>NC_067139.1:69671579-70003246 GCF_903995435.1 Acomys russatus
ACACATGGGCAAGGAGTCTCAGAAGGCAACAGTTTCTGGGGCCCTGGCTCTACTCAAAGTGCCAGCTGGCAAAATACAAGACAGCCCCATATGCACTGAGAAGTATCTTGCTATAGGATGGCAGCCAGGGCAGACCATGACCAAGGGACCAGCAGTACCCCAGAGACCACAGTGAATAAAAACCTTCATGCTTGCCCTGGGCCCTACAGCTCTGGAGAGAAGAGTCAGAGGTACAAGGCCCAGACCTCTGTGAGACAAAGCAGAAATCCCAAGCAGGTTAGCACCACTGTTGACAGCCATAGAGGACCCTGTCCCTGACCTCACTTACTCCGGTGGGGGAGGGCACTTGTGTAGGGACAGATGCATGGGGCCAACATGCTGCATGCTTGGGATACCTAGGGTCCTATCCCTCTGGGTTTAGACTCAGTGGACATATGAGAGGTCAGCCTAGGCTGGGCATGTGGTAATAGTACGCTCTGCTGTCTGACACAGGGATTCTGCACAGCATCCGACAAGGGTAGGGGCTCCCATCTAATGCCCCTAACGGATGCCACAGTGGGAAGCAGGGTGCCAAAAGTTGTGATTCTTGTTTGGGTGGGATGTGCCTAGAAAGACGGCTGTGGAAAATGGGGGGGGGGACAACTAGCCTCAACCGAGTACCAGTGGGAGGCAGGCATCCATACTGCCCCCACCTTCCTGGACAAGGCTCCGCCTCTAGCGGTGAATGAATATGACAGGAAGGGCCCAAAGGACAAAACCGTCCTCCAAAAGCACGCAGTACAGGATCCTGCTTGCTCAGCCAAGGCCAGCCACTTTCTTCCCCCTGAGTCCCAACAATCTGCCACTGCTACCCCCCTAGCCATTCCTACATCCCACGCCCCAAGTGTGTTACTTCCCCCATCCAGCCTGAACTCTTCAAGCTGCCCTGACAAAAAGAAAATAAAAGGACCCTGTGCACTGGCTAGTTTTATTTCAACTTGACACAAGCTAGAGTCATTTGGGAAAAGGGATTCTCCATTGAGAAAATGGCTCCATAAGATTACCATTATAGCCAAGTCTGTAGTGCATTTTCTTAACTTAGTGATCAGTGTGGGAGGGGCCCAGCCTTATGTGGGCAGGGCTATCACTGGGCTGGTGGGTGCTCTGAAGAAAGCAAGCTAGATAAGCCCTGAGGAGCAGCAAGGCGTTGCTCAGCACTCCTCCGTGGAGTCAGCATCAGTTCCTGCCTCCAGGTTGCTGTGCCGAGTTCTTGCCTTGAATTTCCCAGATGGTGGACTGCCAGCTGTAAGATGAAATAAACCCTTTCTTCTCCATGTTGCTTTGGTCACGGTGTTTTGGCAAGGCAACAGAAGCCCTAACTAAGAAACTCGGAGCCAAAAGAAAGCCATATCTCCTCCTGGGAGTCCACCCTGCTTACTCCCGCCTTAGGTTCCATTGAGGAAGACTTGGGCGATACAGTTCTGCTGTGTAAGAGAGGGCTGAGTCCTGGATTCTTTGTGGTTCTGGTATGAGAACTGGGCCTCGAGAACCCTTTTAAGCCTCACGGAACATGGAACTTTTCCAGGGGAAAGAACTGCTGGGGAGTACGAAGCGGTTCCTGGAGGCGCACAGGCCACACTTGACACTATGGGGATGTCATGCACAGGCTTAAATCTATATGACAGGCATCAGAGGATGTGGCTGCCAAGGTAGCTTGAGAACTTGGGACGCAAAGGTCCTAGGAGTACTGGAAATAGAGGTGTGAGGAGCCCATGAGTGGCACAAGTCATGCCACGTAGGCAGCTCCAGGGAACAGGCAAAGAGGGAAACTATCCAAGACAGGAAACCCAAGAATTCTCAGGCCTGGACGGATTCGAACTCTCGAAGAAGGCCTGCCCCTGCATATAGAGAGCAGCTAGGCAACAAGGAACAGGCTGGGTAGGAGCCCCGAAGTCCCCTTCCCCTCCATTCAGCAAAGAGGCCCATGGTCAAAACAAAACTAGAGTTTCCCCCTGGACTTTCAGGCCTTCTCCCAGGATCTGAGACATAATGAGGCGCCGGGGCTCCAATGGTCCATGCACAATGAATAGGGAGGCTGATGGCCAGTGAACACCCTCCTCTCCCTGCCAACCACCCAGTCCACTTCCCAAAGTCTAGAAAGTCAGAAACATGTGACTTTCTGTGAGCCAGGGAAATGACGTGTTGACCACAGTGGCAGGTGGGGGTCACATCCCTCCTCAAGGCCCTACCCAAACTGCCTCTCTGCATGCCAAGCATGCCCCCAGAGAAGATCACCTCAGTGTCTCGTGGCAACCAGCTCTTCTACGTGCTGAACATCCTTCTTGGCAGTGGCAGGGCTCCTAACCCCAGGAAGAGATGACCCACATCAGCTCTGATCTGCTCTGCTCCCTTCCTAGGAGAGAGAGATAGGGGAAATCCTCCCCATCTAATCCCCCTAAAGAGCTGGGGACTGAATCCAGACACAGCACAGCCCATGCCGCAGAAGACAGGACTAGTTCCCAGGGACATCAGCCTACCCCAGAAGGCCATACTTGTGACTATTCACCCTACATTCCCTGGGACCACGCAAGTCCCGGACCAGGTTATATGTCTCAGGAGACCTCTTCTGTTAGGGACCTTAGTCAAGTCCTTTCTTCCTTCAACCTCAGTTTTCTCACCAGTAAAATGTCAAGTTGGATGAGAAGCCTCTAAAGACAACATCTCTGAAGGGAGAGGTCACACACAGAGCTCAGATGTAGCCAAGAAGAGCTTCAAGACACGTCCAGCTACTCCTCTCCTGGCCAGGGACTCCAGCTCTGTGGGCAAGGGCATCTTTCTGATACTGCTCCCGGGTGTTGACACTGCAGCAAGCTGTAGGCCATCTCTCCAGAAGATGGACGATACCAGAATGAGGCCGAGCGCTCTTTACTCTAAGAGTTCCTTCTCAGGCAAACTAGGTTGACAGTTTTCCAGGAGAGGGGGGATTGTGGTATCCCATCAACCCGCATGAGGATGCTGTGATGTCATTTGTAATTGCTGGGTAAGGAAACTGAAGCCCAGTGGGCCCCAGCCTAAGGTACCACTCTCTGTCCCCCTTCACAGCTGCCCTGCTCAGAGTTGAGCAGGTGGGGTGGGAGGGCTGGTCCACCCTGGCTCTTATCACACGGACAGAAGCCAAAAGGGAAGTTTTGGCATCTCCCGCCTCAGTTTGCCCAAAGGAAAACAAGGCTCTCAAAATAGGAAGCCAGATGACTTAGAACATTCTCCAGGGACAACAGGCTACTTGGTGGGTTGAATCAGAAAGCTTTGGTTGGTCCCGAGTCAGTTTGACCTTGAGGAAGCAGTACCTTGGACTCGAGGCTTTGGGAGGACACTCATGACAGTGACTAAGGCTACTGTTCCTTAAGCCCTTACACTACATACCAGGCACTGGGCACTTTCTGGCTTCTTAACCTATCAGGAGGGCAATGTGTTAGTCACTGTTAGAGCATGAATAACTCTTTTGCGGATGCGGAGGCCAAGGTCACAGATGTCAAACATAAAATGCAGAGTTGAAAGCTGACTCCAGGAAGCCAGAGAAAAATCCTGAAACAAAGCTGGGGAGACAGGTATCCCCATCCTTGATGCGCTCCATTAGAATACAAAAAGGACTTAGCTCAGTCTCCAGGACCCATGTATAAAAAGGCAAGTGGGGGGGGGGGGCACCTTATGGTCCCAGGGCTGGTAGGCAGAAACAGGAATATCCCTGAGGCTCTATGGTCAACCAGCTTAGCCTAATCAGCTAAGGTCCCTGTCTCCAAACAGAAAGTGGATGGCTGTCCTCAGGAGAAATAACTAAGATTAGATTCGGGCCTGCCTAAACACACACACACACACACACACACACACACACACACAAATACACAGGCACACACACAGTGGAGTGGCAGCAGGGATTGAGGGCTTTCAGTAAATTATTTCAAGTGTGCAAACAGCAACCTCAGAGACACACAAGCCTCTCTGCCTGAACCAGCCCCTCTCCAGCTTCCTTGCTGTGACACCCTGCTGTAGGAAAGCCATCCCATTGGACCTAGGACCCATCCCTGAACTCCTTCAGGCTTAGGCTTTCCCCAACCGCCATCCAGAAAGACAAAAACAGAGACTCTGGAAGGACACCCTGCGATTCCAAACACCAGGAGAAAAAGTCAAGGCTCTTTCCCGAGAGCTCTTGGTTGTGTTTGTCTCTTGGTGGGGCTCCTTGCCTGCTATTGAATGGTGTTCTGAGCTTCTCTATTGACCTAGTTGAGGTCAAGGTCCATCCAGGGAGCAGGAATCAGGGACCAGGGAGCAGGGAGCAGCCTTGGGGACAGGGCAAGGTTCAGACAATTGCATCCAGAGCCCAGTCCCTTTTTCCTCCTGCAGCTGTCACCTGGACCTGACACAGGTGACTCTGAGGGTGGAGCAGGCAAGTTCCAACCTTGCTTCCTGGTCCACAGAGGAAACAACAGCAGGCAAACAAGCCATCAGCAATACAAGCTCAAAGTCAGCATAAAATTGGTTGGGGGAGGGGGGAGAGGGGTGCATTGAAGGGAAGAGAGAGGAAGTCTTGACAGTTGAAAGCTTGGACTTTCCCAAGAGGAGCTTGATTCCATTTCCCTAACCTCAGCACTGTACTCAACCTATAAACATATACCCACATGCATATGCTGCAGCTTGTGTGATAAAAGAGGTTTAGAGGCTATCCCTAAAATGAACTCAGGGCCACCCTATTCTCCTTCAGTTCAGCTGGGCTCTTGAGCTAGGTTACAAACTGCCTTTATTTAAGTGCACGAAAGACTGGAGCTAGGCCTGGCCCCAGCAGATGTCCAGTCAATATCTAATGAACTCATGAACTGGCAGAGCCCAATTCAGCTGTACTGCTAACCTTGAATGAAGCTACTCATTGCTTTCTGAGGTTCCATTTCTTGGGCTAGAAAAAGACGGACAGTCCCCCAACTTGACAGGCTTAGGGGTCCAAAGTCCAGAGAAGTGGGTTCTGAGGTAGACGGGGCATTTCTTCCTATGGTCCAGAGCTAAGATTATAGAGTGAGTCTTCTGGGGTTTAGGGGGAGCCTCCAGGGAGGGGTTCTGCAGACCACAGAGGAATCCCTTCTTGTGAGCAGTTTCCATTCAAGCCAGACACCCCAAATGATTTTTGGACAGCACAGAGCCTTTGAAAGCACAAAGAGTTACATTCTGACACTGTTTCCCCATCAGTGGCCTGGCAGTGTCCTGCTCTGCATTGAATTTGACAAGGATGTGGGAAAGACGGCTAGACAAGAGGAATCTAACGCTCCCATATTTGAGGGAAAGGGAGGGAGATAGGCAGAGCTCAGCATGTGTGCACACCTGCATGTGTGCTCAAGGGGGAGGGAGGAGTGGAGTGGGTAACCAGCAACAAGGGAACAGGCCCCCTCAATCCCTGTCTCTGGGGGCCTGCCCTGATGCTCCCAGAAACAAGCTACTCCAGGTATTGAAGCCCTCTGTCACTTTCTGTGACTCTTCAACCTCAGTTTCCTCACTGGTTCTGACAGCTTGGGATACAGACATGCTGTAGAAACACACCTCCCATCACCACCCAAGAGACCAGGAAAGGCAGTCCTTATCCCCAGCTGTCTGTCTAGGGCTAGGGCTGGGCAGAACAGAGTCTCCACACACCGTCTGTCCTCAACAGCCTGCCATGGCCAAAACCTTGAAGTGGTTACAATTACAGCCAGGCTAACAGGATTAGGGGAGCGTTGAAATCTAAGAAATCTAATTAGCTCAGACACCCCGGCCTCCCCCAGCACAATCCTGTAGTAACCCTGGCAGCTGGGCCTGATAGGAGGGGCAGGCTCCTAGCCCTCCAGGCTACAATCATTACCTGTACAGGTGTGCCTGACCAGGCCAGGTCAGACATCCTGGGGAGGTGCCATCTCAGCCTGTCTAGTTACCCACTGCCTACAGCCCCACCAACCAAAGTGGGTGTCAAAGGGTGGCACTCAGCTAGGCTCCAGATGACCAGATGCAAGCAAGGGTGTTGGCTATGGGGGTTGAGGGTGGGGGTGGGGAAAGAATCCAAGGGCCCTATAGGGCAGCCACCCTACATAGTGTAGGAGACTGACTCAGCCAAAGGAGGGGCAGTTTGAGTCACACTCTGTATCTATAGAAACCATAGCAGCCCAGGGACAATTTTGCTTCCTCCTCCAGGGTCAGAGCTGAGCCTGGTGCATACATACATTCGTCTAGGCAGGCAGCATCTGCGGCTCAGTGTAAGTCCTAGATGGGCCAGACAAAGAGACAGAGACAGAGACAGACAGACAGACAGACAGACAGACACACACACACACACACACACACACACAGAGAGAGAGAGAGAGAGAGAGAGAGAGAGAGAGAGAGAGAGAGAGAGAGAGAGAGAGAGAGAGCACAAGCGAGTGCAAGCTGTTAGGGACATAGACCATGTATTGCCCACCTGTGACCCTTCCTGGAAACAACTGCTATTTATGCTCATCCCCTCACTCCCACTCCTGGGGCCCACACAGGTTTCTGGGGCACATCCCAGCATAGTTGGGGGCCATTGCTCAATGCACTGTGATGCAGGGGTCTGTAAGGCTTAGCCACAGTCTCTTGGCCTCTCTCTGAGCTTTAGTTTTCTTCTCTGGTAAACGAAAGTAATTCCGTACAGTAGCTGACACCGTTGTTAATAGGATCAAACAAATTTGAAAAGTGATTCTGGATGGGCCATGGCAGGCAAAGGAAGGGGCTGTGGCCACACCCTTTCTCATGTGCACATGGCAGGCAGCCAGAGGCGGGTGGGTAATTATTTATTTGGACTGGCCTTTCTTTCCTTGCTGGACAAAAGCTCCTAAGAGTGTCTTGCACAGTTCTGGGTCTCTGGGCCACTGTCTTCACTCTGTGAACTCTCATTAAACACATGAATAGTCAATCCTGGGTCCCTGACCTGACCAGGTCCTTATTATGCAGCTCCTCCCAGGTCATAAGCAATTCAAGGAAAGAAGGCAGGCCTAGTGCCCTAGAGCCAAAGGAAGAGAACCTCTTGGGCAGCCCCTTCCCTGCACTTGTCTCCCTCCTCCCCCATGCACACATATCACTATAGCCTGGATACAGGACTTGGACCCCAGGATCATTAAGGAAAAATGAGTCCGTGGCTGGGAGAGGCCCCAGCATCTTAAGCCCAAAGTCAGGATCAATCCAGAAGGCACACAACTCGCAGCTGGCCAGTGAGTACAGAGGCTGCCCAGAGATGGTGAGCATCCCATCACAGGAGGCAGGCAAGCTGAGGCTGAACAGTCAGCTGTCAGCTATCGGGGAGGTTAGTAAGGATAATGAAGCAACTTCTGGAAAAGATCTCTAGCAGCTTTTACTCTCAACCTGGTCCTTTTGATATCTATCTATTCTGCATCAGAGTCTGCCTAAACTCCAGGATGAAGACTCAAATGCTGTATCTGCCTCATCCTCCCAGGAACCATGTGGGACTACAGGAGTTCTGTGACCAAGCAGGAGACTGAGGCCCAGCAGAGTCTGCCTCCTGTCCCACACGGCCAGCAGGCTGCCGCCCCTTGAGACCTTTTTCTCTCTCCCCCTGTCTTGTGTCTGGGTTGCAGTGTGTTGCCTCCCTGAGGGAAGGCCTAACCTCAGACTCGTGACTGGAGCATCCAAGGCCAGGTTCCATGCACCCAGGCAGACTGCCACAACCCCAGCCTCAGGGTATCTTGAGGACAAAGATTCCCCCTCTTTCCCCCCAGAGAGGGCTTGGACAAAGATTCACCGCCCCCCCACCCCCCAGGAGAGGGCCTGGGTAGAGGCCACTGTGTCCTGCTGAGAGGATCCAACAGTTACCAGGAGAAACTGCAGCAGCAGGGTCAGGGTCAGGGGTAATTAGGGTAGCAGCCTTTGTTGTCTACACAAAACCCAAGGGGTCTCATAAAGATGCAAGGGAGGCAGGGGCCTGGCAAGGACCCATGGGAGCAGTTATGAATGAAAATGTATGGGACCCAGTCACCATTCAGCAGACCCTACATCCTGGTATCAGGCCACACCGTGCCCACAGACACTTCCCCCAATTAACTTGGTGCTCCACAGATTTCTTACAGCATTGTGCCCTAAGACTTTGGGTCAAGCCACCCAATGGACCTCCCTTGGGCTGGCCCTAGGTAGTTAAACTTCCTCCATGGGCCCCTTTTGTACCCAGACTCTGAGGATATAGGGAGGCTTCAAAAAGTATCTCCCTTCCTTATCCACCTCCATTAGCCAGAGCGAGGAGGACATTCGTGGTGCTTTTCAGCTGGGCTCTTCTTTCAAATCTCCTGATAGGAGTGAACCTGTGGACAACTGTGCTGTGTTGGGTCATCTAAAGAGGGGCCAAGGATTAAAAAAATAAATGTGAATTTGCTGTGGCTAGGGGAGTGTTACATGTGTTAGCGTACACACACACACACACACACGGAGACACACACACACACACCCACACACACACACACACCACGAGGGCGATGAAGCCAAACCCCAGCTTCTAAGTCTTTCTTCATTTGCCCTGGATCCCCCCCCCCTTTTCCTTAGGAGGAAAAAAAAAGAACATTTTGTCCCCACAAATGAGCCAGCAGCAGTTTCTGCACAGACAAGGCTATTTATTCAAAGTTTTTTCAGAGTCCAGTCCCTTCTGTGAGCCTGTGAGCAGTACTCAGAAAGTCTTACAACCACAGCTCAAGTCCTGGAAACTCTGTGGCTCCTCCCCCCAGCCCCAGTCACCAAGTGCCCAAGTCTATAACTTCTGATTATAGGAGAAAATTAGGTCTCCAAACCCTCTGACTCGGGTCCAGTGATGCTTCTGTCTTTTGAGGAAAAACAAAACAACCAAAACCGTAAAACTCAGAGGAAAACACAGTTTCCCTCCAAAAAGCACTCCTAGCTCCAGCTCCTAGGCAGATAGGGCTTTCAATGTGCCTTTTGTTTGATGCTGGTGTTTCGACATCCTCTTCTTGAAGAGGGAAAGGTCAGCACAAGGCTCCTGGGTGTTCACAAGCTCTCTGCCTCTGCTCAGGGGCCAGGGGTCCTGAGCAAGGAGTCAGGAAGTCCCCTGCTTTGGACCTCCTTAAAAAAAAAATAAAACAGCCTGGATAAGAAAGACCATGGGTTTGCTCCCTCATCTAAACTTCCCAAATAGCTTACAGGCAACTCTTCCACACTCCAGTCACCATGCAAGCACACATGGAGGCAGGCGGGAATTCACCAGCAGCCAAGTCGCCTGTTTCTCCAACCCCAGCCACCATCCCTTCATCTGTACCTTCAAAAAAACAATAATAAGCAAAACCAGGCACCTCTGGGAACAGCCTCTGGCCTCCTGCCCTGCCCTGTGTAACCAGCCTGTCCTCACACCCACGAGGGAGGGAGGAGACCGCACTAGTTAACCCTCTGGTCTACCAGGCCCAGTTCCCAGGTTGCAGCAGAGGCAAACTGTTGCTCAAGAAAACCCTTCAGAAAACCATTGGCACCAGGAGACAGCTGGAGCCAATGGTTCTCTATGTAGCGCCACGGCAGGGGCTTCCACAGGCGCAGCCCACAGACCGCCCTTCCAAATCCCGGGGGTTGGTCCCCACTGTCCATGCCCAGGGCTGTCCACCCACGGGTCTCCAAATGTCCCTGGCAGTACAGAGAAGAGGGAAAGGCTGGCCGAGCGGTGCACTCACCCCGCCAGCCCAGCCGCCAGCCAGCTTCTTGGAGATCTCAGAGAGAACATTTGTTTGGGCTGCCAAGTTAAATCTTCCTCCCTCATGTCAGGGCATTGGAAAAGCAGTCAGGGGAAAGGGGAAGGGGGAGAGCGGGGGAAGGAGCCGCGGGAAGGAGGGCGGGAGAGAGCGAGCAAGCAATCCAGGCGGGCAGACTCTGAGCCCCAGTTACTCTAAGCTCTGCCAGCCCAAGAAGCTGCAGCTCCTAGGGCAGATGTCGCCCGGGCTCCCGGCATAAGGAAAGATTTAGCCGCCGGAACTCCCGGGTAGGGTGCAGGATAGACTCCTTGAGACTGGGTTGAGAGAGGCCCTATCTCAGCCCGGGGCTGGAGGCACAAGGTAGAACTGTAAAGCAGAGGAGGGAAAAGTTTGCCGCAGGTAGAGGGAAAGGCAGTGTAGCCGCGCCAATCGGCTGTCCCGGGGGAAGGGTGAGGGGCCCAGACCCGCAGTCCTGGCGCGCTCTCCTCCGCTTGCCCTCCCGCCCGTGTTGTTTACATTCCTGGAGTGTCTTTTAAACCCGAGGCTGTGGCCGGCTCCAGGCCTTCTCCGGCGGCTTCGGGGCAGTCTCCCGTGAAAATCTGTTGGCGCACAATGGCCGGGAGAGGCGGTCGCCCCTCGCCCGCGCCCCCACCGCTCCAGGGCGGGGAGCCTGCCCTCTGCACCGCGCCCTCTCCCTGCCTGGGCAGCTTCCTGGACAGATGTCCCCGGCCAGGGGGCGACGCGCTCCCGTAGCCAGTACCGCGACACCGAGGCCATGCTCCCCACTGTTTTCTCCCCGGCCCTGACGCCAGGAATATGAAGCAGGCTTTCAGAGCTTCCCCATACCATCCCGACCGAGCTTCAGCTCCAGCCCAGCCCCTCAACCTCCGCCCGGGCCGGCCTCCCACTCCCCCGGGGCTACCGCCGCCGGAGACAGAGAGGAAGAAAGAACACGGAGAAATTACTTTCGTATTTGTAACGCGCGCGCGCACACACAGACACATCTTCCCCCTTGGGCTCGCCTCTCGGCTGGGGCAGCCCCAATCAGGCGTTGGCCTGAAAGCCCCTTCAGCTTCCGAAGCCCGAACGAGAAGCCTCTACACACTATCCCCCAGCTAGCCCTGCTTCAGCCACGCGCCGCGTTTCCTTGGGCCACCCCCCCAAAAAAAACACACACACACAACTTAACCGCGCCCCCATCTCCCATGTACAAAAGTGTGTTCTCCATAGAAATTCGGAGGCACAACTTAACACCACCAACCCTGGCCACCCTGGAATCTGGCGTCTTCCCGGTCGTTCTACGCACAGGAGAGCACAACTTCCCATCTTTCCAAAGGAGGCAAGGGAGACCCAGCCAGTCCTTCTTGGGTCCTTCCTTCCCTCCTCGCAATCAGTCTCCCGGCCGGCCCCCAACTGTTCCTAGCCGCGGCTGGAGGAGCGCCGGCAAGAGGCGTGCACCGAGTCCGCGCGCACACAACCGCACGGTGCCCCGCACACTGATGATCCCCGGGTCCCCGCGCTCTTCCCTCTGTGTAAAGCTGCTCTACACAGCTTGGCGCTCGCTGGTGGCTAAGGCCTCCGCCCCCGGCGATTAGGGAAGCACACGGAGCCCGGAACGGCTGGTCCCTTTCGCCTGACCAAAGTCTAAGCCTTTAAGCGGAAAGCCCCACCAGTACCCTGCGCTCGCACCCAGACGATCTACCAGGAGCGGGTGGAAGCGTCGGTGTTAACCGGCGCCTGGCTCGGTCCCCAAACTTACCGGGCGCTGCGAGCACCAATGCCACCGCTGGAGGACGCGCCGCCGCCGCCGCCGCCGCCGCCGCCGCCGGGTAGGGCCGGCTGGAGCCGGGAGGAGCGCAGCAAGAGCCCGGAGATTCTCTCGGCTCCGACTCCAGCTCCGGCTCCTCGCCGGCCGGGGCTGGGGTCACCGCGCTGCGCCGGCGCTGGTGGCTTGCTCTGCGGCCCGATAGCTGCCCGCCCGGCCGGCCGCTTGCTCTCCCGGGCGCCCGCCGCCGCCGCTTGCTTTTTTAATGTCCACAGACAGTGAAAAGGAACTCGGCGTTAGGGGGTGAGTAAGTGAATCAACTCGCCCGGAGCCGGGCAAGTTGAAGTGTCAGATTACATTGGCTATTCTATTTCCAAAGGGCCCCGCGCCGCCGGCCTTCCGCAAAATCCGGCACGGAGTACCGGCTGGAGCGGAGCGCCGCGCCTCCGGTGCTCAGCTCTGCTTGCTTTGGTTCGCTCTCTATCTGAGCGCCTACTGCGCTCTCCCTTTCCCTTTCCTTTCAGCCTCTCTCTCCTCTCTTCTTTTCCTCCCTTTCTTCCCTGCCCCTAGGTCTCAGCTCTCTCAAAGCTTTTCTCTACTCGACCCTTGTAGGCTCCGCGCCACCCCCACCCCACTATGCTGCTGGTACCTCCTATCGCCACCCTTCCTAGCTCTTTAACAACGCCCCCCCCCCCCCCCCCATCCCGTAAGTTTGGAGCCCGGAGACTGATGTGCCTAGGAAGGGACCGCATTGATAGCAAAATTACTGCCAGAAGACGTACCCCGCTTCCTGCTGGTCCCCTGCGGGAATGCACTGGGGCCTCAGGTGCTGTCAGCTACTCGAATTGGGGTGACTGAGTTGCTAAAGAGAGGTGTGCGAAGCTTCCCCCAGAGACTTTGGGATTATTCTTAAAACAGGGTGACCGAGAGAGGGTGGGAGAACCCTAACCTTCATCACGGGTGGCGTAGGGGAGGCTGAAGCTCGTCTCCATTGACATCTGAGGGGGAGCGAGGGGTGCGCAGAGAACCATACGTTCCTATGGTCACTGGAAGTTCAGAGACGCAAGAATACCCTAGTGCCTTGTAGGGAGCGCTTTAGGGCGCCGCGAGCCGAGCGCTCCCGCGCTGCAGAGGTGGAAACAACCCAACCTAGCTTCCAGCCCAGAGGTGGACAACACTCCTGTAGGGGCGATGGGCACTCAAGATGCAGTTAGGTGAGCCTACTCTCGGGGTTTCCCCCGCAGACCCGCCCCCAAGAGTATCCAAGTGCGCACTCTCTTTGGCTCACGTCCATTGCCACTCACACAGAAACTCCTACACAAACGGCACACACGTTTGCACCTACCCTCTCAGCAGAGCACGCAACCCGTCCCCTCCGCAAACACACTTTTCATCCACGATTATGCCCAAGCACCCAGACTCATACAATTGTACACTCAACTATGGCTGTACACCATCCTCGGTACGTTTTAAAAAACAAAACAGAAAGCTTTCTCACGTTCTTGTACACATACAAACACATCCTTACTCTTACACACACACACACACACACACACACACACACACACACACACACACACACACACACACACACACACACACACCCTCCTGATTAGAGGTACTCCAGTCCTAAAGATAGCAAGCAAGCGTCTAGGTTGGACAAGCGCGCACGCAGGCACGCACTGCCCTCCAGGGCAGGCGGGGGAGGCTTGGGCAGGAGCCCGCTAGACAATCCAGGTGTGGTGATGACTCCGTGCTCCGCGTTTTGCAGGCAGCCACGGTGTCGGAGGCGAGGCAAGGAAGGGAGCTGGAATAACAAAGGCAAGTTGGGAAGAGCGCAAGGGGGCGCAGCCCCGGCCGGGCCGCGGGGGGAGCCCTGCTCTGCCGGGTCGTCGGAGGCAGCTTGGCCGCCAGCGGGGTGAACCGGAGGTGGGGAGGAAAGGTGGGGGGAGAGGGGCGGGGCAGCTTCGTGACGTCAGAGAACAATGACACCGCTGGGGGCGGGCTCGGGCTGGCAGCCAGGGCGGGGGTCTTCAGGGTCTGGAGCGGGTGGGAGAAGTCTCAGCCTCACCCGGGCGCAGTTTGATTGACGAGGTCCGCATGGGAGCGCAGAGGTGCCACGCAGACTCACGGGTTCCTGAGCCCCTTGAGTGGTGATCATAGCGCACGGCGGGCCAACAGGGGGAGCAGGCCGGAGCGCTTCCCCCACTACAGACCCCCCCATTTTAGAATATCCTTCAGAGGGCTGGCGTCTCTGACCTCGGCTTGAACTCCTTCAGGGCCAGAGAGATCACCCCTTCCACCACCAAGACAAGGAGGCAAAAGGCGTTTGCTAGCTTTGAATTCATTCTCAGAGCAGTGAACTCAGCCTGGAATTCCTGAGGGTAGACTTGAGCTTAGGTCCACAGGGACATGGAGTAGGGTGTCTGGGTGAGGGGAAACTACCTTTCCAGGAGCAAATTCTGCCTCCTGCTGCCATCGGGTGCAGGTGGGGGTGGGGCGGGGGCGGTGCTCTTTTCTGGCCTCAGTCCTTGGACCTGTCTTACAGGATGAACTGTTAGCAACTTGCTCCACTACCCACCCACAGGTGGCAACTGAGGATCCGTGGGGAAAGTGGGTGGCATGAAATCACTTCCAGCCCTCCATGGACACTTGAAATGACCTGGTCCCAGTACATTTCCAAGAAAACACACACACACACACACACACACACACACACACCTCGTGGGTGGCCCAGGATGGGGAGGGTAGTCAGAAATCCTGGAAAGCTTGAAAGATAAGAATTCAGTTTGCTGAAGGGAACCACAGCCATGCTGCCCTCAGACATCCATACCATTGGGACACCCAGAAGGTCACTTCCATCCCCAACACTACAACCCCTGTCAGACTTGGGATGCAAGAATCCAGCCCCAACCCACACAGGGACCAGTTCCTGTTTCCTTGACGACCACCTAAGTCAGGGCACTGGGCCCTCCCAGTCTTTTCTTCAAATCTGTAAGTACCCAGAGGTAGTCACCTCCAGGACCAGGAGGTGGAGAAAATGGCGACTTCTGGTCAACAGTCATGTGCAAAAAAGCTCCTATCCAGGAGGCCCCATCCCCTTTTGTTCTTAAAAGTTGCATTGTTTTTATTTATTTGAGGGGTGGAATACACACGAAGGTGACAGGACAACTTTTGGGAGTCGGCTTTTCCCTTTCTCCAACGTAGGTCCTGGGCATGAGCTTGGTTTCTCAGGTTTGGCAGCAAAAGCCTTTAGCCAATGATGAGTGTCTTGCTGCTCCCCCCCCTCCTTATTTCTAGCCAACATATACATCTGGAAACCCAGAGGTAGCCGCAGAGGGCAGAGGAGTCTAGCAGGACAGAGTCAGCATTGTCAGCCTTCCCAGCCCACCACACTGGGAGCAATGTGTCTGAGAAATCACACCCAGGCCTCTTGTGAGGGCCCCACACCGGAAGCATTGGGGCTCCCAGGCCCTTGTTATTTCCCCCCACCTTCCCCCCCCCCACCCACCCAGAAGGTAACTGAACCAGTTGGCTCCCTCTGGAGTCCTGCATGGTATGGCTTATTTAGTGCCGACTGTGTACTGATAAGGACATCATGAGTATTAACTTATTGCCTGCACTTAGGGACAGTACTGTACCCTCCAAAGGAACTACTGTCCCCATGCTGCTCCGGCACTCCTTAACACAGCTGCTTCTTAGCCAACAACCCCAGCTCTGCATCCTTATGTAGAAAGTCTATGTAGCTCTAGGCAACTTGCTCTCCCCTTCTGGGTCCCTTCTGATGGAAAGGCTAGGTCTCATAGCAGTGATCAAGCCTTGCTGCTATCAATGGCCTGAGTTCCCAGGCTCAGCAGCAGTAGGCCTTGTTTGAAACAGGTGGAGGGTACACTCTGCCCAGTCAGTGCAGATTCCAGATTTCCCCTGGCTCAGAAGGCAGCTTCAGTACCCACCGGAGTGTGGCTTGTGCATTGCAGGCTCAGCTTACACCCACCTCTCCAGGGAGCTTGAGTGCTTCTAGTTTCCTACCCTCATGGAACTATGGAGACTGAGAAAGAGGGCCACTGCTAAGGCGGGGATTGACCCGGAGTGCCAGGAAGCAGGAAGTCCAAGGGCCAGGAGGAAGGCATGGGCACTCTGAGCGTGCAGAGGATCTGTGCAGGGTGCAGTGAGCATAGCCTCTGGACCATGCTGCCATCAGTGGGTGGAGGTAGGAACAGGCATACAGGTGGCAGTTGCTGCCTCTCTACTCTCCTCCTGGATCCAAAAGGTAAGTGAAAGTCAGCTCAGTGCTCCCCGTGGGCCAGGTGCTTTGGAGCTCCTTCTCCTTCCATGTCTCCAGCTGGTATGTCCAGGGTTAGGGAGGAGCACAGAGGCGGACTGGCTGCTCCAGGGTAGGGTCCCAGGTCTGGCGCTCCTCTCATTTACCAGGTATGGGAGAGATGAGGTGGCCTTTAAAGTGGTCCAGGGGAAGATGTAACCACCTGCTAGGACCGGATCTCTGTCTAAGCCCTTCCTGGACAGTGAGGGACAGGAAATTAATTAGTCTTCACCTGTGGGTGGCCAGGAACCTTTGGGGCCTGCCCAGCTCTGTGCCTATACCTTTCAGGAGTAGATAGTTAACCCAACACAGAAAACCTGCACCCTCTAGAACAGAGCCTCTGTGTTCCTGCTAGAGTCTCCTCCCTTCTCTGAACACCAGAAAACTGGTGTACCAGAGGAGGATTCCCAGTGCAATGACCACCCAGGACTTGTTTGTTTTGGTTTCCTGGGGAGGCAGGTGTCCGGGCAGTCTTGCCATACAGCCTAGGCTGGCTTTTGAACTCAAGAGTTGTGTATTGCCTGAACCCCAGCTGCGAGCCACCACACCCAGCTAGGATGTGTCATCTTGCCTTGCCATCCTCTGATCCTCACAATGGCACTTCTCTGGGTGACTAAGGTGAGCTACAGAGAGAAGTGGGAGCTTTCACTGAGCCACAGGGCTGGGAAGCACAGACAAAACATGAAGGGCGGACCACTTCCTGCAGCAAGCACCCTCTCCCTACACTAGCACTCTATCAAGCAGCAGGCTGGGGCTGCTGTGTGAAGGACAGCTGGGGAGACAAATGCAACATGCCAAGGGTGGAGTACAGTAGCTTCCTGCCTCCGTCCGGCAGCACCTTCACTGTGCATAAGAGCTCGGGCCCAACATCTCATATGTGCATGCTTTTCGAATTCTCCTGCCCTAACCTGTCTGTCTGCTCCGTGGCTTCCAGGAGTACCACCGTCACATGCATCCACCTCCTTGCCAGCTTTTGCACAAGTTCCTTTTGTCTCCTTAGACACACCCACCCCAGCCTTCCAGTCCATATTTAACAGCCACCTGCTCAGGAGCCTACCCTGATGTCTATGTCATCTTCTCCATCCCTGAATGCTGCCAGAGTGCCTCCATATCAGTGTGACCATAGCGACTGCCTGTTAAGTTCCAGCTGTGGGCCAGATCCTCAGTAGCTCTTACACTTGAACTCTGGTCCTCACCTGAGTTGAGAATTAGAGCCAATGGCTCCTTTTCACTGATAAGAAAGCTGAGACCCAGGAAAGCTCAGTTTCCAGTGTAACACCTCATGGTGGAGAGCTCGTTAATACCCAGTCCCTCCACCTTTAGAGGTAGAATGGCTCATCTCTGTATGCTGTCAACTTACAATGAAGATATTGGACACACATGGACATACCAGGCTCCCAGGAAAGACTGCCCAGATCAGATGCCAGTCTTCAGGTTTAGGGAAGAAAAACCACTGATGTTGAACAGGTGTCTGGAAGGCAAGCTCTCATCGAAATTATTGAAAAAAAGATGAAAGTGGAACATTGGTATTGGTCTGCACAAGATCTCAGCAATGGTGGGATGGTATCAAGGCTTCCAAAGCGATAGGTATTTCTGCACCTTGCAACCTGCCTTGGGGCTCCTTCAACTGTGCTCTTTTTGAAGGACACATGGTCCCAGACATCTTGATGATGCTGGGCTGTTAGTGGCTCTAGTCCTTCTCCCCTTAATTAAAATGAGAGAGAGAGAGAGAGAGAGAGAGAGAGAGAGAGAGAGAGAGAGAGAGAGAGAGAGAGAAAAGAGAAATCAAGGCATTGTTCCCAACTGCACCTGGTGCCAACCAGAACCAGGAATCAGCTGCATAGGATGGAGTAGGAACCAGCTGCCGAGAGACCTTGCCTCCCACCTTCTGCAAGCATCAAGTGCCATTTGGAATGGCTGGAGGACCACTGCCCACTATGATGCTTTTCTTTCTCATCCACCAGCAGCCTTGGGTGAGCTAGACACCTTCTCTGTCAGGCTCCCACTCTACCAATAAAGCTCCATGGTACCTATCTGGGGCGGGGGTATTGCAAAACTCTCTCTTCTAATATCACTTTAATTTGATTCAATTTTGGTTTGGTTCCAGGGTGAACACGGGAGCCTTTCCACCACCCCCAGGAAGGAAGCCAATCTGCAGGGATAGAGGACTAGGAACCTAGAGGCACATCACACAGCTCTCTGCAGAGACAGCCACCTATATGCTCCTTGGAAAGAACTCCCCAAGTCTCTCGTGGCTGTCTCCTTTTGCTTGCACCCCTTTTGAGAACTTCCTCTTTTACCTGAACTCTGACCTTCCCAGGCCGTGGGTAAAGGCTGACCCAGGTTACCCCAATGATCAGCCCTGCAGGAGGAACACAGAACACTGTGGTCACTGGCTAGGGTCTACAAGGAAGCTGCTGCCAGGGCTGGTTTCTCAAGCTCCCTCCTCCCATGGGAAAAAACACTTGCGTTTGTAAAGAGCACTTTCTGTCCCATGTAAGTGCAGCAACATCCTCAGGAGGCAGGCAGATTGCACAACCCACTTTGTGGAAGAAGAAAAATGGCCTGGTGGCTTATCCAGTATCACACAGGTGTGTGTGGGTGTGTGTTGGGGGGGAGAGGCAGGGTCTTGTCAGGATTTGAACCCTCATCATTTGATTCCAGGTCACCAACCCAGGCAGTGATGTTTCAAAAGATGCCACTCCTAGCCCCAGATGTTGCCAGGAAACAGGCTCTCAGACACTTTGATTCATTCAACAAATAATTATTGGCTATACACTGTGTGTCGAGCACAGAGCTAAGTGCTAGGGAGCTGACAAAGAGAAGGCAGATGTGAGCCATACTGCCACCATCTGATAATTCTGATGGAAGAAACCAGCCAAACAGGCCTTGTGCAGAGAAGCCTGTTCCCAGAGGTTCAGCCCATGTGCCCCAGAAGGAGCCTAGGGCCCAGGGTCCAGGGACTTTCTTCTTTCTGGCTATGTGGACTGGAAAAGGTTTTCCTGACATCCATCCCATGTTTTTAGGTCCTTGCCCTACTCCCACCTTCTAGATCAAGTGGTTAATGATTTCTTGGCACAAGTAATTATCCTTGTGCAGTGTTTTCCTAAACCTAACTTTTCCTGGGCACTTGAAGGCAGAGAGGGGTTTCTTGGGTCATCTGACTTGAGCCCTCACTAAGCAAGAATACCTCAACCTCATCCCTTCCAGGAAGTAACAGTCTCCCTTCCCCCACCTCCCCCCTTTCCGGAGGAGATAGAATGCTCGCTCCTTCACAGAGCAGACCTCTGCCCATCGGTGTGCTAGTAAATGTTTAACATCTGGCTCTCCAGACTGGGGAAAACCTGATTCGTAGTATCTGTTGATTCCCTTAGTGTAAATAGTCCTACCGTGGTGGCCTGGTGCTGCATGCTTAGCAGTTCACACAGTTGGTGAAAGTTTAACTGCTGCCTTTCCTGAGCCAGTACAAGAGTACAGAGTTGCCCTCGCCCCCAAAAGAAGCCTGGTGCATCTTGACTTGCTGGAAAGTTCTTTCTGGCATGAAGCAAAATGCCCCACTGTCCACATGCGGCCCTTCGCATCTTGGTCTGAACTTCATGAGATGTGTAGACCTGGGCTTAGTGGAGATGGTATAGTCCTCTCTCCCTCTGCCCTTTCTCCCTACTTCCTTTCTTTCCTTCCTTACTCCCTTCCTTTCACAAATATTTATTGGGCCTTGGTGACGCTATGGTGCTAGGTACTGTGGCTACACAGGCCATATCCTAATTCCCCTGCCTCCACCTACCCTGCCTCTCCCAGACCCCACTCAGACTGACACCCACTCTCCCAAGCTTGTGTTGACCACCACCCTTTCTCTTCCTGCCTTCCTCTCAAACCCTCCCAGAGCCTTTATCGTCCCTTTTGGCACTTATCACTTTCTACCTCGGATTACAGCTATTTGTGTACACGGCTTATCTCTCTGCCAGACAGAGAGGCAGCTCCGGCTGTTGAAAGTGTGGACTTTGGAGCCATGTGACCTGGCCTTCCATCCCAGCCCTGTCCCTAGGGATATGCATTCTCTGGAGCTCACACCACCTTTTGGAGCCTCAGTTACCTTATCTTCAAGGCAGGCCTGGTGATAACCACTTCCAACATGGTTTTGGCCATTTGGTGGGATTAAAATGTAACCCCCCTTTCCGGTTCCTGTCTGCTCTTCCATCTTCTTCTGTATAAAGTTTGTGCCATTGCCTCTTCTTGGTCTAATTATTAGTCTCTACTATCACTTACAGCAGACACATATGTAACAATGCAAAATACAGGGTCTTAGTCCAAGGACTTGCATATGTGGGTGCATTTCTTCCAAGTTGGGACATTGGAATTCATCTGTTTCCATGAACAGCAGACAATGTGCTGGGTGCAGTAGCACACACCCATAATCCCAGCATGACAGAGACTGAGGCAGGAGAAATATCAGGAAATTGATGCTAGCCTGGGGACCCTTTCCCAAATCCAGCCAGTCATTCAAGTAAAAAAAAAATAATAATAATAATTTAAGGCACAGACAGGTTACATAATAAGCTCAAGGTCATACATACTGGGTGAAGGAGCTAAGATTTGAATCCAGAACAATCTGTTTCAGAGCTCTAGCGGTTAAACTTGATGCAATATGCCAGTGCTGGGAGTGTGACTGGGAGTCGGTGTCCATAATGTTCCCAGACTTTGCCCATCCTTACCCTGGCCCTGAGAAGCGGTGGAGTGATGTGGAGAAGCCGTTGATCTGCTCTTCAGGGGCTCCCGAAAGGTAAAGTGGCTAGTACCCAACAGAGGAGCACCTCCAGGGGACAGGGAGACCACTGATGGGTAAAGCAATGGGAGGCTCAGTGAAAGAGACGTTTGTGATGGGCCTTGACAAAAGTGGGCAGAGAAATGATGGTTGAGTGTAGTGGGAGAACACCCCGAGGTTCGTCTAGGAACAAGGCAGGGGAGCAGAGGCTGTGGGGGTGTTCATGGATCTTTGAAGACAGTATAGAGCAAAGACCTGGGCTGGTCTGGCTTAAGTTGATGATATGATTCTTCGGAAGGTTCTCTGAGCTTCCATAGTCTTGGGTTCTGAATCCTAGGCTCAGAATTCACCTCTTATTGGGATCATCTTTCCATTTTTTCTGAGCCTTAATTTCTCCTGCAGAATGGGCAGGAAGAGTGGACCTTGCAGTCAGTTGAAGGATGAAACAGATGGCCAGGGGTGGGAGCTGGAACTTCTTGAGACAAGGGGTGGGTGGAAGTACTTGAGAGAGAGGAGATGGTCGGGCCGGAGGAGCCTAGCATGCCTGGATTACAGTGGCAGATACCAAGTCTGCCAAGTCTTTCTCACCTGTTTTCTGTTGCCAAAGGCTTGCCAGCTCTGTTGGTATGTACAGGGACAGATCCATGCCGAGCCCTGCTCTTCCCACCAGTTCAGGACAGGCAAAACATGTCTTCTGAAGGCAGGCGCTATAGAATACATTACCTGCTTTCTTTGGTAAGTCTGCCCAAACCATTGTCCCTTCCAGCCTCCTGTAAGAACGGAGTTTCAGGTGTGTGACAGGGCCCTACAATGAAAAGTGACCCTTCCCCAACGCAGGCAGGCTCCCAGGGCCCTTGGGGGGCATGAGAGGCTGTGGGGAGAGGTGCAGTGAACGGGTAAATTAATCCAGGCTCATCCTCAGGGGCTCTCTATGATGCTACTGTCTTCTGCTTTTGATCCATCACACAGTCCCAGTTTGAGCTGGAGCCTTAATGTTGCACTGGGGCTGGGTTTAAAGCCCTGGGTGAGGCATGTCCATAGTGAAGCAGAAGGGTTTTATTCCTGGGCAGGAGATCAGAGCCCAAGTCGCTTGCCTGGCATATGCACTGTACTCTCCTTTGCCAGAACTTTCTCACTCTCACTTTCCCTCTCCTGGGCTGACCCTCTTCTCTCCAGAAGGACTCTGATGGTCCCATGTCACACAGAAGCCCAGTATGTTCTGGAGAAAGGAAATAACCAGAGGCTCTGGCCATTAAGAGCAGAGTCAGGCCATGAGCTCAGTTATTCCAGACTCCAGTCCTTACGAAGGGGCTTTGTTCAGGTAGTTTTCGTTTGGTTGGCTTTTAACCAACATTGCTAGAGGCATTATAAATGCCAGGGGTGGGGTGGGCACTAGACCTTACATGGTCTCTTACATTCCTCACAGCCACTACAATAGTGCTGCCTATGGGGAGGCAGAGTCTCTGGAGAAACTGGGTGCTAAAGGGGTACAGTCTGAGCAAACCTAGGATAGCAGCTCCTTAGAGCTCATCACTGGACAGAGAGGACAAGGCCCAGGCAGATATGCTCAGTCCATGTGAAGAATGAGCTGGCCTTCTATGCATGTCTTCCTGCCCATGCCCAGCCTTGTTCTAGACATGACCAGAATCTTCTGTGTGTGCAAGGGAGATGGGAAGAGAGCCCAGCCCTCCACATTGCTGCAGAGCAGGCTAGGGCACCTTTGAAGATGCCAGCCTCGGGGCATCATAGTGACCTCTCAGCCAAGCCAGGCTGGCAACAGCCCTGTAAACCTGGGCTTATACACAATTAAAGTTTCATTACATTATATTTCCTACATATAAAAAACTATCTGTGAGCTATGAGCACATTGCAATGAGAGCTCCTGACCATTGTCCTTAAGAAATGGACTATTTGTGCACTAGGGAAGACCTGCCTGTGTGCCTCCTACTTCCCAGAAGGAACCAGTCCCCTATATGTGGTCATTACTCCCTCTTTTAAACAAATCATTTCAGCATATATGTGCAGAACTGCTGGGCAGATTACACCTTTGAGACATGGCATTAAACTCTTCGATCCCAGAAGGCATGACTTCTTTAAGGGAAAGGGGACCTTTGAGGATCAGCTTGTACTCTCGTGTCTCTCTTTTCTTCAGGGCCACTCAGAACCTCATGCAGCAAATGCCCTGAAATGGGGCATGTGTTCCTAGTGCAGCCAGCAGGGCAGGGCAGCACCTGGCAGCTGGACATTCCTTGAGCAAGGCACGCTACTGTGTTTGCCTGGGTGGTGCTCACTACCCATAGGACCCCTTTCTTCCCATTTAGGATGCCTGGCTCCTTCTTCCAGCTCCAGCCCCAAGGTTTCATTGCAGGGAGGCCTCTCTGGGAGAGCTGATCTCTGTACCCATGGGTGTCTTTGAGCACCCATCTAGTACCCAGATCCCAGGGGAGCTGAGCATCAGCCCCAAAGCAGACATTCTTAGAGTGGCTTTGAAGAGTGTGCATGAAGCAGGGGACCAGCCCTGGGCATTGAGTCTCCTTGGATACAGACTTCTTCCTAGGACCTGTGGCTTAGGCTGGCCTGCGGACTTGGAGGCAAGTGTCAGGGAGGCTCCTAGTAGTTGGGGTTGCTTTGATACCCACCTGCTGGGTGGATGTGTACGTCAATAGACATGCCTACATGTAAGTGCACTTGTTAACACACAGGTGTGTGTGTATGTGTGGGTGTATGTATACACACACTTACATATGTGTATAACATGATATGAAGTCCACAGGTGTGTGGAACATGATGTAGGGACTTTCTTCTCTCCATGGACAAGCCTGTTTGATCTCTGAGCATCATACAAGGCACTGTCATGTACTAGACCACAGGGCCTGGCTGAGGCAGCTGGCCCTTGAGGGGACTGAATAACTTCACATGTCATCCTAGACTGCTCACCAGCCCTAAAAGCCTCCAATACCATGGCCTCCCATATACAGTCCCTAGCATCAGACGCCTGACAGAATGCCTGCAGGTCAACAGTACAGCCAGAACCACAACACCAGCAGCCAGGTGGCCTGTGCTGGCTTCTCAGTGCCATCAGTGCAGGGTCTGCCAGAATCCTACTTCCACAAGGAAGCTGGCAGCAGGAAGCTGCCAGCAACACCCCCTTCTTCTCTGCTTCCTGGGACCTAAGCCGTGATTTTGCCCCCCCCCCCCATGACATTCCACAAGTGTCCTATAGGAGGGAGCAAGGCTGTAGGCAACAGCAGAGCCTTAGGACAGCCTGGAGCAGAGCGAGACTGGACAGGGAAGAACAGCACCACCAGATGTCTGACCTGGGAACCAGGTCATCCCTGCCACAGTGTATTCACACATGTACACACATGTATACCACACACACACACACACACACACACACACACACACACACACACACCTTTCAGCCTATCTCTTTACTCAGGCTGCCCCCAGAGGGGACCTTCAGCTGTGGCACTTACTGCGACCGAGTTTCAAGTAGTTAGTTGTGTTTGAGGGAGATGAACTTTGGCCTGATCAGGAAGTCCTTTCTGGGTCCTTCTGGCCTTCCTTTTCAGGGGACATGGTAGTATGGGCTATTTATTAGTGTGATGATAGAGCCTGGCACCTTCTTGTCTTAGCTCCCAAAGGCCACCTAGAAGGCCTAAGTGAAAGCTCCCTTAGTGGCCCTGTGTCTCGGCAGGCAGGGAACTTTGGCAGCCTGGTGGAACCCATTACTCCTCATTTCCAGCTGCAGGGTTGTACACAAGGACCTGGCCTTACTGAAGCCTTGTCCCACAGTTGTACTGCCTTAGTGGTACCTGAGATTAGCACACCAGCCCAGGACACAACTGAGACACTCAGTTGAATCTTGCAAGGCCTGTGCCTGGTGGAAGCCACTGGGTTTAGGCCACCAGCAGCGCGGGATGTGTGCTTGCCCTGATGGTCCCAGGAGAGCCAGCATCCAAACTTGGCATTGCCTTAGCAGTTGAGAGCCTTCAGCATGTCACCATAGCCCCCTGTGGCTACAGCTACATCCATCTCAAAGGTGTGTACCAACCCAAGGGTTAGGTGAGATAAGAACAGCGGATGGGCACCAGAAGGTTCTTGCAAGTAACACGCCTATGCTCTTGAGGAATGACGGAGGACAGGCCACTCAGTCTTCTGGCATCCAGTTGGGCTAATCAAGCTCTGTATGTCCCCACTGAGGGACACTGAGTAGTTTGAGAACTCTCTTCTGAGCTCACCAGGCCCCTGGCTGCTGGTGATAGAAATGTTCCTTTGAGGGGAGGCTAGGTCCCTTTGAAACTGCCAGTCTACACTAGAGGGGCAAAAGGCGGCCTGCTTTCAAAGTGACTCTTCTGGCCCTTAATTACCCTCTGTCACCCATAGGTGGAATTTCCACTCAGTTAGCTGAAGAAAGGCGCCCACGCTGCTGGCTGCCTTGTGCCTGTGGGAACTAGGCTTTCCTGCCGCCTTTGTGCAGCCGGCTTGGGTTTCTGATTTTAATGATTTCCTGAATTCATTCCATTTCCTACCTCAGGGAAAGGAGGAGAGGTGATCCTCTTGGAAATTCACATAATTGCTTTTATTTGATTTTTATTAAAATGCATTCAGGAATAATGTGATTGGCCCCATTATTACGTTGTTCATCAATCCTGTTCAGGGAATCTGGTGAAAAAAAGCAATGGGTGCAGGAGCCTCCAGGGCATGCAGGGTGGCATGAGGGCACCTCATAGTGGCTTGGGGCCTCTTCTGCCCTGGGGGCGGGGAGTCACAGCCCATCTATGGCTACACACACACACACACACACACACACACACACACACACACACACACACACACGCACGCACGCACACGGCTCCTGTCTGGAAAGCGAGCCTTGCTGCAGTCTGTGAGCATATTTTACATGTCTCCCAACCTCAGCAAACCCTTTCTCCCTCCCTGCCCACCTTGGAGACACAGAGAGTCAGAGGTGAGGTCTGTAGTGGGAGACCCCCTGGCTTCCTTTTCCCATGTCCCCAGTTCCCTGCATGCTGGTCTATTTCCTGTATAACCTTTGGCTTTCGGCTATTAGCATACAGAATTAAGAAATCAGGCATATTCCTTATCTACTTGGCGCTGTTAGAATACAGGCAGATTGGTTTGCTTTGCCCAGCCTCTGTTTACTAACGAAGGAAGTGGAATGTGGCCCAGTGTTATACTGCACTCCTGTGATTCCAGCACCAAGGTAGACTGAGGCAGGAGGAGCACCAGTTCTATGCCTGAAACAAAGGCCAGAGCTAACAGGAACATGAAGACTTCCCTTCGCATAGTGACAAAACTGAGGGAGCGGGCAGCATGCCCCGTGATGTGTGCTCCCATGGATGCCCATCAGGGTGGAACGGTACCACATAGCCTTACCTCATGCCTTGCTCCTCTCAGAGGAAGCTGTGCAGAAAATCAGGGAGCATGTGGCGGCGGGGGGGGGGGGGGGGGGGGGGCAGACACTCACTTTCAGAGCTCCTTTTGTGTAGGGGGGGCGCTCATTTCTGTGAAAAGCCTTTCTTCGCTTGAAAAAAAAATGCAAAGAAATCCAACTTGCTTACTGAGCTTTCATTGTTTCTGTTTATTTTGGTGCTAGTCATTTGGCAATGGCCACAGCTAAGGAATTCAAAGAATGGAGAGAGTGGACTTGGAATTTTGGCTATTGGGGTCTTCAGTATTTACCACCTAGCTGAGCACTCAGAGGTGACACCTGAGGCTCACTCTGCACCACTGCTGCCATTGGGATACTGTTCCTATTATTCTCCGTAGGCCAGGCTACATACCTCCCAGATCCTCTGAGTCACAGGCTCCTGCCCCAGAGCCTACATGGGCGTCTGAGTACATGCTTGACAGTCCCAGGAGAGGCTTGCTGTTGTCTCTCCAGCTAGGTTGTAGTCTGTCGAGGAGGGAGAGAGTCAGGCAGGGGGCTGGCAAGGGCCTCTAGAGTCTCAGTGAAAGAATCTGAGGCCCGAGTGTGAGGAAAAGACAGTCACAGTGAGCCTCAGCCTGAGGTTGTCCTGGGATGTAGTTCTGAATTGGGATGGTTTGGGCTTAAGCCATGGTGCTACGAACTGCATCACAGGGAGCTGCCCTCCTCACCTGCTAGATGGTACCTCTTCAGAATTCAGATGAGATGGATGGTCCACACGCGGCTCTGGAGGATAGTGAACGCAAAGGGGCCATATCGCTTCCCAGGGCCATGAGCAGGTCAGCTGAGGAGCTGAGTAAACAGCACCATGCTCATAAGAGTCTCTGGTTAGTCCCACGCCCATTCCCATCTCTCCTCTCTGAGTAGCCCAGGCTAGGAGCAGGAGCAATCCCAGACAACACCAACTGAAGTTGGGAGGTTTGTTCAGCCTCAGTTTCCCTTCTGTACCCTGGAGGCCAAGGCCAGAGTAGTCAGTGCAAACACCCCAGAAATCAGTTCTGGGGCAGGGCTCAGATCCTCTCAAGTCTGGAACCCAGGACTTGAATGTACTGCAGGATGGGTAACACCCGACTACCCAGCTACCCCAGCAGCTCAGAGGTCAGGAGGGCTGAGTTGTTGCTATGCCCCTGGCCTCCCAGACTTGTTGCTGCACCCCAACTTGCATGCTGCACATCAGCCTCCTGGCTACACCCCAGTCTTGCTCAGCATGCGGCTTCTTTATCAGATCTCCGTTTCTCTCCTCAGCGGCCTCAGCCTGGCCCCTGCCCCCACCCCATTGCCCTTTCCTCTCTGAAGTGATGTGTCTTTTCCTGCCGCCCCCATGTGCATGCAGCGCAGGGGAGGTGCTTGCTCCTTGTTGCTTTTAAAAAATGCTTCCTTTTGGTGGTGGGGGTGGTCTACTTGACTGAGCTTCAGAGTACTGCTGTGTGCTGGTGATCCGTTGGGCAGCATCTGGGCCTAGTGGGATTTGGGGCTACTGCAGGCACTATCCGTAGCCTTGAGGACTCTGGATCTTTGTACTGGTCCAGGCTCTGGTGCAGTAGCGTCAATTCAGGCTCTTAAGGAAGCTTGTTGGTCAGAAGCTGCCAGCTGGTTCCCACTCAGGTAGCTGAGCCAGAAGAAAGCTGAGGGCCGGGCTTCTGAACTGCTAGTCTAGTCTCTACCCAGGGTACAGTGTGGTGTTAAAGCGTCCCACCCTAACTCCCCCTTCCTTGCCTGTTCCTCTAGCACAGGCAGTGCAGCAGAACCAAGCACCATGGTTTTCAGAAACTGCTGTGTCAAGCTCGCAGGCTTCGGTGAGGTTTAGGAGCTCAACTAGGATTTCAATTCTCTTCGAATTCTGTGTGGCCTGTAGCCACACCCTTAGCCTCTCTGGGTATCAGAAGTCATGGAGGAGACTCTCACAGCCAGACTAAGAGCCTAGACTTTGGAGCTAGGATGCAAGAGGCTACAGATTTCACGTGCTGAGGAAGCTCATGTGGTCAGCCAGTTGGAGGAAAATGGCAGAGGTGCTAGGGAGCTCTGAAGGTGGGTGAGCCAATGAGTGCTCTGGTTCTAAAAAGATCCTGGAGGTAGCACAACAGAACAGGACTGAAGGTCACCCAGACAATTTCAACTCTTTGCAGAAAAATGTAAATGACTCACTTGCTCACTAAGAGCAAGAATCACAGAGGTCAGACTGTTCACTCCTGCCCACCTGGGGCAGAATCTCCAGTCTTTGGCCTCTTCCAGCAGGTAGGTAAGAGATGAGAACTCTTCTTTCCTTCAGCCTGGAGCATCCCTGGCATCGCTGGGGAGTGTTGGTGCAGCATCCCCCAGCTCTAACCCTGGGGCTGATTCCCTATGGGCCTCTTCTGGCGTATGACTGGGGAGCATGCTTCTGGATGCCCCTTCTGAACACCACCCTCCCATTAGTTGCCAAGAAGGTAGAAATAAAACCAGTGTGTTGCCTGGTTCTTCATCTTGGTGGAAGGAAGGTATGAGACTGAGGCCACCTTTTCTTTAGCAATTCATTCATTCATTCATTCATTCATTCATTCATTCATTCATTCATGGAGGGGCAGCATGTGCCATTGTCCAGTGTGGAGGCCACAGGATAATTTTCAAGAGACCATTCACAGTGTGGGTCCCAGGGATTGAACTCAGCCCATCGAGTTTGGCAGCAAGCATCTTTCTACACTGAACTAGCTCGCAGCCCCACTCAGCAAGCTTCTCTGGATAAAGGCATCTTTGTCTTCATAGTCCACTGGGGACCACTGAATCCGTTTCCCAGTTAGAGAAACCAAGGCCTAGCACAGGAGCTCAAGCTGCCTTCGTGGTTTCTGGTCTGCACAGGAGCAAGAAGGACATAGGTCTTTTCTGTCCCTGAGCCAGTGTTTGCAGCACCTGGGTTACACCTCTTCCTCGCCCCATGCTGCTCAGGTCTCATAATAAAAATGCTTCTCCAGTGTGTTCTAATTTTAGCTGTCATTGGGACCTGTATCCCCTACAAGGCTGGCAGTTACACACCCACAGCGCGAGTCAGCTTCTTTTTCTCTCTTGGCAATGGGCTTCTGTGGTGCAGGAACACTGTATAACAATGCCCTGAGTACTTTGCCTAGCTGCACAAGCTTCTCTAAGCCTCATGTACTCTCTGGAGCTCTCCATCATCCCCGGCAAGGTATACCTTGTGGGCTCGCAAGAACCAAAGGATACAGATATCAGGGGAATTGACGCCTCTTGTGTGAACTAGCACTGGGCAGCCACATTCTGCAAGACCCTCTGTCCTTCAAACAGCTCCACACGTACCACAGTGGAATTTCACCAATCCACTTACCATCTGCCTGCCCTCTGGCAGTGCAGGAGGTCTTCTGCAGACAGGAATCAGGGAGAGCATTGTACTCACACTCAGAAAGCCGCAGACTTTGGATTTCCAGATTACAGATGCTCAATTTGTTTGAAATAATTTATTTTTCTTAATTTTATGAGCATTGGTGTCTTGCCTGCATGTATATCTATGTGAGGGTGTCAGATCTTGGAGTTACAGACAGTTGCGAGCTGCCATGTGGGTGCTAGGAATTGAACCTGGGTCCTTTGGAAGAGCAGTCAGTGCTCTTAACCACTGAGTCATCTCTCCGGCCCAAGGAATGCTTAGTTTGTACAGGCTGTTTCCTGCAAAATGGGTCCAAACTACCTAACTTCCTTCCTTCCTTTCCCTCCTTCCTTTTTTCCTTCCTTCCTTTCTTCTTTCCTTTTCCCCTTCCCCCCTCTATTCTACCTTCTTTTCGTCCTCTCTCCTTCCCTCCCTCCTCTCTTTGTTTTCTTCCTTGGGGGAGTGTATGTAGCCCAGGCTGGCCTCAAACTCAAGCTCCTCCTTCTTAGCTTCCTGGGTACTGGGTTACAAGCACATGCCAACACACCTGCCAACATTTGTAGTTCTCTACTTCAGGGCTTGAAGGCTGTAAGCAGAACTGCCCCAAGCCTGCCAGGAACTAGAAGCTCTCTTTTTTTCTCCTCCTCCCCCTTTATCATTGCTTTTGAGGAGTGAGTTCCAGAGAGCTCCTGAGTGTTGGGAGTGGAAGAGGGCCAGGCAAGGCAAAAAACAGATGGTAGGCCCAGGCCTGGAATATGATCTGGCCTTTCTCATCCCTGTAAGGGTGGGTCTGGTACTTTGTTCTGACCTCGACCCGTGAAAGCAGGATGGCACAAGATGCCAGTGGCCACACTGTCTCAGACCATGGGTCCTCAGTGGTGGTTAAAACAGACTGGATGGTACAGACCCTGCCTATACTTCCTGGGTTCCTGGGTATTTCTGCCTTTACAAGGGGCACAAAGATGTGAGAATGTACTAGTGATGGAGTCAGGATGGTCAGAGCTAAGCTTCTCGAAAGGAAATTCAAGAGTGCAATATCTTATTTTGTTCTCTTTTATTTTAAGACAGGGTCTCACTATGTAGACCAGGCTGGCTTTCAATTTGCAGAGTTCCTCCTGTCTCTGCCCCTCTTTTGCTGGGATTAAAGGTGTGCACTAGGACGCCAGGCTTGATGAGTGTGATTTTTTAAAAATGGGGAGTTGGCTGTGTATTAGAGTGTTTGTCTAGTGTATGTGAGGCTCTGGGACCCCTAAAACTGTGGCAAAAAGTAGTGTGATATTTCATGTACCTGCGAGCTGTAGTTCAGCAGGTTGCCCTAGATATAGTACCGCAAGTCTTGTGTGTCAGACAGGGAAACTGAGGCTTGGAGAGTTTGTGATATCTCAAAAATCTCTTTCTTGGAACTACAGGATCAGGGCCAGAACCACAGTTCTCTGGTGTCAAAGCTCCTGAGCAGCAAGACTGTGGGACAGACAGATAGCTGAGACCCAGCTTAGCCTATCATGCCCTCCTAGTGCCACGTGGGGAGGAATGGATACCTCTGACCTCTACCTATAGCACAGCTTCATGTGCTTGGGCTGTCACCAGGCCTGTCACTGAGGTGTCCTGAGTGCCATGGTTTCCTCCCATATGAAATGAGAAGCCTGTTGTCTGCTCTTTCTGACACATAAGGAAAGTAACATTTCCTGGATAGATCTAGGGGTAGGCTCCGAGAAGCATTTATCTGGGATCCCATATCCAAGAGCTGAGATTTGACCCTGAGCCGAGTGTAAAGTGCAATGTTTTCTAATTTGGTCTTAGATTCAATTTCTCCTTGTGGCCTTCTGGTCTGAAATTCTAGGGGTGTAGTCACAGTGGCTTCCTGGGTGAGCTGGCTGAAAAAAAAAAAAAACAGGTGGAACCCCTGGCCTGTGGAAGGAAGGAGGTTAGTGACCTGTTATGGATGTACCTGATCTGTCCGCTTCCCAGAGGCAAGCATTGGAGCTCAGTGTAGCCAAAGCCAGAAGTCAGTTGGTACCCTGGGCCTCCTTCAGCATACTTGGCCTATCTCACCCTGCAGCCCAGCAGGGCTCCCTGCATGACTGCTTCATGATCTTATATCCCTGCACACACTGACCCCTGGAGATGGCATATCCTGCCTGCCTGCACTTACCTACCCCTACAGTGCCAGCACACGTATCTCCTTTGCTGGAGCCCACAGGCTACTGGCCTTTATCCCTCTCCTGTAGCTTACCCTGTCATGACCCACCCAACTGCTCCAAGAAAGCCCTGTGCCTACTCCCTTGACCTTGTGTTTCTAGTAATTTCCCCGCCAAGGTCACCCTGGAAGAAGGACCAGAGCCAGGCTGGACCCTAGGGCTTTGGACCTATAGAGAAAGCTACTACCTCTTTGCTCGGCCCCCAAGTGATGCTTAAGCAATTTGGCTTGATAGTAGGCACTATCCAATGTCTTGTTGGAATAGAGACAAGGCTGGTCTCCTGGGGACTTGGAACTGCCATTTCCTTGTAGAGTTCTCAACGGCCCTCATGTCTGCTGTCTAGATAGGCTTCTAACCAGCCTAGGATGTCTTGCCTCCAATATGATCCAATGAGACTCCAGCTCAATTGATCCCCTGCCCCTGAGGTAGGTGTGTGTGTGTGTGTGTGTGTGTGTGTGTGTGTGTGTGTGTGTGTGTGTGTCCTGGAGGGAGAAGATTCTACTTCTTCTTATGTCTGGGTAGCCGCTCTCATATTTTGGAAAAGCAGGGTCACATGCAAATTGGGACGGAGGCAATTTCCCAGGGCTAACCTGGTTCAGCTTCTGTCCTACAACCAACCAGGCTAAACTTGGTCATCTTCTGAGATCAGCTGAGATCGGGCATATTCTAGATTGTATGGCTACAGACCATTGGCTACCTCTGTCCTGACCTCCTTACCCTTGGGGAGGGCAGGAGAGACAAGTAGGGCCTTATTTTTGCAACGTACTCCTAGTGTTTCCAGAGGGTCTTTGGAGGCCCTGGTGTAGTGTGAAGAGAAGAAACAGGAGGAACACTCTCTTGACTCTGGTCAGATACACTCTCCTCTGAGCTGGGAGGAAGGGTTCCTGTCCCTGCTGACTTGCTGTGTGATTCTGATTATCTGATCACTGAGATTCAGCTTTCTTTGCTGAAATGCATCAGTTGTACAAAGTCTATGAATAATTAAGATTTCTAAAGGCAGGTATCATTCCTACCTGTAATCTCAGCTGTTGAAGAACTGAGGCAGGAGCATCAAAAATTCAAGGTCAATTAAGGCATCGTGGAGCATGCCTTAAATCTCAGTATTTGGGAGGTGGAATAAGACTGATCTCTGGGAATTCAAGGCCAGCCCAGTCTACAAAGTAAGTTCCAGTGTGGTCAAGACTACACAGAGGGCCAGGGCTGGTGGTGCACACTTTTAATTCCAGCACTCAGAAGGCAGAGGCAGGTGGATCGATGTGAGTTCGAGGCCAGCCTGTTCTACAAAGTTAGTCTAGAACAGGCAAGACTACACAGAGAAACCTTGTCTTGAAGAAGAAAAGACTGCACAGAGGACCCTGTATCAATGAACTAAAACAAAATAAAATATCATAAATAAAGAAATAAGCATTCCCTGGATTTTTCAGCTCATTTCATCCCCACCAATCCGACGAGGGAGGCTTGTGCAAAGGAACTGGAGGCACTGAGAGGATAAACAAGGAGGCTACACAGCTCTCTGCAGGCCACACAGCTATGATGTGAAGACAGGGTTACAGCCCAGCTTTTGGATTCACTGAATGAAGATGCACAGGCATAGGGGCTTTCAGAATTGTAACCATGGCAACCACAGCGCTCATTTCCAGTACTACTGCATTGAGTACCAATGACAAGCCCCCCCCCCCCAAGGAGACCCACTTTACCGAGTAAACTGAGGCAAATTGTGGAACTTCGTCAACATCACCCAGTCAAGGGTGGAATCTAGAAAATCTGACTTTGGTATTTTCAAAGTCATGATGACCAAATCTCCCAGTGTGTAGGATATGCAAAACAGTTGGTGCTCAATAAATAATTCCTGAAAATAATGCACAGAATAAAAAATACTTTGTATGAGACTATGCACAGAAGCCGGATGCAGTGGCACACACCTGAGGCAGGTGAATCTCTGTGAGATAGAAGCCAGCCTGGTCTACAAAGCGAGTTCAGGACAGCCAAAGCTACACACAGAGAAACCCTGTCTGGGGTGGGGGGCAGTGCCAGAGAAGGGAAAGAAAATCCTCAAAGGAATTAACTCTGGGCCTGTGGACCCAGATTTGTCTCCATGGCTGCCTCTGGTAAGGCTGGATGTTGGTGTTTTCTTCCACTGCCCTCTACCTTACCTTATGTTGAGGCAAGATCTCTCACTTGAACTCAGGCCTCACAATTTGGCTAATACAGCTAGCCATCTTGCCCTGAGGACCTCATCTCTGCCTCTGCCTCTCATGTGGTGAGGTGATAGGTGGGCTGCCACTCCCAGTCAGCATCTGTGTGGCTGTTGGGCATCCGAACTCTGGTTCTCAGGCTCCCACAGCAAGTGCTTTATCCACTAAGCCCCTTTCCACTGTTGACTAATATTCTTGTCAGTGGACACAGTGTAGTTTTCTTTTCCATTCGCCAGTCATTCTATGTGTGGGTTATTTTCATTTTTAGGATTTTTTTTGAACAAAACGCTTGTGAGCACCAATGTACAATGGGGCCTGCTATAGATGAGTATGTTTCATTTCTCTTGGATCAGTGCCTATAAGTGGACTTCTTGGGTGAATGGTAACTGTGTACTTGACTTTATAAGAAATTGGTGGGATCTGGAGATATTGCCCCATTGTTCAGAGCTCTGACTTTAACCCCAGAACAATTTTTAAAAAGTGGGCAGGGCAGCACACCCATGTAATTCCAGTACCTAGGAGGTGGAGGTAGGAGGATCAAGAATTAAGGGTCATCCTCAGCTACATTGCAAGTTTTAGGTCAGCCTGGGCTACCCATGAAAAGGGGGAAAAAAGAGAAGCAGGCAAACTCTTGATCATGTATTCATACCACCCCAGCTACCAGCAATGTATAAGGGAGGGTACCTTTGCCCTGTAGCCATTAGGCACTTGACATTACCCGCCACTCCTCTGAGCTGTTCCGGTCAGTATTCAATGGCACCTCTTTGCTGTTGTGATTTTCACCTGCACGATGATGGCCGACGCTGAAGATATTGGGCATTTCTCATGCACACACACCTTCTTTGATGAAGTATCTGCTTGAATCTTTGGCCCGCATTGACTGGGTCGCTGGTTTTGTCATTAGTGAGTTCAAAGAGTCTCCCTGCAAATTCTTGATACATGATTTTTGCCAATCTGCGCATTGCAGGTATTTCCCCATACCTGGGGTGTAGCTGGCCATTCTCCTAATCCGAGGAACATGTGCGTCCTGTGTCTTATTTAAGAAAACCTCCCAGCTTTTCTTCTAGATGTTTTATGATTTTAGCGTATGAGGTTGAGGTGGATACTTGTTGATTTTGACCCTGGCCTCGTGGGTTGCCAGTGTGAATAGAGCCATGGCTCTTGCAAACAGTCATGTGTCCTGTTGTGCTGTACCTGGAGCTGTTTGGCTGCTGCTTTTGATTTGCTCCTAGCATGCCTTCTGGGTTTTTGTTTGGTTTGGTTTTTGTTTTTGTGCATTTCTCCTTCTGCCCTGTGTGGCTCTAATTTATCACTTTATATGATTCATTTTCCCCTTAGTATATCATTATATGTTTTGTTTGTTTTTGTTTTTGTTTTTTTCAAGACAGGGTTTCTCTGTGTAGCCCTGGCTGTCCTGGAGCTCACTCTGAAGACCAGGCTGGCCTTAAACTCAGAGATCCACCTGCCTTTGCCTCCCCAGTGCTGCAATTATACTTCTTTAAAAAATTTATCTGTCCTAGAGTTTATTTTCCTTCCCCAATGTATAGCATACTCTTGAATCCTGGGCTTATAGGAACACCAGGGCCCACATCCCAGGCACTCAATATATATTTGTAACTATTCTAACTCTCTTGTCAAACAATGTTATACTGTGTTACCATCTATAAGTACCCTGTAGAAACAAAGTATTCCTGGTTTTGCCTCTATCTCTCCTATGAGGTTTTCCTTTCACCTCCCACGTATTCATTGCATACATTGTTGCTATTATTTTGAAGCAAGTTGTCCGTTGTATCAATTGTGAATAAGAGAAAAGGTTTTTTTTTTTTTTTTTTTTTTGGTTTTTTGTTTTAAACCTTTCTTCTTTCCTTTTTTTGGGGGGATGGGCGGAGGTGGGGGTGGGGGTGGTGGAAGGTTCTTTGGAATCCATGTTTATTGGAAAAGTAGAAAAAAACAGTGACATTTGGTTTGAGAACATTTTGTTCTAAAGTGAGTTCTATATTACTGCCAACAGAGTCTTCTAAGGCTCCGTTCTTGCATATATAAAGTGGGGCAATAGTATTGACCTGGAAGCCTTGGCAGAATGAAAAGAGCTTGTCAAGCAAAGGGAAAAGCATGTGGGCTTTTTGTTAGTTGTTCTAGGTATAAGATATACCTTGCTTTCTTTTCTTTTCTTTTTTCTACTTATATCAGGACAATAGAAGTTTGACGGGTCTTGGGTTCACATACATGCATTTGCTTGAAGAATATTTTCTTCTGATTACTTAGTTAAGATCTTCCAAAAATTTTTTATGTATAGAAAGAATTTCACATAAAGCCCTGCTTCCTTTCTTCCTCTCTTCCTTCCTTCCTTTCTAACATTTTTCTCTTTTTATTAAGAATAGATTCTTGGGGCGGGAGAGATGGCTCAGTAGTAAAAAGCACTGATTGCTCTTCCAAAGAGGACCTGAATTCAATTCCCAGCACCCAGCTGCCAGTTCACAGTTGTCTGTAACTCCACTTCCAGGGGACTTAAAACCCTCACACAGACATATGTGCAAGAATGCACATGAAAAAAAAAAAAAGACTCAATTCCTTTCTCAAACAATATATTCTGATTACAGTTTCCCCTCCCTCTATTCTTCCACTTCCTTCCCACCTCCTCTCCACTACAGATCCACAAGGACAGACTTCCATGAGATAGCAACAAAACATGACAAAGGCCAATATAATACAATAAAACAAAACCCATCCCATTGAAGTTGGAGAAGGCAAAGCAACAGAAGGAACAAAAGCCCAAGAGGAGGCACAAGAATCAGAGACCCATTCATTTACACACTCAGGAGCCCCATAGAAATACTAAACGGAATGTTATAATACATGCACAGAGGGCCTGGCACAGACCCACGTAGACCCTAGGCTTGCTATCTCAGTCTCTGGGAGTTCATATGAGCTTGCCTCAGTTAATTTAGAGAGCCTCCTGGTGTCCTCCATCTCCTCTGGCTCCCACACTCCTTTACCTCCTCTTCTGAGGGGTTCCCTGAGCTCTGAGGGGAGGAATTTGATTGAGAGATTCCATTTAGAGCTGTGTGTTTCCAGTCTCTCTCTCTCTCTCTCTCTCTCTCTCTCTCTCTCTCTCTCTCTCTCTCTCTCTCTCTCTCTCATAGCTCACTGTGGGTCTCTGTATTTGTTCCCATCTCCTGCAGGGGGAAGCCTCTCTGCTGATGGCTGAATAAGACACAGATCATATTTATGTTTTGATCCTTGAACACACTGTTCATATTATTTTGATCAAATTGCTGTCTATTGGGTCAATTGTGAATAAGAAAAGGTTTCTTTTACTTTTTCTTATTCTTTCTTTGATATTCTTCCTTTTTATGTAGCTATGAGGCCTGGACTTGTATAATTTTTATTCTCTTTAAAGTTCTTCCATTAGCATATGTGTATGGTGAGTATATATGTGTGTTTCGTGTGCATGTGTGTGCATGTGCATGTGTCTACAGCTGCACACATCCATGCACTGGCATATAGAGGTCAGAGATAGATGTCAAGTATCTTCCTGAATCCATCTCTGTTTTTTGGCCTTAAGGCAAAGTCTCTCACTGACCTGGAAACTTGTCATTTTGGTAAGGTTGGCAAGCCAGCGAACTCCCTGTCTTCACTGTCCAACACTGGTGTTACAAGTGTGCACAGCCGTGGTCAGATTTTTATGTGGATGCAGGGATTTGAACTCATGTGTTCAGGCCGTCTCCTCAGCCTCTTAAAAACTTTGTTTTATAGATCTTACAAGACAGCTCTAGTGTAGACAGGGTTCCTTGGCTTTTGTTTATCTGAGAAAGGCTTGCCTTTTCATTCCTTTCTGAAGGACAAGTTGGCAGGAAACAGAATCTGTAGTTGACATTTTTTCTTAACTCTTTAAATATTTTATCTTACTTCTTTTTCTTTCTTTCTTTCTTTCTTCAGGGATAGTGTCTGAAAAGCAATGATTCAAACTTTATCTTTGATTTCATACATGTACATTTTTTCCTTCCTTTTTTTCTACTTATTTCAGGATATTTTCACCTTCATCTTTGGTTTTCTGTAGTTTGAATGGAGAGAGTGTGAGGGAGAAAAAGAGAGAGAGGAGAGAGAGAGAGAGAGAGAGAGAGAGAGAGAGAGAGAGAGAGAGAGAGAGAGCTAATACAGTCTACTCACTATCTTTTTAGTGGGTCTATGTGAGATGTCTGACATTAATTCTGGGAAGTTTTTGGTCATTAATGCTTCAAATATTTTATTTCTCTGTTCCTTCCTGCGTCACAGGCAGCACATGGTCTGAAGCCCTACAGTTCTGCATATTCTGCTCCATTTCTTTTTAGTTTTTCTAGACAGGGTTTCTCTGAGTAGCCCTGGCTATCCTGGACTTACTCTGTGGACCAGGCTGACCTTGAACTCACAGAGATCCGCCTGCCTCTGCTTCCCGAGTGCTGGGATTACAGGTGTGCACCACCACCACCCTGCCCTTCTGCTCCATTTCTCTCCATCTATTCCCTCTTCTCTTTCTTCTTTGCAGTTCAGTTTTGGGAGTTTGTATTGTGTCCTCAAGACCAGAGATTACCACTTTCTACTGTGGCCCATCTCCTAATGAGCTTTTGGAGGCCACACGATGATGCTGACTGCTGTGTTCTGTCACCTTCCCCCTTATATCCTCAAGACAGGATCTCTAATTGAACCTATAGATGGGCTGAAGGCCCAGTGTCTCTATCCCCTCACAACACTGGCACCACAACTGTGGCCACGGCGGATCTTTACATGGGTGTTTAGGGATTTGAACTCTGTTTTCATGTTTGTCCAGCAAGTGCACCTACCCACTGAGCCAAGAGACAATTCAGCTTCTGCCTGACTCTACTGAGGCCCAAGTCTTAGGAAACTGGGTCTGCTTTCCTTCACTTCTAGATTGCCTCTTCTCAAATGTCACAGAAACGGAACCCACCAGCACGCAGCCCTTGTGTCTGTCTTTTCTTAATGCTTTGCTGGTGAGAGTCGCCATGCCTTTGTGTGTTTCAGTAGCGTTGTCCCTTTGATATCTAGGCAACTCTGTTAACTCAGTCATTTGTCATTCATGTGTCTGTTCAGGACTGGCACATGATGAACCAGCAGATGACTGTTAGATGGCCAAGTAGATAAATGGCAGGAGGCAGAAACTCCTTTACAAATGGTCAGAATCAGGCGTTGGTGTGGCTCAGAAGGCATGTGACGATGGCACTTGTCAATTGTTACTATGGAGTATTCTTATCCCTTTCCCAATCTTGTGCTTGGTTAGGACAGGCAGCTCTTGCCCACCCACCCTGAGCTGCCTGTGTTGCTGAAGGACAAACTACTCTCCAAAGACTACTCAGGCAGATCAGTGGGTCAGGAGGGAAGAGCCGGGAAGACTGTGGGTGGGATGGAAAAGAAATGAGAGAGTCCAGTGGGGCAACCCACAGGGCAATCCTTCAGCAAGGATTACAGGCTCAGACAGGCTTCCTAGAGAGGGCAAGGCCTGCCATGGATGGTATTTATTGGCCCCTGGAGGAAGGGTGCCCATGCAGGAGGACCAGTCACGTGAAGGCTTGTGGGCAGAGGAGCTACTTGGGTATAAGGAAGAGTCAGCGATGAGGCTGGAGAAGCCCTGGGGGCAGATATGGAGAGCCTGTATGTCACACCAAGTGTGACTTTTATTAGGAAGACAACTGGAACCTTTGAAGGCATTTGAGCTACAAAACAATATAATTAAAGTCTTCTCCGTGGAGAAGGGACTGAATGCATAAGTAGAGGTTGGGTTGGGGGAGGGGCTGTCCAAGCAACCTAGATTTGGAGAAAACAGTTTCAATTAGATGATAAAGGCCAGTTGAGAGGTTGCCATACCAAGACTTTGTCTCTCTCTCTCTCTCTCTCTCTCTCTCTCTCTCTCTCTCTCTCTCTCCTCCCTCCCTCTCTCTCTCATTTCCTCTCCCCCCTGCTCCTGTGTGTTTGTCTGCATCTGTGTCTGTGTGTGCATGTATGTGAGCGCATGTGCCTGTGGAGGACAGAGGACAACCTTGTGTGTCATTGTCAGGGATGGTGATGCTCACCGTCTTTGAGACAGGGTCTCTCATTGGCTTAGCTGGTCCACGAGCTCCAGGGATCCTCCTGTCTTTACCTCCTTGGCTCTTGGATTACAAATACATGCTACCATGTCTGACATTTAAAATTTTTTAAAGTTTTCTTTTATTGTACATGTTTGAATGTTTTGTGTCCATGTTTGTATGTGCACCATGTATTAGGCAGGTGTGAGCCACCATGTATGTACTGGGAACTGAACCCAAGTCCTCTGAAGAAGCAGTAAGTGCCCTTAACCACTGAGCCATCCCTTTAGTCCCCATGTCTGACATTTTTACTTGGTTTCTGGGGCTCAAACTCGGGTCCTTGAGCTAGCAAGATAAACACTTTACCCACTGGGACACCTTCCTAGACCCTGGGGCTGACCCTGGGGTATGTAAGGTAGGAACAGTGGACAGAGACAGGGCACCAGATTTGGAACTTGGCAGTAGAGTAGAGGGCAGTTCCAATCTTGGGAGGAAGAGCAAGTAAGGAGGATCAGGTGGATGTGGAGAAATAAGCAAAGGTGAGCGCTAGAAGAGTGAGTCCTGTGTCTGAAAACCCTTCGGAAGGAAAGCCCAGGCAACAGCTGGGCCTTTAGGTCTGGGAAGAAAATCAGGCAAGGCCTACAGACCCGAGGAAAGGGCCACTGGAAAGCAAGGCACCTTGCTATCCAACTCAGAAATGTGTGGTACCCTGGCTGGCCTAGTCTAATGTCAAAGCAGAAGGCCAAACCCAAGCAAAGGAGGCAAGAACCAAGTCAGCTTCATGGTAGGAGCAGCTTCCAAGTGTTAGGGAGAGCTTTCAGGCAATGCAGGAGTGGGGTGGGGTGGGGTGCCAGTGTCATAAAGGACTTTGAACTTGCTTCTGCCCTCATAGGGCAGGTAGTGGAAAGCACACTTTACCAAGGGCTAATATGTGCCTCAATCCCCTCTGATGGCCCTGCGAGGACTGTGTGTTGTGATGTTGCCTCTAGAGGTAATGCTACAAAGGATCAAGGAGTCTCTCCCTAACCTCCTGTGACAATGCTTGTGCTGATTGTCTGCACATAAAAAATGTTTGCTCTTTTCTCTCCAAGGAGCAAGAAGAAGATGTCCCCATAACTCTTTGCTTGGAGGAGAGACCTCATAGTGGAGGAGAATTTAACTGTAACCTAGGAAAGAAAGTCAGGATGTGGGGCATGCTTGGTCAGCGCTAGGATGGAGCCAAGGATGAAGAGGTCTAAGTTGCTTAGAAGCAGGGGGCAGGGACTAGGGAGACATGGCTGGCTGCAGGAGCCATGGGCTGGTGGCCACCATCCTCTCCATTCTCACAACCTCACCATACACTGTGATATGAATAAAAATAATTTATGTCATGTGACTGCTTTTTAACTAGCTGCTTTCAAGACTTAAGACCGGGATTATAAAAGGCGTACATTTATAAATTATTAGTCCAGAGCTCATAAGCACATATACTTTGGTAGCACTTTAAATTAATTTATGGTCATTCATTGCAGCTGTCTGTGATGTAAACCTTCAGCTATAAATTTATACCTTAGTCTGACACACCATTAACTAAGGTGGTGCCCGTGCCAGAGCAAACAGTAAAACATTCCAATACAATCTCGGTAGGGACGAATGTCTCCCTTCTCCCTTCTCTTCTCACTTCTCCCCTCCAATTTCTCACTCTTCTTTTCTTCCCAGGACGGGCAGTATAGAGAGAAGGCAGGTGCTTGGGAGTGGTGCTCACAAAAGAATAAGTGAGGGCTGAGGAGATGGCCCTCAGTCTGAATTCAGATTCCCAACACCCATATAGAAAGCTAGGCATGGCACCTGTAATCCTAGTTCTGGGAGGGGTAGAAGGATCCAAGAGCTCAAGCTCACTCACTGACTACCAATCTAGCCATTCAGTGAGACCCAGGCTCAGCAAAGAGAATCTATTTCAAAAACTACTATGGAAAGTAAAGCAGGAAGACACCCGACATCAACCTATAGTCTACACAACACACACATACACACACACAGAGGGGGGGGGAGAGGGAGAGGGAGGGAGGGAGGGAGGGAGGGAGGGAGAGAGAGAGAGAGAGAGAGAGAGAGAGAGAGAGAGAGAGAGAGAGAGAGAGAGAGAGGGAATGTCCCTCCACAGAACTCAGGGGATTTTGTTCCATTGCACAGAGAAAGGGCATGGCTTGTCTAGCACAAATAGTAGGGCCTGAAAAATCCTTTCATCAAGAACCAGAGGAGATTGTATGGCTACCCTTAAGCAAGAGTATTAACAACGGAGAGGGAACGGAAGGAGGAAGAGGAAGTCTTGGAGGCAGAAGAGATGCAGAGGAAAGCGGGGCTGATCTAGAAAAGGCCAGATGCTAAGGGGAAAGGTGGAAAGCAGACGGGTCATGTGGTCTGCTTTAGCGAGATCTGGGGCCAACCCCTGGGAAACCTAGTCTTGTGGCTGACCAGCTATGCTATATTCACCCTGACTGTCGCTCATGCACTCTTGCCTCAGGTTCTCCACTAGAAGGAAGCTTTACTGCCTCAGGAACCTGGCTTCAGTAGCTATACCATCTGGGAGTGGGCCATGCTGAAGTCAGATGCAGCGGATGCTATGCTGAGGTGAGGCCTGGATGGTGAGAAAGTTCTAGAGTGCTACTTGTCAGGTAGATGTGGAGGTAGCTTCTTTCTTTCCCTAGAGGCCAGCCATCAGAGCTCTCCAGGGAGTGGATGGGGGACTGTGAGGTGCACTCATCCTTGGAGGTGCCAGAGCATGTGTTCTGGGAACATGGGTACATGTTCCTGCTCTGCCCTGCAGAGGACAGTGAATGTTCCATTCCAAACTGAAGCAGGGGTGGTCTGCCACCTTCTCCAGCTCAGCCTCTTGCCTCAGTCCTGGGATCCCCAACCACTCAATATCTGATCCTGCAAGAATCTATGGATATCTACATGTCTTCTACCAATGACTCTAGTATTTCTCTTGTACTCTCAGAGGCAGGGGTCTTTTTAAAAATTAATTAACTTATTTATTCACTTTACATGCCAACTGTAGCCCCCTCTCTCTTCTCCTCCCATTCCCACCCTCCCTCCATCTTCCCTCTATTCCCCCTCAGAAACAAGGAGCTCCCCCGACCCCACCTTAGCACATCAAGTCACATCAGGACTGAGTGCATCCTCTTCCTCGGTGGCCTGGAGAGGCAGCTCCACCAGGGGGAAGTGATTGAAAAGCATGCAGCAGAGTCCTTGTCAGAGACGGCCCCTGCTCTGTTTACTAGGGGATGTACATGAAGACCAAGCTGCACATCAGGTACATATGTATAGCGGGGCTAGGTCTAGTTCATGCATGGTCCTTGGTTGGTGCTTCATTGAACGCAAGCCCCCTGGGCCCAGGTTATTTGGCTCTGTTGGTCTTCTTGTGGAGTTTCTGTCCCTTCCAGGTCCTTCTATCCTTCCCCCCACTCTTCCACAAGGCGCCCGTACTCTGCCCAGTGGTTGGCTGTGACTCTCAGCATCTGGTTCAATCCTCTCAGAGAGCAGCTATGCTAGAGACAGGGGTCTTTATGAAATCTTATTTACTCACCTGCCTCGATCTTGCACATCTTCCAGATGAGAAGTCTGGAGTGGGATGGTATGGGGACTTGCCCACAAGGATGCGGACAGGTAATGTAACAGTCATGTAAACAGTTTAGCCACACAGAAAACAAATGAAAGGCCCTTCCTAGCAGGGTTGTTCCTGGACACACTGTGAACCCTCTTTCACATCTGTCCCATGCAGACATCTGGTGGGATCCTGGGCCCCAGCATGCTGCAGATCTGTGTTTCCCTATGTTTTTCTTAGACTGGGCATTTGGAGTTGGTGTTGCAGTCTCTCTGCTTGGTTGTCTAGAGGGGTCATTGGAGGTCATGGAGGCAAGATCTATGCCTATTGGCTTTGGGGCTCTGGGAGCCAACCTCAGTTTACCTAGGTAGTAGAGTAAAGAAGGACCATGTGAAGACATGTGTGAGCACAGGCACCCATGAACATGGCTCAGTATAGTCGTCATAGGGACTTGAAGGTAATCCCTGTTCCAGCTGTGGAGGCAGGCCTCAATCCATCTGTGAAGATGGGCTTTACTGCTGCCCCCCAGGCTCTCACTGGGGGCATCTGCCTTGTACATGCTAGTGCTGTGGATTCCTGGCATTAGAAGGAGGAGAGTGAAGGATTGGGATAGGGGCACCTATGACCTGTGACTTCAGAGCTCAGTCCTGGAATCCAGGGCATCCCCTCTGTGCTGGTGCTCCCGTCTCCTCTTATCTACAATCAGACCCTGAAGAGCTAAGAGCCAGTCCTATTAATCAATTATCTGCTGCCTGAGCTGAGAGCAGGGCTGCCTGGCCAGATAAAGTCCAGGAGGAGGGGAAAAAGACATGGGCTCAGGAGGGAAGCCTGCTCTCTTATCTGGAGCTACACCTCATAATTTTTGTGAATGGTCACATGCATACCAGTGGGTACATCTTGGGGCACATGCATCACCTCTTTCTTGCACAGACCCATGCTACCTGCACTTTTCTTATGCATAAAAACCATATCCACTTGCAGCTGCCTCTGGCTGCTCACATCCCCACAGAGGGCCATACACATGTGCATATGTTCCACCCATCCACCTGGCACCCCTGTCCCGTGCTCTAACAGTCAGGCAATGCTCTGTGTACAAGCCCACACATCAACACCACATTGGTCCAGGTTGAGGGTGTGTGATTCCTGAGGTGAGCATGGTACAGAGAGAATGGCCTTAGGAGGTTTGTTTGCGTGCTTGTTCGAGACAAGGTTTCTCTATGTAACCTTGGCTGTCATGGACTCACTTTATAGACCAGGCTGGCCTCGAACTCACAGAGATCCATCTGTCTCTGCCTCCCCAAATGCTGGGATTACAGGCATGCGTCACTGCACCTGGCTCGTCTTAGGAGGTTTCTGAGGGCAGATGGATCCACTATCTGATGGAGTTGGTTGGTTTGATCCGAGTTTTGGGACATAATGTTAGTAGGACTAGTTTCCTGTCACACTCTAAACTCACTGACCACACGTATGGGACCTTAGGCAAGCCCTGTCCGCAGTTTGTTATCTCGACTTCCTCGTTCTTGAGATGAGAGAACTGCCAAGCTTGGGCGTTCTCAGGCCCTAGTCCATGGCCTTGTGGCTTGAGAGCCAGTGCACGGAGTTCTGTTTGCTGCTGTCATTACTGTTGACTGGCTAGACAGAGAATGACCTGGAAGCCCTGCCCAGGTACCCGTGACAGGAAGTCCTGTCCCCATCCTGTGGTACTGGGCATTTGAAATGCCCCATTCTGCCCCAAGTGACTTGAGCCCTGCCAGAATCCAGCACTTCACCTGGGTTGGGCTGTAGCAAGCTACCCAAGAGGTCCCACTGTGCCCTTGAGCCCTGCTCAACCTGACTATGGCTGCCTTTTCTGTTCACACCCAGGAGCCTCCTCTCAAGCTCATGGTACATGGTGGGGTTCTGGTATTTTTGCTTTCCCTCTGTACAGGTTTTCATAACAAGTAGAAGAGCGGATAGTCCAATGGTGCACAACACTACACACAGGAGAACCCGAGGAGACTCAATCATGGGCAAGGGACATGTGACCAAGGTCTCGGGGAGTGGAAGGAAGGTGCATATGGTGGAGAGTGTGTATGCATGTGTGGCAGTCAGCAATGTGAGGGTTGGGAGTCAGATGGAAACAGAAGAGCTGGAGTGGTTTGGTGTGTGTGTGTGCATGTGTGTGTATGTGTGTGTGTGTGTGTGTGTCTGTCTGTCTGTCTGTCTGTGTCTCTGTCCTGTAGATGTTTGTGTAAACATGGACACTTTCTTGGTTAGCTTGTGAATGTGTGTAGTATAGGAGTATTTGTGTCAGAGAAGCAAGGTAATGTGTGTGTGTGAAGGGTGGCTTCTTCTAGTGTCATTTAGTGTGTGGTGTGTGTCAGGTGGGTGGTCCATCTGTGGTGCCTGGAGGAAAATGTGGAGGTCATGTGTGTCTGTCCATGTGTGCACAGTGTAAAGGAATGTGTGCATTTTGCATATTGGCATGCATGAGTATGGCAAGCAGCAGGTCTGTCGGTCAGGTTGAGGGGTGTGTTGTGTGTTGTGTACGTAATGTGGGCTAGCTGTCTTCATGTTATGATGTGTATAGTATGTGCAAGTTTGTGGTGAGGTTGTCTGTGGATTGATTTATGTGGGTTGAGTATCATGTGAGTGTGTGTGTAATGGGCACATTACACGTTAAGTGGGAGTGTGCGGGGTATGTGTTAATTGTACAGGATGTATGGGTCTGTCATCTCCAGGTGAAAATATGGTATGTCTATATTGCGCAGGGTGCATGTCTGTGGAGGAGACAGCATCTGGAAGGGAGTTTGTACTGTATGTGAATTGTGTGGGGTATACATGCTGAGGGTAGGTTGTGTATGGGTAGAAGTAATATATATGTATATGGTATATACATATATATAACTTATATTCCATATAACACATATGTATATGCATATACTGTATGGGATGTGTGTATACTGGGGCATGTTATGTGTAAGTGGGTGTTAGGTGTACATGTTTGTATGGGGTGTGCATACTGTGGGCTTTAATGGGCAGGATGTGTATGTACACATGATATGTAGAGAGTGCATGTTGTAAGTATGTTGTGTGTGTGTGTATGTATGGGACATATATTACATGGGATATGTATGTTGTGGGCATGTTACTGTCCAGTGGCCTGTGTGTGGCTGTGAAGGTGTTGTGGGCAGGTTGGTATCTCGTGTGTATGTGTGATGTGTACTAGGTGGGATGTGTGTGTTGTGGGCAGGTTGTTATGTCTGTGTGTATGTGTGATGTGTATTAGGTGGGATGTGTGTGCTGTGGGCAGGCTGTCTGTGTGTGGAAGTGTGTGATGTGCATATCTTGTGGGGTTTGTGTCTGTGGCGGGTGGGCTGTTTGTGGGGTGTGGGCTTTTTTGTGGCTATGAGTATGAGATCAGCATGCCCTGAGGATGTGGGTGCTTGGGGAGGTAGGAGCAGGCAGGCAGGCAGGCAGGCAGGCAGGCTGACAGCCAGGGCCTCCCCCGCCCTGTGCACAGTGGCTGGGCTGACAGCCTGGCGGAGAAGAAAACTAGACGTCAGGGAAATCAGTCAGAGACAAATCGATTCCCTTTAGAGGTGAGAAAAAGCAGATGCTGCGGCTGCTGGTGGCCTGTTAGGCTCCAAGCCACATCCATCTCAGCCCGCCCCTATTCTGCTAGCTGCCAACGCCCCGCCTTTGTTATGGGCCCTGCTGTGGGCCCTCTGCCTCACTATCTTGCCAGCCTTTCTGTGGCAAGGCACTCTTCTGCATGGAGTGCCATACTGGTGCAGGGTGTGCGTGGACATGCACATGATGGTGCATGTGCGAACAGTACTGGGGAGGCAGAAACCTCATCACAGACCTCATCCATGGCACTGAAGTCAGAGGCAAGCAGTCACTGACTTGCCTGAGGGTGTCCAGAGAGCTGGACAAGGCTGGACCTTAGACATGTGTCCCTTGGGCAGTACAGCCAAGATAGATCCCACATGTATGCAGGTCCCAGAAGTAGGAATCCACCCTGAAGCCAGGAGAGAGCATCCTGCTGCCTGCCAAGTGGCCCTGAGTGGCCAGGCTCACATGGGAGCTCAGGCTCAGCCTTGTAGCTTCACTCACTAGTGGGGTGTCACATGCTTCTGGACTGCAAGCTAGTCTCAGCTGTTTGGATAGCTGCCAGCACAGTGAGGCCTGACTCCCAGCCTGGGTCTTGCTGACTCTTCAGCTGTCAGGTCGCCTAGCTCCCAGTCCTTCTCCTCTGTACTCCCTCCCCCCAACCACCATCCCCCTGCCTTCCCACTAGATTGCCACAGCCAAAAACGGACAGGAAGCCAGGGCCAGGCTTGTGGCTGCCTAGGGACAGGCACTCTTTTATATATGGAGCTAGCTTTCTGAGCTTGTCTGTTCAGACTCTGGCTTGTCTGTCTACCTGGGCCTGCCTTCAGAAAGCATGGCTCCTGCTTGGGAGATGTATAGTGCCTCCCCTGAGAGTGAGGTGCAGGGAAAATGTTGGAAGGCTCCCTCATCCTACTAGCTTTCTCCCCGTGAGGAAGAAACATCCAGCCTCCTCCTCGGGGCTGGCTGCTTTAACTGAAGCTGACCCCTCTGCAGAAGGACTCTGCTTCTGCCTGCTCCTGCTGCCTCCCTAAGAACTGACCCTGAACTCCAAGACTTCATGTCTAGTGGCTCTGCAAATGCTATGGCTCTGCCTTTCTTCTCGCCCAGACAGCAGGCTTTGTCTGGTACTGATGCCCAATAGTTTAACATGAAACATCTGAGAGGATGTTGCCCAGCTGAGCAGCTGGTAGAGGTAGCCATTGCTGGGTTTGGTTCCAGTGATGCCTGCACTGTCGAGGACTCCTCTCTTATACTCTGCCTGATGCCAGCCCTGGAGATTGATCTCAGCTCCCAACTCCCAGGTACATTCTGACACATCTCTACTTGCTGGAGCTGGTCACATTCTGGAAGCTGGGGTTTGCACCGTCTAGGCTCCTAGCTCTGGCTGTGTGTCTGCAGACCGACAGTACATCTCTCTATGCCTTGTGGCCTCTTATGTTGAGGGAAATAGAGCCTTGCTCACCCCAGAGGAAGTCAGAGCAAGTGAGGGGCTCATGAGCTGTGGGAGGAACAGCTGTGTTTTGCTCCTGGTGGTCAGGGGCTTGTTCATGGGAGTTTTCCCAGCGCCTATCCGTGGTCATGCTTCTTATTGTCCAGGCGGATGGGAGAGGCTAAGAATCAGTCTACAAGCACTGACTAAACTAGTTTGGGGCCAGGCCTTGCTGTGGGCAGATAGCACTTGGCATGTGCCTGGCCTATGAGATGTATTTAAAGCCACAACTTCTGAAAGACTAGATGGATGTGGGTATGGATGTTGCTGATGTCCTTTGTTCCAGTAACACTGGACCTGTGGGCTATTGGGCACAGGGAAGGGACAGGAGAGTGGACTCTGAATCCATTACTGCCTCTGTATCACACAAGAAAACTGAATTGGGGAGTCTGACCTTGAAAGACCATGTTCTGCCATGATATTAATACTTGCACAAATAGTCACATGGGCAGCTGAGGCAGGTACAAATATCCCTAGACTGACTGTATCTGTCCAGGGCCAAGCCCCTGGACAGGCCCTTCCACAGGCCACACTGCTAGGCCTCTTGTGCGTTCTTCTGCTGTTCCCTGAGCCATGCTCGCCAGCTTCATGACAATGGTGAAGGATCTGAGGTGCTTGTCCCAAGTCTCAGAGGCAGGACAGAATTGGAAGCTGTTTGGATTGTGCTCCGAAGATGGCAAGGAACAGAAGAGCACTGGTGACCTCGAGGACTAATGGGCCTAATCCAGACTCCACTGTGAGGGCTGGACTTAATGAAACCCATGGGGTGCAGGAAGAGCTGGGAGTGTACTGTGGAACTTTCTAGAACCAGAATATGCCCGGTTTATGAGCAAGTCCCTGTAGCTGTAGTCATGTGCCATGAAGCATACCCTCCCTTACCTCAAGGCATCTGTCTGTGACACTGAGTCCTGCATTCCTTCTTCCTGTCTGTGGGTGAGGCCTGGAGCTCAGGCCCTGCCCCTCACATATGAGGCCTTGGCTCTTCTTTAGGCCTTGCTGCTGACCCTCTTCCCAGGCTGTCTGACTGATTCCAGGTCCATGACCTAGGGTCACTTAATGTCTCCCTCCTCATCTCCCAGACCACCATCTGACTCTGGATTAGCTGCTTGTTGGCCAGACTCTCCTCCTTAGCCAATCAGCAAGGGCTGGGCTACTTCCTCCAAAGAGCATTCCCAAACCTTGCCTCTCCGGATTGTGTCTCATTTTTAGCACCATCAAGAACCCCAAAGAGCATCTGTTGCATGTGGGTGTGGCTCTTGATAGTTGTCCTATTCGAAATTATACAATATTTCTTTAAGAGCACCAAGAATTCGCCATTCCATGTCTTTGTAAAGTTTTGTTTGGTTGGTTTTGTTTAGTTGTTGGACAGAATTTCCCTGTGTAGCCCTGGCTATTCTGGAACTTGCTCTGTAGACCAGGCTAGCCTGGAACTCAGAGATTTATCTGTCTCTACCTCCAGAGTTCTGGGATTAAAGGTGTGCACGATAAGCTGACAGTATTTTTGTAAAAGGGGTAGGGAGCAAGGGAAAAAATCCCCATGTTTTCCAGGGGTTATGGAGATGACTCAGTGGGTAAAGTGTGTGCAGTGCAGACATGAGGACCTGAGTTTGCATTCCCTGTACCTTTGTAAAAGCCAGGCTTGGTGGCATGGACCTGTAACCCCAGCACTCGGGTGCAGAGATAAGAGGAACCCAGTGGCTTGATAGCCATCTAGTACAGCCAAAGCAAGGCTCAGGGAGAGACCCTGTCTCAAGAAATAAGGTAGAGAAATATGACTGAGGAAGACATCTGGATGTCAGCCTCTGGCTTCTACATACAGGTGTGAGCACACCTACACACCCACATGCACATATGCACATACACTACCCATGCTCACAGAGGCACACACACTTAACTGCTTTGAAAACTGAAGCAACTTCAGGGGAAGCATGCCACTGCTTTGAGTTGCCGTTCTCTTTTTGTGATTCCCTGAGGCGGGGACAGCTGGCTTCTCACTCCTGCTTCTGTGTTTATGCTTCTGACATCACTTGTCACAAAGCTCTAAAGGTCCCATTGCAGGTTGCAAAGTAAATGGTGTAAGAGAAACACGTTAGCCTTCATTCTCTGTAGACGCCAGGGAGAACCAATGTTTTAGCAATGCCCAAGGCACTTGCAGGACCTCTTGGGTGTCCCACAGCCCCACCGCAGTCTGACAAATGCCAGGAAGTGTACACAAAGCCCAGAGCAAGACTCAGGTTCTGTAGCTTGGCAACCTGTGCTTGCAGGAGTGAGAAGGAGAAACAGATGCTGGGGTTGAGAACAGCTAGGGTAAGGGCAGCATGATTTGGGAGGCAGGATGGAGAGGAGGATACAGTCTCAGCCCCTCTTCAGAGGGGCAGGGGGAGGTTCCAGCCAAATCTTAGTGGGATCTCTGGAGTCCTGAGTCCTTACAAGCTCATGGTCTTATCTTACATAGCTTAAAAAAATGGGATTGTGGATCCAAAGTGTCCTTTGGCTTCAGGATTGCAGAATTGTGCTTTAGCTCAGAGAGTCCACCCTTATCTCCTTTCTTGATACACGGTTGGTTGCCTCTGACTCTTGGGTCATGTGTGGGCACTTGGAATTAGTGATAGACCGAGCAGGCAGAGATGGGGTGTCTATGAAGGACCTCCAAGCACTCCTGCAATACCCATGACACAAGTACTCATTCACGAGGGTGACTCTGGGCAGCTTGACCTTCGGGAAAGGTGGTAGAAGCCGTATCTAGACTGAATCCCCTATCTATGGATGGGACCCCAGAAAATATTCTTCTCCATGGCTTGGAGTCTCTTCAAGATCTTGAGGTGTGTACAGTTTGGAGGGTTGTGGGTAGGTTCTTTGGAAGGTGTCTTAGTTAGGGTTTCTATTCCTGTGAAGAGACACCATGACCACGGCAATCTCATAAAAGAAAGCATGTAATTGGGGCTGGCTTACAGTTTCAGGGTTTAGTCATTATCATGGCCGAAAGCATGTCAGTGTGCAGGCAGACATGGTGCTGGAAGAGGTGCTGAGAGTTCTAAACCTTGACCCCAGACAGCAGAAGTGAACTGTGAAACACTAGGCCTGGTTTTGAGCTTGAGACCTTTAAGCCCACCCCCTAGTGGCCCACTTCCATTAACAAAGCCACACAGACTCCAACAAGGCCACACTCCTAATAGTGACACTCCCTATAAACCTATGGGGGCCATTTTCTCTTCATTAATTTACTTATTTGTTCATTTTACATCTTACAATCCCTCCTCTCCTCTCAGTCCCACCCTCCTACCCACTTCGCCCATATCCCCTTCCTGTGCCAACCCACCCTGGCACATCAAGTCACACCAGGACTAAGTGCCTCCTCTTTTACTGAGGCAAGACAAGGCAGCCCTGTTAAGGAAGTGATATCCAGAGGGAGGCAACAGAGTCCAAGTCAGAGAGCCCCTGCTCCAATTGTCAGGTGACTCACTTGAGGACCAAGCAGCCCATCAGCTTCATCTGTTCATGTACCTGTTCTTTGGATGGAGGTTCAGTCTCTATGAGGCCCCATGGGCCAAGGTTAGTTGACTATGGAGGTCTTCATGTGGTGTCCTTGACTCCTCTAGCTCCCTCAGTCCTTCCCCTAATTCTTGCACAAGACTTCCCTGAGTTCTGCCTAACGTTAGGCTGTGGGTCTGAGGGTCTGTGGGTCTGTGGGTCTGTTTCCATTATCTGTTGGATAAAGCCTCTCAGATGACAGTTGTGCCACATTTCTGTCTGCAAGGTTATTAGAGTATCATTCAAGCCACTGCAGAAGGTATAGTTCCCAGCCTCACTAGAGGACAAGGCTTAGTCTGTGGAGCTAGTGGAGCTCCAAAGCAGCTGAGATGTAACTGGAACTGGCTGGGAACATAGAGTTTCAGGTCTGCCCAGATCCCTGAGTCAGAACCTCTGCTGGTAGACTCTGGAAACCCAGACTCATAAAACATCTTCTTATGTTGAACAAATTTCAACACTGCCACTTTACCCGGTCCTCAAGGAAAAGATGATTCCCATGCCTGCCCGCCCCCAGGAGAATCCAACAGCTGTAATAAAGAGGTGGTTATTCTTAATGGGACTGCAGGAAAGCTACTCACTTGCTGATCTTACCATCCACCTACTCACTCACAGCCCACCCATCCACCCACCTGTCTGTCCATTCACACACTTATCTATTTACCCACCCACCCATCTGTCCACCTACTCACCCACCCACATATCTATCCATTCATCTGTTAATCCACCCATTTACCCACTCATCCATCTACCCACCCATCCACCCATCCATTCATTCATCTACTTACCTATACATTTAGCTACCTACCCACCTATCCATCCATCCATCCATCCATCCATCCATCCATCCATCCACCCATCCACCCACCCACCCACCCACCCACTAATCCACACACATACTTGTTTTCATCTTTTACAGGATAAGTTGCAGCTAGAAGTTGCAATGGGAAAGCTCCGTACCCCCAAGCTTGCCTTGAAGTACCAACCATGTGTCAGATGACATGGATTTGTGCATTCCCTGATTGCCCAAGTCAATTGGTGACTCTTCAGAGTAGCCATTCGTGTGTGTCCAAGCATGTCACTAGACCCAAGCCTCAAAAGCCACTGTGGAACAGTGTGAGCAAGAAGCAGGGATAGAAAGTGGAATAATTTGTGCCAAATGTTTTCATGTATGTTATGACATCTCATCTCCTCAAGCTGCCCTCACCCTGGTGTCATTATTCTCACTTTACAGATGGGAGGCTTGAGCACTCAGAAGCTGCAAACCATGAGTAGGCAGAGTTAAGACCAGAGTGTGGTCAATTCCTCCTGCTTGACCCCAGAGACCACACCCTTTCCTTTGCTCCTGGTTGCCCTTTTTTGGTGGGCCTGGGGGTGGCTGCTGGAAGTGAAAGGCAGATTGATTTTGGAATTCTTTTGTTGTTGTTGGCTTTGTTTTGTTTCATTTTGTTTTTTATGAGACTGAGTTTCTCTGTGTAGCCCTGGCTGTCCTGGAACTTGTGCTGTAGACCAGGCTAGCCCTGAACTCACAGAGATTTGACTGCCTCCCGAGTGCTGGGATTAAAGGCGTGGACCACCACCTCCCATCTTAGAATTCTTATAATTACCTGTGCTGCCTAGACATGAACAGACTGGCTATGAAGTGTTAAGCTTCCTGTCACTGAATCTGTGCAAGTAGAGATCAGAATCCCATGGCTGAGGTGGTGGCCTGGTGTGAGCCCAGGGGCAGAATGAGGACAGGGTGACCTTAGGGTCTGTTCCTCCATCAGGGACTCTAAAAGACGTCTAGAGATGGAGGTCTTGTAGCCAGCTGCTTATCTGTTGATACTGAGGGGTCCCTGTCATCTCTCAAACAGAAAGTGTGTCCAGAGAGCTGTAATTGGAGTTGGTACTACAGGTCTGAGAGGTACTTGCCACAGTGTCAAGTACAGACACACCCCTGCAGCAAGGGCCTGGTGAGTCAGCATCTCAAATGCAATCCCTACCTTGGGCATCCTGCCCCACCTCAGCCCCAAGAAAAAAAGCAGTGGCATCTGGGTTTCACACATGTCATCTCCTGTGGGCCTCTCCAGAGCCATGGGAGGGAATAAATAGCCTTATTATGAAGATGTTGAATCCAAGGCTCCCAGCGTCACATGGCTCACTCAGGGTCATCTGGCCACAGCAGATGGGATCTGACCCTGCTTTTGGGAGTGCCTGGCTTAGCTTTCTGATCATTATAGGGGAAGACATAGGAGCCAAAGATGGGCTGTAAGAGGCCAGGGTCACGAGCAGTACGGGTCTGTGTGGGTCCTAGGTCACCCTAACCATGCCATTCCTTCCATTAGCCTCTCTGAGCAGTCTATGAAGGGTGGCTCACTACCCTCCTTGCCAGGCTGGTGGCCAGTGCTCAGCTTTTGCATTACTGCACATCCTTAGAATTCCCCCCTCATTGCCCCCCTGCCCCCCTCACAGAAAAGTTTGGTCTCTGTTACCTTTCTTTGAATCTGAGCCGATCTGTGACTTTCATATCCAGTGAGCATGGCAGAAGAGATGCTAACTTTAACCCCAATCCAGTTTCTCCATCGTGTCACTAGGACACTTGCTCTTGAAGCTCTGTTTGAGTACGAAGTATCCCCTCCCAGGCTGCCATGTCCTGAGGAAGCTCAAAGGACAGAGGCCATGGTAGAGGCAAGGTGGCCCACAGACTCTCAGGAGCACATTCTCCTAGACTTCCTGGATACCTGAGTGTTCCAACCCAGGCCCTAGACACTGTGGCACAGAACCACAAGGTCTCTGCTATGCCACATCTGAACCCCAGGCCCACAGACACGACACACATAATCAAACTGTTCTAAGGCCAGAGAATGTGAGGGCTTTATCGTACAATATATGACCAAGGACACATCACGTAGTCGCCATGGGAGCCCCCTCGAGGTCATTGGCTCCATGTTTATGAGCTAGACTGATCTCATACAACGTTGCCTAAACCGGAGGCCATAAGGCTGGGTCTCTGCGTTTCCTGGGGGTTAGATTTTTGCTTTCCCTGCTCACATTTCTGTTGTGTGTCTGCTGTGCCCTTGGGTGTGTGACCTGGACTCTGAATCCCCTTTCCCCAGAGAGAGCGTGGGTCCGAACCGGCATGTGAGTGAAGCCAGGCTCTGTGGTCTAGGAGCTAGGGGGACACCTTCCTTCCTTCCTCACAGGCCACTGGCAGAGCTGAGTGTGGGCTTACACATGTTCATTGTCCCTGAAGTCACCCTCTTCCTGGCACCTGGGGAAGCACATAAGACTTAATGGTTTACAAAGCACCCTCAGTTCTTCCCAGTAACCTGCGGGGTCTCCTTGTGCCATCCAAGGTTGGGGCATGTAGCCCTGTGACCTGGGTCTCAGTAATGGACTCCAAGCTCAGGCCCCTTCTACTCTCCTGAGAATACTGTCCTTAAGGGTTCCTGGCTGACTTGCCTAGTGCCACCATACCCTCTTCTTCCTTCTGGCTCTGTACTTCCAGACCTGTCACTTGGGTCTCTTTCAATACCTCCCTTCCCTCTTGGGCCTCAGGACCCTTACTTAGGAAGTGGGGGAGCCTGAGCAGTTGGGAAAGGACTTATTCACCTCAGAGTCTTAGATAGGTTTCAGGCCTGAGAGTGGCTTATCCAAATGCCTATTGCTCCTCTGGTGGACCCAGATATCCCGTGTCTGTGAAAATGAGGGGCAGGCATATTTACCTTGGGTCCATTTTGCCTCAGGTTGCTCTTGACAGCGTGGCATGATAACAGCTTGGGGTCTGGGGTCTCTCTACTGCCTGTAGGCTCCTCAGCAGTTAATTCTAATGGTCTGGTGCCTGCTGCTCACTTCCTGCACCTATACCCCCAGTCAGGTTTTACTCAGCCAGCTTCACCCAATGGATTTGACCTTACTTCTTCCAGGCCACCCTCCTGGAAATGCACCGTGAGGTCCCCTCATCTGTTTCCGCATAGTGCCAAGACTCCCCTTAAGACTCAAATTAGGCCAGACGGTGCCTGTCCACATCTTTAATTCCAGAACTCAGGGTGCAGGTTGGGGGGATAGAGGCTGGTGGATCTCTGAGTTCAAGGCCAGTCTGGTCTATGGAGGAAGTTCCAGGACAGCTAGTGCTATACAAAGAAACCCTGTCTGGAAAATGAACAAACAAACAACAAAAAGACTCTTATTAGATTTTAGTTTGTTCTTAGCTGCCTATTTGTCTCTCTCCTCATCTTCAGGCCCAGGAAGGCAAGGTCCAGGCCTGCCTGCCTGCTCAGCTTCCCAGTCCTCCTCTGGATTGCTTGGTCATCTCAAGTAGCACAAATGACTTTTAGAACTCTGTGTGTGTGTGTGTGTGTGTGTGTGTGTGTGTGTGTGTGTGTACATGCATGTGCAGATGTGTATGAATGTACATGCCAAAGCATGTGCATATGTGTGGAGGTCAGAGAACATCCTGTGGGAGCCAGTTCTCACATTTCACCCTACTGGGCCTGGAGGTTGAACTCAGGTAGGTCATCAGATTTGACGGCAAGCACTTTTACCCAGTGAGCCATCTCACTGGCCATACATGAAATCTGATATGCAAACAAACACTGAAAACAAGATTGGCCCATTCTTAAAACTCTCCGACTTCATCTGCCCAAGCCTAAAACTGAGCCAGGGAAGGTTGTATTCCAAAGAATAGTATTTTGGTCTCTATGGGGTTGCTTTTGTTGAACAAATTGCTGGTATGATGTCATTCTCCCAATCTTTCTGTCTGTTCTGTGTCATTCTATAATGAAGACTGCCCAGAAGAACATCTGCGTTACAACCAGAAGCAGTTATGACTTTCCCAAGAATGGGGCTTTATAACGTTGTAATATGTCATGGATGTTATGTATCCCTTGTTGCATTTTCTGCCAGGAGGCTCAGGTCTAAAGACTGACACTTTGAATAATATTTCACCTTGGAGGCTCTGTCTTCTTTATCAGTCAAATTTTCAATTCTACGCCTGTTTGTGACAGGGCAGGTATGATCTTAAGGCTAATCTCACACTAAGCCCACCTGAAGAAAGGTGTTTAGCTCTAGTGAGCCCCACTTAACACACAAGAAAATGGAGGTTTAAAGAGATGAAATTTGTCCAAGATCTCAAGGTCAAACAAGGGACAAAGGAGCTTTACCTTCCTCTTGGTGCTGAGCAGCCTCTGTCACACTCCCTTCATCCCCAAGTACCATAGTTTGGATGAGATTGGAAAGTTTGTAGTCATTTGGCTAGAAGGTCCTCTGAGGAGTCAAGTGACACCACCCTGGTGCCAGAGAGGGGCCATGGGCAGTGTAGAGTCCCTTCCTTTTTCTCTACAAAGCACCATGTAGGAAAGGAATTCTGGCCATGTGCACTGATGGTCGCCTGCTACAGAAACTGGGGGCCTGAGTGGGCAGGTCCTTGGGCCAATGACCATTTCTGGAGTAGACGTCTTTACAGCCTCTGCTGTGTTCAGGGCTGTGCCCTCTGCCCTTTCCTCAAAAGCCAATCAGAGCAGGTCATTTAAAGAGCTGCCGGTAACCGGATATACAAGAGCTCTGTCCCTAGCTTGGGAATCAAGGCAGCTGGTGTTCATCCCTGTCTGAGTGACCTTAAGAGCAGAGCGTTGTCACCTGTTAAATAATGGGATCTGAGTTCTTGCCTCCCCCTCTCTGTGATAAGCTGAATCTGTTTGCTGTAAAATGTTTTCCATCTCACATCTGAAGTCCTAGTACACAAGTGAGTCCCAGGGTCCTCTGGGGACAATCTTGTGCTGGTTCTCACTGTTGAACGCACACGCCCCTCCCAAAACCCAAAAGGCCTCAGTGTATCACGATTCACTCATGTAGCCATGGTGTTTGAATTGGAAATTGCTGCAGAAGGTTGGTTTCTGCTTGCTACCACACTATGAGGATCAGCTACAGTCTTGTGTCTTTCTCTAAAGATTTATTGAGTACCTGTTCCTTGCCTGGAGGACCAGCGTGCAGTGCTGGAGTGGGAAGAGGCCCTAAGGCATCACATAGGGAGAGTTCTGACTTTGTCTCTGCAACTCATTACTTGGATGACCTTGGGGTGGCCACCTCCTTCCTGAGCCGGAGCTGCTGTCCATGTGCTGTGGGGCTCCTGAAGAGAAAATATGATGAGTGGGGTAACAGTGGCCAAGTTACTAAGTGAGGTCATTGTTTTATTGGGAACAATAGGAAGCCACGGGCCTGGCATAGTTCAAGAAGCGATTACGTGTGATCCTCAGGGTGGAGAAAGAAGCCTGAGTGAAATGCTGGCGACATATGGGTGGCAGGGCATAGTAATGCCCTGTTGCTGGTAATGGCTTTCTTCCACAGTTGTCCTGCCTGTCCCCTACTCAGACACTGCCTCTTTGAATGGGGTTTAGAGAAAGTGGGAGAGGGTTCTTCAGAGGGTCAGTGACGGAAGAGGCTGGGTGCATGGAGGGTTTCAATAAAATCCAAAGGAAGAGCAGAGCAGAGCTGAGGCCAGCATGCGGAGGGAGGTGGAGCCAGCTTCTAAGTCAACAATACAACCCTCACCTTCCTCCTTTATTCACAGTGCAGGGCCCTCTCCACCCTCTCATCCCTCTCCCCCCACATCCCCCCAAACCCCCCTCCCCCGCTCTGCTGGCTAAGAAGTTTGTGCTACTGGAAGTTGGGGTTTCAAGATGAGAAGGTGTGTGTGACAAAGCTGGCAGTGTGACAAAACTGGGCTGAGTGAGAACCAGGTAGACGATGGAAGATGTCGTGGGCTGTTCAGGCAACTGGGATACATGTATGGGCTGGTGGGATGCAGCCTCCACTCCACATCAAAATGGTTTAGGCGCACTCTCTGGAGCATCCTGTTTCTCACGTATTCCCTACATGAGGTGGACATTTGACTCCCTGCCCTGTGTTCCTTTCCCCCAGCTCTTGTTCCAGGAGGGTGTCCCTTATGGAGTCACTTATTCCCTGGCTCCTGGGCTGAGTTTAGCCAGCGTGGCCTGTTAGAGATAGGACTTCTGCATTACTCACTACCCAGTGGCCTAAAATGGCCTCTTGAAAATTGGCAGGCTGAAACCACCAGAGCCGGATTGTGCTTCCAGAAGCCGGTCAGGCATACCACAGAGATGGTTTGCTTCTGTTCCATACTCTCTAGAAACTCTGGCTGGGATGCCATCATCTGAAGGCTACTCCCACCTCCACTCCTCCCATGGGACATGGTGCTGACTCTGCAGCCCAGTTAAGGTAGCACGTGAGCACTTGCATGTCATTTCTCTGTGTGGCTGTGTGGGCTTCCTTGCAGTGTGACAGTTCCTCTGGAAGATGCCTTACTTCCATGAACCAAAGTCTGACTTTACCCTTTGTCATTTTTGCTCTTTTTCCAACGACACATATAACCAGATTCAAGAAGAGGTAAAGTCCCATTGAAAGTAAAGAATGGGGGAAGGGGCTGGAGACATGGCTCAGCAGTTAGGGGCACTGACTACACTTCCAAAGGACCTGTGTTCAAATCCCAGTACCCACACGACAGCTCCCCACTGTCTGTAACTCCAAGATCTGACACTCTCACATGAATATATATGCAGACAAAACACCAGAAAATAAAGGACATTAAAAAAGAAAGAAAGACAGACAGACAGTAAAACGGACCCTCAGAAACATGAAACAGGCATTTGGCAAGTGTGACCTGCCCTACTGTGTTCATCTATGTGTGTGTACACGTGTAAGGATGGCATTAGGTATCAGCTGCAATCACATGTAACCTTATTTTTTAGACACTGAATCTTGAGCTTACCAATTTGTCTAGCCCAGTTGACCAGGGGTGCGCTCATCTCCCTCCCGCCAGAGTTTGGGTTAGAGGCATATGCTGCCATGCCTTTAGCAAAACAAAACAAACAAATAAGGAAACAAAACTTGTGTCCTGAGCATCCAAACTCAGGCCCTTCTGTTTGTATGGCAACCAAGGCCTTTACCGACTTAGTCAGCCGCCGGGCTCACGCTGGCTCACTCAGCATTCCATGGGCAGCAGCGATGCTCCTCCTACTGTGGCCTTGAGGATGTTGGGATGAAGTGGCTCTCACAGCTGGAACCCCAAGGAAGCCCACCACCCCTATCTGGTGTCATTTAACCCTGCCCATACTTTAACTCTTTTGTTGGTCTCTTAAGTGAACATTCCTCTGACAGGACTAGGTGCACACCTGGCCTCAGAGTTCCCAAGGGCCCTCAGTATTGCATGGAGGATAGAGGACCCAAACCCATCTCTCCCAGCGGCATGCTCTGAGTGTGCTCTTTGCCTGAGCACAGCTCACAGTTTGTAGTCACCAGCCCACCAGAGCTCAGTAAGCTCTGACTTGGTTCCCCTGGAGCCTTCAAATACTCAAATACTCTCTCTCTCTCTCTGCCTGCTAGGCCCAGTTTCTGGTCACATGAGACTTTGTATGTATCATTTATAAGTTGGGGTCCAGTAGGCTCTTGTTCTTTCCTGGGTCCTCTAGCCCTGGGAGACGCCGCATAGTGAGGTGAGTGACATGCCACCACATATGTTCATAGTTACTCAGGTCTCCAAGTTCAACAGTGCTGGGCACAGATGGACACTTAGGCCAGAAAGGGGAGAACCCATAGGCCTAGCTTATGAGACGGCAGCCAACCACTGTAACCCTTAGAGTTCTAAAGGCTTCACCACTCACCTAATGAAGACTAACAGTGCTGATGGTGCTGATGATGGTGATGGCACAGTGACGCCAATGACAGTGGTGATGGAGGAGAGAATGGGAATGGTGATGGTGGTGGTGTTGATGGTGAATGATGATGATGGTTGAAGGTAATGATGATGGTACTGATAATGGTAAAGGTGATGGAGGATGTAGTCATGGTGATGATAATGATGCTAATGGTGATCATAATGGTTATGAGGATGGTGGTGGTGGTGAGATGATGGCGAAGGTGATGACACTGATAAATATGGCTATGGTGATGATGATGGTGGTGGTGATAAACATGATAAACATAGCTATGGTGGCAGTGGTGGTAGTGGCAGTGGCAACGGTGGCAAGGGTGGTGTTGAATAATAATGATGACAACAACAACACTTTCCTGAACATTTACCACAGGTCGAATACTTGGCATACATTATCTCAACTAATCTTCCTTCTTCCTAAATGTGCACAAAATTTTAGAGGGTTCTTCTCTTTGGATCATGTACAGGGAGGACCTCTTTAGTTCATGTTACAGGGTCCTCACTTGCTTATCCACCATTCTTAGCATCCTTGTGATGAAGATCATGTCACAGCTGACACTGGGCTGCAGAATTGAAGGCACTCCATCCAGGTCACAGTAGCAGGAGGAAGGACCAGTTTGAGCTGACTGTTTGAGCCTTCTGTTCTTGTGTCGTCTATGTTTTTTCACCCACCGTAAATGAGAGTTGGGGGTTCCTAGCACGCATGAAGTGCCAGCACTGTATAAACCAAGTGGGATGGTACAGGCCCATAAGCCAGCATCTGAGAGGTAGAAGCAGGAGGACCAGCAGTTCAAGGCCATCATCACCACAAAGTGACTTGAGGCCAGCTTAGGCTACATGAGATCTTGTCTCAAAGAACAAAAACACACTCAGTAAAACAAACAAGCAGGAGAGGGAGAGGGAGAGGGAGAGGGAGAGGGAGAGGGAGAGGGAGAGGGAGAGAGAGAGAGAGAGAGAGAGAGAGAGAGAGAGAGAGAGAGAGAGAGAGAGAGAGAGAGAGAGAGAGAGAGAGAGAGAAACAAGATCAGGTAACTTACCTGCATCAACAGCAGCCCAGAGCACAGACTGGGAAAAGTTTATTAATTAAGTCGTTGAATGGTGACCACTGAGGACAGAGTGGCCAGTTGGGAGGCCAGCTGCCACAGTAGCTGCTGAGTTGCTCCTTCCACTGGGATGCTTTCTGTTTACTTCAAGGGAAAAGCCCAAACAGAGTGTCTGTGACAGGCAAGCTGGGCTTTGTGATAATTCTATTCCCAGATCAAATCACAGCTCAGGGAGTGCGCTATCATCAACATGATTACCTTGGGGGATGGAGACAGGGAGTTTTATTAAATGAGACAATCTTGCTAAAAGGAAGCCTTACATTAGACTTTAGGCCTTAAATAATATTAGTGTCAAGAGATGACAAACATTCAGCACAGTGAGAGAACGCTGCCTGGGAGCCAGTGCTTCAGGGGAGGCCCCAGGGGCTAAAGAATCCAGAGGTGACAGCAGACAGAACAAGTCTCTGGTCCAGTGACCACACTCAGCTGGGCCATGGTTGACAGAGCAGTACAGGGCCCTCTGAAGCTCTCTCCCAGAGGGAGAGAGACCTGTTTTTTTCCCTACCTTTGGCACAATGACTCTGTTACTGGGCTGGCTCCCGTAGAGGCAAGAGCTGGTTTCCAGCCTGGGTGCCATTCCATTCCCGCAGCATGCTGGGCTGCCCTCAGAAGCCTGACAAAAGGTCGGAGTCAGCATCCTGCGTGATGGGCCGTAGAGTCATGATGACATAGCAAGTTCAGCTTCAAGTCCTGTTTCATTGACCCCATGACCTTGGCCATGTTAGACAATCTCTGTAAATGTCTGCCTCCTTGGCAGTAATGTCATACCCTTGTTTTGGGGACAAGATGAGTGAGTTCACATTGGTTTCCAAGGACAGTGCCTGGAGCACAGGACATGCCCAATAGTACTCTCTTACTCTGTCTTGTGTTTCTGTTCCTGATCTGTCCCTCCTGCTCCTGAATCAGTGTTGCTATAGTTTGGGTCTGGAGTGTTCTCTAAAGGCCTCTTTAAATGTTTGGGCCCCATCAGCTCACAAAGCTATTGAGAGGGATGGTCCATAGTAGAAATTAGGTCATTAGCAATGTGTCTTTGAAGAGGCCATGGGGAAGCCTGGACTTTCTTCTCTGCTTTATAGCTAACTAAGGAAATGAGCAGTTTGCCCCACCACGCACTACCAACACTATATGCTGCTTTATGGATAAAGCATGGCCAAGTCACCATGGGTTGCAGCCTCTGCAGCTGTGAGCTAAAATGACCCTTTTTGCCATGTGAGTTGATTTGCCTCAGGTATTGGTTGTGGTAACAGAAAACTGACTAACAGTTATCTACGTACTCCCCACCTGGGGGAGAAAGATGGGCTGTTGGGAGGCCAGGCTCTCCAGGGCCTTGAGGAGATAAATACTTCAGACCTGACTCCATCCATGCAGGCTCAGCCTTGTTCATTCTTTTCAAGCAGCTGGGAGAAGGTCTCCCAAGATTCTATGGACAGGCAGGAGAGCCTCTTGCCCAGGTCTGAGTGATTCCCAGGACAGCAGAGAAAGCCCTGAGCTGGGGCAATGGCTGCTTGGACTAGATAACCATCTATGGATGACACAGATCCAACAGGCTTATCCTGGAGGACAGATTAGTCTGGGAAGACCTGGGCTCAGGGAGCACGGGGTCTACGGCACCAGGTTGGGTCTCACCTCCTTACTGAGAGGCCATGGGCAATCACAGCCTGTGGATTGTCTACAGAGTGGGCAGTGTGTGTCAGTGTGTGAGGAGGCAGCTCCACGGTTTTCCTTGGGGCCTTCTCAATATTGTCCTTTCCAGTTCTGGTTGAGGGACATCAGGCCTGACTATTCCACTTGCTTGCCCATGTCTCTGTGGATTTATGCTCTATTGGGCACAGACACCCAGGAAGTCAGGGGATGTGGGGTCATCTAGGGACAACTTCTGGCCCAGGGTTCCTGCTTGGCTTCCTCTAGGTGACATCAGTTAGACCGTCACACCTTCTGAGATCCAGGCTTGCCTCTACCACCCACATATTGTCAGAGCCTAAGAAGTCACCTAGCTAGGTCTCCACTCTTTAAGTGGGCTGTCCTTTGGAGCAGCTGGAAAGGAAACAGCGTGAACACTGAACTGTCCACAGACCAGGAAGTGTTTGAGTCTGACCGAGGCTGACTTCTGCCCTCAGAAGGGTCATGGAGACTCCTCCCTGAAGGGGCCAGTTGGTTATGGAATGAGGATGGATAGGCACTTTGGGGAGGTGCCCAGCACATTCAGAGGTAGGCAAGGTAGGCATCAGAAGTCATTCGGGGTGGTTTGTTGGGAAGGAGGCTTGGGAACCCTGGTGTGGGCAAGCAAGGGCCGGCCACCATCTCTGCTCTTGGGAGGGAGGAGATCCTATCCTTGGTCCTCGGGACAGACTCTCACTCAGACTCACCCCTGCAGGAACTGAAAGACAAGCACCCCTATTGATTATAATAACCTTCAGAGTACCATGCTGTAATGCTGTAGACAAGCAACCCCAAAGGAAGGTCAGCACAAGAGACTCCAGTATGTCCCAGGCTAGAAGCTGGTGTGAGCCCAGGCCCAAGGCCCAGGCTTTCTGCCAAGACAGGGCTAGGACTGGCCTGAGCCCTGAGCACTGGGTGGAGGAGCTTGCTGCTCCTGTCACTCGCAGAGACTCGTGTGCCAGAAACAACCTTGCTGTTCCCACTAGTTGCTCCCTGTCACTCTGTCCTAGCCAAAAATGAATGGACATTTTAAAATGGGAAGTTCTAAGAGCCCTTCCATCTGTCGGCTGCTGAAAGTTACCTGTCGGCTAGGGCCTCTCACCTGTTCACACTTTCATTAAACTTTTTTTGGGGGAAGGGTTTTTTGTTTTTGTTTTTGTTTTTGTTTTTTTGAGACAAGGTTTTTTTTTTCTGTGTAGCCTTGGCTGTCCTGGACTCCTTTTGTAGACCAGGCTGGCCTCCAACTCACAGAGATCCACCTGCCTCTGCCTCCTCTAGTGCTAGGATTATAGGCGTGCACCACTGCACCACAGAGGACAGCTTTCAGGAGTCAATTCTCTTCTGTGTTTCTAGTGGGAGAGAGGTTTTTTTGTTTGTTTGTTTGTTTGTTTTTGTTTTTAATCCACTGAACCATCTCGCCAGCCTGCCTGTCATTCTTATTCAACAGAGGTGCCTCTTACTCCTCACTCTTTGATTACCTACCTGTTAGCCCCCTCTTCTAGATTCTTTCAATTTTCCTGGACCAAGGGGTGTTTCTGAATTACCTTAGTACCTGGCCAGGCTAGCAGAGCAGGCATGAGCAATGTAGCCAAGCTCTGATCTCCCAGAGTCTGCCATGCAGGGAACACAAGAGATTCCACCTTAGTTTTTGCAGTATGAAACTGTTTGTCTAGAGAGAACAGAGGTGGATGTTGCTGAGGCTATCCCCACAGACCCCCACTGTGTGCTGCTGTATGCAGGCCCAGTCAGGTCCTTTTCAGAAGGCAGAGTGCTGGCTCTGGAGCAAGGTGGTGGGTGCTTGGCTCCCATCTTTGTTGCTTGCAAGCCTGGTGGCCCAGGCAGGTGGTGAGACCTCTTCTCTCTTCCCTGGAAACAGTTGTGCGAGCATCACCCCACGCTGCAGGGTTACTGTGTGAATGCTGTGAAGGCATTGCATTCACACACAGTGACTGCTCTCATTCCAACTTTTGTTTTGTTTTGTTTTGTTTGTTTGTTTGTTTGTTTTTTGAGACAGGGTCTCTCTGTGTAGCCTTGGCCATCCTGGACTCACTTTGTAGACCAGGCTGGCCTCGAACTCACAGCGATCCGCTTGCCTCTGCCTCCCGAGTGCTGGGACTAAAGGCGTGTGCCACCACGCCCTGTAGCATACCCTGAGAAGCCCCGGGGTATGGATGTCGGTGGCCTGGCCAGAGGTAGCAGAGTAGAATGGACAAGGGCCTAGATACAACCTGTTGCCTGGATTTGAATGCTGTCATGTATCTCACAGTGGGACCTGAAAACATTTAATGTTCTGGGCCCTAGTAAAAATAGCTGTAAAATGCTGCTTGGATAACAGCTGCTCTCCGTGGGATCCTTAGCCGTGGTGTGTTATTGTGGGTGAGGTTGGTCCCAGGTGCCCAGTATGCAGCAAGCTCTCAATAAATGTGATTGCCACTCCCGCTTGACAGGTGGGGAAACGTTCTTGTAGACAGAACATGAGTTGCTAGAACAGAGGGCCATTTATATTGAGTCCCACTTGAATCTAAAGCCAAGACACAGTCGTATTGAGCCTTCCCCACACCCAGGTTTAGGTTTTCTGTGTGTTTGAAGTCCTGTCTTTTGCTCCTAACTGAAGACCCTTCACCAACCTCCTCTTGTTCCAACATTTATCAGCCCACTGAACCCTCCTGACCTGACCTGTTGAAGGTACCAGGAAGCAGGATCAGCTAAGTCTGCTCCATCAACTTTGGGGTTTGTGATGCATCCCGGGATAATCAATGCTTTTTATGGTCAAGGCCACTGATTTTTCTCCCTCTTCTGTCTTCTTCAGCCTGTCTGTCCACTCAGCACCTTGGCAGGAAGTTGGCCAGTTTCCCTCTGTTCTGCTTTTGTTTGGCTCCTGTTGGCTCGCTGAGCTGTGTGGAGGACTGTCGAGAGCAATTTCAGTCCCTTGCTGCAGAGTGCTGAGCTGGCAAGCTCAGCCACTGCCTATGTGATAAGAGCCTCCGGAGTGCACTCTTGAAGAAGGCATCTCAGGCAGCAGAGAGGGCAGGGCACCTCTTAGTCTCAGGGTGGAGGCACTGGGGACAGTAGGTGAGGCTGGGGAGGAGCCTATTTGGTTCCTTGAGGAGCTCAGCGCAGGATGCTAGAGTGACAAAGTTAACCACTGCTGCTCTCAAAGAAAAGGTACGACCTCATATGCACGTGGCCTCCAGTGCCCTGAGATTCCGCTGGCATGCCATTCTGTTATGGGGTGGCCACTATTGCCAATGGCAGTCAGGCCATGTATTGCCACCCGTAAGAGCAAATATAAAGCCTTTAAAATATATCATGAGCAGGTGGGCAAAGAGGAAGGCTTAGAGAGCTGCTCTCTTTCTTTTCCCAGGCCAGGGGCCACCCTGGACATCTTAGAAATAACGCAGTCCTTGCGGCTATGCACTGAGTTACTTAGGCCAGGCACAGGACTAAACCGTTACTGTAGCCCAGTAGGCACTTGTCTGAGCCCCAGAGCACTTAAGGGGGTGTTAACTATTAACACCCCCTTCCCGACAGGTAGGGAAACTGAGTCCCAGGGAAGTTAAAGACATATTCCACAACAACAGCCAGGTCGCAGGTTACAAAGCCAGGCCTGAGGCTCGGCTCTGCAGCCATGGTGATAGCCAGAAGGACAGTCTCTGAAGGGGATCTATGCAGGGTGGCCCCCACTAGGTGACTAAGTAGCGGGTGGGAGTCTGTCTGAAGCTTGGACTCCAGGGCGCTCTGGAAAGAATCAGAGGGAGCAGCCCCAAGGGTTGGGAGGTCATCTTCCTTCTTGCAGGAGGATGAAACCCTGATTAAGGATAAGGTAGTCATCAGAGGGACTAGTGGGCCCAGGGCTCTCTGGCTAACTTGTGCATAAGGATCTCTTCCCCCTCCCTCCTCCCCCCCCCGCCCCCGATAGGGTCTCTCTGTGTAGCCTTGGCTGTGCTGGAACTCACTATGTAGACCAGGCTGGCCTCAAATTCAGAGAGTCACCTGCCTCTGCTTCCTGAGTGCTGGGATCAAAGGCGTGCACCATTGTGGCCCCAGCACACATAGGGATCTTTAACAATGTGCCTTAAAAATATGAGTTGTATATGCTGTAGTTTTGACTCAGAGTTTTGTGGCTGTCTCAAGAAATTCTTACCTCCCTCTGGAAATGCCAGGTTAGTGACGTCCCACTACTCACCTAGTCCCCAGACAAGATCTTGGGGTACCTGTTGGCCTTCTACTGCCCCCTAGGTCCCCTCATTTTATCTGCAGCCCGGAGGTCTGTGTCCTTCATGTCCCTCGGTTCTCTTTGGGTCCTCTCCATCTCACTGCCCCTTCACTTCTGCCAGCTGCCACCACCTCTTGTCTTCTGGGAATGGAGGACACTAGTCTTCATTGCTTCTCTGCCCAGATGTCATTACTTAAAGATCATGGGGTCTTTGTAGGCACAATAGAAAGTCCTCCTTTCTTGCTTATGGCTTTTCCATGGCCTTTCAGATAAAGTTCCAGTCTCTGCACTTGTCTTTGAGTTAGCAGGGTTCTTGGCCTGGGAGTGGTGGGAGTAATCAGAGAAGACTTCCTGGAGGAAGTGACAACTACATTGAAGGACAATTCAGAGTCATGCCACATGCTCACAGGAAGGGCACCGTGGGACAACAGTAGCTAAAGCCCTTCCTGAGAGGCCCTGCCCTCACTGTCCTCTATGCTTATGGGATTTCTGAAAGGAAGCAGAGCTGTTGGGCCGTGTTTCCGGTTCTGTGCAAGACATTCTGGGAAGGACCATGGTATGGCAGAGGGTAGGCAGCAACCACACAGGAAGGGGGTACACCCGGCGGGATTTGTTGAGTCCAGATAAATGTCCCCAGGAATATCCAAAGAGGAAGTCCCCACTGAGCTTGCAGTCTCCTGGGTGTGGGCAATAGCCTTTGGAGATGTACAGGCCCAGATAGAAAGAAGCCAACATCAATAGCCTGGCAATAAGAGATTTCAGGAGGCGGTTCTCCATAGCTCGCTAGCAGGGAGAAGACAGGGAAGCTGTTTTCTCTCCTTGGTGGGCACATGGAGACTGGTAGGAAGCCCACACGGAGAGGGGAGAAAAAGGTGATTCACTCTTCCCCTTTGTCAGCAAAGGCAGAGGAAACGCCGTGTCGAAGAAACTGGTTCCCCTAAACTCAACAGTTGTTCAGAAAACAGGACAGATCTGTCTCGTGGTGCAAGGTGAGCTAATTTCCTCTCAGGGCTATTGTCTCAAACTTGGCCCCCAGCTCAAGGGCACGAGGGGCCTGGTTCTCCCGCTGCGGGTCGCAGCTGATTCTTGATGTTGGGCAGTGCTTCTCCTTTCTGGGTCCTCAGTCTCCCTCTCTGTGCAACAGGAATCTCACATAATGGAAATGTAGATATGTCATGCATGAGAGCCATGTGCTGGCCATGCTTGTGGGCATGCGGGGATGGAGGATGTGCTGACCATGCTTGTGGGTGTGTGGGGGTGCAGGTTTGACCTCAGCCCTCGTGAAGTTACAAGACTAAGAAACTCCACATGAGAAGATCTCCAATAGTTTGGGCACCGGTTGGGGCAGAGGAGACATGCTGCATCCAGGACGGGCTTCCTGGAAGAGGGAGCTTGAACTGAGACTATCTGGGAGGAAAGGAGTAGATAGAACAGGGTGATGTTTAGGGATGGGGTCATGGAGAAGATGGAAGTTCACCTGAATGGCTCTAACTGGCTCAGCATCCTTCAGGGGTTGCCCTGGGAGATCTGATCTATGCTGGTAGGAGTCTAGGAACGGTGGACAGAGACATGGGCTTTGCCTGGAAAATGCAGTGGTGAATCTTAAGAGGAATTCCAGGAGTCAGCACTGGTGGGGCTCACAGGCCCCAAACAGTGTGTCTCTGTTAGCCATGGGGATATAGTTCAGTTGTAGAGCACCCGCCTAGCATGTATAAAGCCCCAGGTTCTATCCTGCTCAACCGCATACTGCAGCCCCCCAAAATAAGTTTATCTTTCTGGGTTATGCAAACACAGAATGGGACAAGAATGACGAAATACCATCCCCCCACCCCCGCCCCCCGCCCGGAAGCTTTCCTGGATTCTTCCTGACAGGAGTAAGTTATAACTTTTGGGGGCTCTACCATGGATACATTTGTACACCTTCACTTCCTTTAGCCTTGAGTCGTTGCTGTCTGTCTGCTTTGACCAGCCCTTGCTGCCCAGTTGGCAGGCCTGAGGGTTGGACGCTGTTCTTGGTGTCTGCCTCAAAACCCTGTATGACCCTTGGTTTAGAAACAGCTGAAAATGTGTCAAGGGAGAGTTCAAAGACTTTCCTTGTGAGCCAGGTGAGGTGGCACATGTCTGTAATCCCAGTACTCAGGGAGCAGAGGCAGGCAGATCGCTGTGAGTTCGAGGCCAGCCTGTTCTACAAAGCAAGTCTAGGACAGCCAAGACTACACAGAGAAACCCTGTCTTGAAAAAAACAAAAAACCAAACCAAACTAAACCAAAACAAAAAAACTTCCATTCTTCACACAGTAGCAGGCCCTGGGCCAGAGCAAAACAGAGTAGGGGGCTCTGAATCTCAAACGAGGGACACACACATTCCCCCATGGTTTGTGGAGCACAGCCATTGTCCTGAGCCACTGGTTGGCAGTTGTCTCTATTGGCCTAGTGACAAGTTCTAGTGTCTTCCAGTATGTACCTTGTCCCTACTGAAGGAAAACTTTCAGAAGCATTAGCCCACCCTGGAAAAAATGAGAATTTCTGTACCCAAAGATTGGCTAATGGAGACCCAGATCGCTTGTCACGGCAGTAATGTTCAGAGATAGCCTGGAACTCCATTAGGAAGCTATTTTTAGTATAACATGAATTAAACACCTTTATTGGCTGCTGGAGGTCAGGGAAGTGATGCAGTCCTAGAGGCAGAAGGGGACCATCCAGATAAACCTGGGACCTGTCCATCTCCCCTGGGTTTCCATGGCAGCTCTTCATCTGTCAGATGCTGCTCATGACCTTAGGAGTCCTTGGGCTTTCTGGAGCTGCGATGCAGGTAAACAGAGAGAGTGATGGGGAGGCCAGATCTGATCTGGGTAGACACCAGGCCTGGACAGTGTGTACAAATGGCTGTGCCAGAGTATAATATCCAGGGGCTGAAATTGTGTAAGTTTACTGACCTTGTACCATACATGTGTGTGTACACGTGTGAATCGGTGGATTTCGATGTGCAAGGAGCTTTACACTGAGCTGGGGGAAGGTGGGATGGTCGGCTATAGAGTAGGGTGCTCCTCAACACTGGGACCTATTTCCTGGTTCTTCAAGGGGGCTTCTGTGAGGATCCTTAGTCTGGAGCTATCACAATTGCTCAGGGAGACCATTTGGAGGCTCTTTTGGCCTCTAATGGCTTTTGGCTTATACTTCAGGAAGATCTCCATTTGGTCCCCACTGCCACTGCCTGCCACTCTGATTTCTCCTTGGGTCTTACACACCACACCGAGCCTGAGGAACACAGTTTGTTGACAGACAAATGAGTGGGCATTGCCTCTGCCCTCTACAGGTGTGAGTAGCTTGGAAGGGCTCAGATGTAGAGCCCCACTGGAGGACCAAGTACATTTCCTGAATGCACAGCATTCCCCCCTTTCTGCCCCCACTATCTCTCTTTCTCACACACACTCCACAGCACCTTGGGTAGGGAACTCCCAGTCTCTCATGTACTTCCTCCTCCACTCACTCAGTAATACTGAGGAGACCTGGCCACAGTCTCTGCTCTCTGGACAGACGAAGCTACTCCATGAACAAATGGGCCAAGTGGGACCCCGCCTATAACCCTACCTGTCCCCTAGGGACTGGCCTTGCCGTATGCCCTGTCTTCCTTGATTGCAGCCTTTGGATTCTCCACCAGATGCCAGTTGCCACTAACTGGGACATAAGCCAGTGTAGTAAGGAGGGGCACTCTGGTCACATAGACCCGGGCTAGGTTAGCTGTGACCTTTCACAGCTCATTTTCCCTTTCTGAGCCTTTCTCCTTTCACTTTCAAAAAATCTCATCTGTAAGAAAGAGAAGGGCATGGGCAGGAGAGATGGCTCAGAGGTTAAGAACACTGCCTGTTCTTCCAAAGGTCCTGAGTTCAATTCTCAGCAACGACATGGTGGCTCATAACCATCCACAACGAGATCTGGTGCTCCCTTCTGGTGTGCAAGTGTCCATGCAGGCAAAACACTGTATACTTAATAAATAAATAAATCTTTAAAAAAAAATGAGAAGGGCTCTAGCATGTAGAAAAGGTGTCACACACGTGATCTTGCTGCCTTCCCCTGGAGACCCTAGTGGATGATAACAGGTTTTGGATCTTTGCCAAGGGGTAGGGAGGAAAATTCTCATTTTGGGGAGCTGGCTTGATGACTCCCTCTTGTTGCTAGTTAGCCCTGTCAATTTGAGTCTTAATGTTTAGGCTCAAGTCATGTTTTGGCTTTAAACCCCATCTTCTTCTCTGTGAGAGCAGGAGGAGGGGCTGGCTCCCCAAAGGCAACTGGTACCCACCTTTCCACCTTCATGGGTGCCTGGCACAACACCAAATTCAGTGGTGAGGAGGGGCTCTGGCGTGTTGGACAGTGTCCTGAGCAGGAAGCTAGAATTTATTTCCACTTTCATCTTGGTGATGAGGAGTCTGTGACATCAGAGGAAGTGTGGTAGACAGGGGACTCAGTGGACAAGCGTACGGAAGGCTGGGACAGAAAGGATGCAGGGACTGGCTGGATCTATAGTGAGAAGACTGGGTGGTGGGGGACACAGAAGGGGTCTGGGGTAAGTATGGGTATCCCCTAGGCTGAGATTAACAGCATCTGGTAGCTTGGGAGTGCAAGTGAACCCACACTTTGGATGGTATGACAATTTTTCAGTGTCTGGAATGTTCCAGGCTCTGTGCTCAGCACTCAGTCACTCCATAGTCTCTCTCTCTCTCTCTCACATACACACACACACACACACACACACACACACACACACACACACACACACACGCCCCATGCTCAAGACTGCGGGCCTGCAGTCTGCTACCATTCTTTGGTCATCTGGGGCCAGGCCCTGGGATAAGACACAGCCCCACAGACACAGCATGCCTCAAGGCTGCAGGTGGCCTTTGTGGCCTCTGTGCCCTGGCTTTGTTTTCCCCTAGTGGCTACACAGAGAGGAGGAGGGAGGCAGGGCAGCCTTTGCATGTGGCAGCAAATTTGGGCCATTGATTTCCATTTATTTCCTGCTCAAATGATCCAGGCCGACTGCTGCTGGGGGTGGGGGCAGGAGGGGGGTGCTCTTTAGCATTTTAAGTTTGCAGATAATTGGAGGAAAATAACTCCAATAATGAAATCGCTGCTGGATCACATTCTGATACGTGACAAATCAATTCATTTATGATACCTTCTTTGTCACACTGCGCCATTCTGGCGCTCAGTGGAAACCTCCTAAATTAATAAAACTGTTAAATCCATGAAACCCTCCGTTTTGAACAGCACATCACCGCACAAGTTTGAATCATTAAGGGAATAAAACTGATAAATGTGAGTGGGGGAGTGCCTTTGTCTGGAGAGGGGCTGGCTTTCAGGGCAGATAATTGTCTTCATGGCCCATACAGCCTCACTGGGGTAGCAGGAGGCGGGGCGGGGGTGGGGCCAGGCACACTTTAGGGGTGGAAACTAGTCTTGACCTTACCAGCGTCTGGAACTAGCTGCTTTTAATCGTGAATTGTGTAGCTTTAAGCTTTTAAAAAGAAAGTATGATTTCATATCAAAGAAAGAATATAAAGCCTTTGTTGATCCCTGTCAAATTTGACTTGGCTTGGCAGAAATTTTTCCAAAATATCTACACTTGTCAGATCATCAACTGTCCAGGAGGGTGTGGCATAATAACTACGGCGGGTGTGGGTGAGGCTGACCTCAGGCAGGCTGAGTGGCCTTGGCTAATCTTCTTGTTAGCTGTGTGTCTCTAAGCAGGCTGCTGCTGTACTTCTGGCGGGGGGGCTCCTGTTTCCTCCACTGTGACTTGGGAACCAGGAGAGGAATCTTACAGTGAGGAGTGTATAAGAGAAATGTTTAAGCAAATGTATGGGAAAGTGTGGAAACTGACAAGTGCAAGGCAGGGGTTAGAGAGGGGCCCTTTCTGTACATGCCTCCCTGCCCCCCCTGCCCTCCGCTTCCCTCCAGCCCCCCACCGACCCCCAGCCCCCGATCCTGAGCCCCACACAGTTAAAGGATCCTGCAATTCTCACCATACCAGAGTAGAGTTTTGTTTTTTTAGTTTAGTTTAGTTGGTTTGTTTGTTTGTTGCTGGGTTGAGTGTAGGTGTTAACTTGATAGTGATGGAATCTGCTGTGTGCTTCGGTGCTACCTTGATGTCTGTTCTTCCTCATGTGCGCAGAGTCCTAGCATCCCAGCATCCCTCACTCAGTGTGGGCTCCGAAGGAAGGAGCACTTAAGATGCCGGCCAATAACACCTCATGTCTGGTCCAGACAGCCCAGTTCCCAGATGATTAAAAGACTGGGCCGGGAAGGGGAGGCTGGAACTCTTGGCCTCAAGTGACTGCTTAGATTTTCTGGTCACCTCTTACTGCAATGAAGCTTCTGGAAGCTTCCAGAAGACATCTGAGCCTTCTTCTACCTTAACTTCCTCCAGAGTCCTCTGCAAACTGAGATGCCTGGGATGGTTGGAGTACTCAGCCCCATCCTAGGAGGCTGCTTAGGGAAGCATCACCAAAAACACAACCAGAGAAAGTGTTTGTGTTGTTCAGTCTTTGTATGTGCGTGCTATGTGTATGTAATTGGACAAACATCTAGGAGACTGTACTTGCCTTTAATGAAGAAAATGCACGTGATTCTGTCCTATCTAATCTTCTAGCACTCATACCAGCCTGGCCTGTCTTTTCCTTTGTGTGTGTGTGTATGTGTGTGTGTGTGTACATATGCATGTGCAGCATCGTGTTTGTGTTTCTGTGCACATGCATATGAGGGCTGGAGCTGACATTAAGTGTCTCCTTGGTGGCTTCCTACTTTATTTATTGAGGCAGGGTCTATCACTTAATCCAAAGTTTTTCAATTCCAGCTGGTCTAGTTAGCCAGCTTGTTCTGAGGATACACTCCCGTGTCTGCCTCCTGAGTGTCACCTTACAGGTGGCTACCATACTTGCTTGGCTTTTATGTGGGTTTGGGGGATCCAAACTCTAGTATTCATGATTGCATTGCAAGCTTTTATCCATGGAACCAGCTTCCTGGCCACTGTTCTTAGTTTTCATTTTTATTTTTTAAAGAATATTCATTTGTGTGTGTGTGTGTGTGTGTGTGTGTGTGTGTGTGTGATGTAAGTAGGCACCTTTGGAGGTCAGACGAGATGTTGGACTCTCAGGAATTAGAGTTATAAATGGTTGTGAGCCACCATGTGGGTGCTGGGAACAGAATGTCTGTCCTCTGCTAGAGCAATAAGTGATCTTTATCACTGGATTATCTCTCCAGTGTTTGGTCTTTAAAATGCTGCCTCAGTCCACTAAATTACTTATATGGACCACTAGGGGATGTGATCCGCAATTTAGAGAATTTGGATATGGCCCACTCTTCCTCCTTACTGTTTGACAAGGGACTTTAGCATAAAGGCCACACAGCATGGCCACCTTACTCTACAGGCTGGGCAGGCCCAACTGTCCCAGGCATCTGCCCCTCACTGCCATATCTCTTTCTGATGCCACTTGAGTTCTGCCACAGCCCTTCGCAATGGTCACTCTGTGTAGGACCCAGGGACTGTAGATGGAGATGCATGGTTGTCACCGTCGGCCTCTGTCTACCTGCTTGAACAAAGGGTGGAAGTGACAAGGTTTGGGGTGGGGGTGGAGGAGGTGGAGGGGGGCAGGCAAGGAGCCCATGTCCCTGATATAATGAGCCACGTGGCTGCAAACCTGACAAGCCTTTGCTCTGGAGCATCAGGAATCCCTGGCAGCCACCAACACAAGTGCTAATTGCCAGCCTGGGCAAGGACGGAAGCCCTGACATCCATATCAATTATGGCCACTGGCCATGCCTGGGAGACAAAGGTCTCAGAAGCTGTCAGGCTCCGGTGTCAAAGCTCTGTCTGCCAAAGAAAGGACAGAGACAATAGCCACCTATCCCTACCCACGGCTTTGGCAGGCTGTGACTGGGTGGGGTAGTGCAGAGCCTGACAGGTGAGGGGGCCAATTCGAGGCAGCCAGGCTGCCTGGCTGTTTTGACACAATGCTTCTCACACTGGGGGTGACAGGTTGATGTCAACTCTTAAGGGTGGGGAAATTGCAGGTCCAACTTTGTATTCATTCCGGTAAGGGTTTCCTGTGGGGAAATGGAAACTGCCTCGGAAACATCACCACTGGTGGTTTGGTTTTTATACTGAGAGCTGTGTGGTGGCGTTTAGGACCTCAGGCCACACCCCTGTTCAGTACATTTCCTGACTCAGACTAGGGTGAACTCTCAGTGTTGGGGCTCCCTGTTGAAGGGCAACCAAATCACTTGGAGAGCTGTTATAATGATGTGGGTCCCTTGTCTGTTTCTGTTTAGTATCCCCCCGCGTGGGGCTTAAACAAGCCTCTAATAAGCACCCAGGTGGCACTGATGCTGCCAAGCGCATCCAGCCGTCTGCCCTTAGGCCAGTGTTTCTCAACCCGTGGGGTGTGACTCCACTGGCCACCCTCTGTCTTCAAAACTATTTACATTATGATTCATAACAGTAACAAAAAGTAAAACAAAAATAATTTTTATGGTTGGGGCTCATCACAACATGAGTAAGTATATTAAAGGGGCATAGCATTAGAAAGATTGGGAACCACTGCCTCAGCCCAGTGCATCTCAAGATAGCTAGAAATGCAACCCAATGCAAAAATCACTGATATACTCAAACCATTGTGAGGGAGTTTTTGTGTGTATGGGTGCATACATGTTTATGTGTATGAGTGTGCACATGTCTTTTCCAGTGAATAAGCAATGTGTGTACATGCATGTAGAAACCAGAGATGAATGTCATGTGTCTTCCTCAACTGCTCTCCACTTTATTTTCTGTGTCAGGGTCTCTCACTGAGCCTGGGGTGTACTGTTTCTCTGCCAGGTTGTCTGGGCAGCAGGATCCTGGCATCCTTCTGACTCTGCTCCTGCCCTGCTTCCCCCAGCACCCAGCTTACAGGTGTGCATAGCCAGGCTCGGTTTTATGTGAGTTCCGGGGATTCGAACTCGGGGACCTCTCGTGATTGCATAGTAATTACCCTCACTGAGTCATCATCTCGGGCCCCCGGGATGATAAATGTTTGTGTCTGAACTTTTAGCCTTATTATAATACTTCAGCGGCACGTTTGCCAACACGTTGCTTTCATTGATAAGTAGTATTCTAGTGGGTAGCTATGCCATATTTTCTGTCTCCAGTTCACAGATGTTTGGATTGCCTCCAAGGTGTGACAGCTTCAAATAATCCTATTCGGAACACTTATGAACCATCCTTTTCACAGGCTTATATGCTTCCATTTCCCCTGCAGCCATAGCCCAGGGTTGTATGGTCAGTGGACACTAACTGTCAGGTTGTTCTCCAAAATGGCTGTTGAAGCCTGATGTGTCACACACTGGAATCCCAGCATTCCAGAGACTGAGGCAGAAAGGTCCAAAGTTCAAGGCCAGCTCCAGTTGCATAGTGAGGCCCCATCTCACAAAACAGAACAGGAAAATGTGACCACAGTGTGTACATGCTCACTACCATTGGGTGAGGGTTTTGGTTTCTCTTCCTTCTCTCCAACACTTGGTGCCTTCCTATTTTTTTTTTTTTTTTTTAATTAGAACTGTTTTAAATGAGGTACATGGGGGGGAGTCTTTTTGTGGTTTTAATTCATGTTTCCCTCATGCCTAATGACGATGAGCTGCATCTCATGGGCTGATGGCTCATTTGTGTCTCTTTGGTGATGTGCTTATTTTTCCCTCCCTCTCTCTCTCTCTTTCCCTCCTTCCTTCCCTTCTTTGGGGGAGTAAATTTAAGGCCTCTAGAATGCTATGCAAGAGCTCCATGACTGAGCCAACCCTGCACTGGTTGGTCGTTTTATTGAGTTGTAGATGTTTCTCAATATGGCACCTTCATTATCTGTATTTACTTGTAAGCTTTTTCTCCCACTTTGTAATTGTCTTTTTTTCTTTTCTTTTCTTTTCTTTTTTTTTGGGGGGGGGGACTTGGGGAAGAGTGCACATATGTTCCTGGAGGTCATAGGACAACTTTTGGGAGTTGATTCCCTCCTTCCACCATGCTGGTCCCGTCAGCTCATCAGACTTGGTGGCAAGCATGTTTACTGGCTTAGCCACCTCACTGGTCCCTTCTCATTTCCTTAATGCACCTCCCCTAGATGAGGTGTCAAAGTTTTTCACTTTGATGACTTCTAACATCGTTCTTTTTAAAGTTGTAGATCGCATCTTCTTGTCGCAGCTGAGAAATCTTTTTCTTAATCAGTCACAAAGTTTTTCCCTCCTAGACACTGAGTAGTTTTAGCTTTTACTTTAAAAGCATGGATCCATTTTGAATTATTTTATGTATAATGTGGGGGTAAAAACAACTTGAGTTAATTTTTGGGGGGCAGATAATTATTCAGTTGTTGAGGCATCACTTTATTGAGACTCTATTTTCCTCATTAGATATACTTGATCCTCTGTTGAAAGACAACTGGACACATGTGTGAGCGTTCACCTCCCGATGGCACTCTGTGGTGCTGACCTCCTGTCTGTCGCTGCACCAGTTGGATCCTGCCAGGACACTGCCATCAGACCCTCTAGTGGGAACCCTTCCACTTGGCCCTTGGTTGTCCAACTAGTGTGATCCCTTCTACCCTTTGTCATCCCTGCAGGAATTGTAGGATCAGTTTGGCAATGTTTGCAAGAAAAGCCTGTTGAGATTTTGATGCAGATTTTATAGGAATTTCAATGATAATTTTTTTGGGGGGAGGGGGAAATTGCCATGTTAATCACATTGCTTTTCCAATTTGTGAACACTTATTTAGATTTCCATTTATTTGAGTGTCCTTTCATTCTTTTTACTATTTTTTGTATTGTTTTCTTAGCATAATTATTTCAATTGTTAGTTTATTTCTAAATATTTTGTTCTTTTTTTAATGGCATGAATAAGTTATTTTCTTTATTTTCCAGCTCTTCATTACTACTTAGTAGAAATACAATTGATTTTTGTATCTTGATCCTCTATACTGTGGTGGTCTTAAAACTAAATGCCTTAGCCAGGCAATGGTGGTGCACACCTTTAATCCCAGCACTTGCCAGGCAGAGGAAGGTGGATCTATGAGTTTGAGGCCAGCCTGATCTATAGAGCAAGTTCCAAGACAGCCAGGGCTACAAAGAGAAAGCCTGTCTCAAAACACAAACAAGGGCAGGAGAGATGGCTCAGAGGTTAAAAGCACTGCCTGCTCTTCCAAAGGTCTGGTGTGCAAGCGTACATGCAAGCAAAACACTGTATGCTTGATAAATAAATAAATCTTTAAAAAACACAAACAAACAAACAAACAAACAAACAAAAACTAAATGTCTTGACGCACCTGTAATGGATGTTAGGACTCAAGATGTGCATATGTCCAGAAATGGCAGTCTAGGCTCAATTCAAGCTGAACTATGGAAAGATTTCTGGCAGTTAGATAAAATCTAGCATTCCTCAGGAACTTGGGGTTCCTTGTAAGCCAAAAAGAGCCACTTTCCTTGCCCCTGGTAGAGGGGACAGACGTGACTCTCCATTGACACATACTTGTAGCTTTATATCAAAGCCCATGCTGGCTTCCAGGCTCCTATAGTCCCCATTCACAAGTGCCTGTCATATGTTTCAAAGCCTCCACACTAGCATCCTGGCCCTTCTCACCTCCCCCTCTACCCTAAACTCCCAGGTCTGCTCCGTCTTATGGGCGTCCCTCCCCTCCATATAACTGCATGACTTTTCCCCACAGGGCTGCTGTCTTGTCTGCTTCTTTTTCTCTCTGCTCTGAACTCTTCCAGATGCTTCTGGATGCTCTCTTTCTTTAATCCACAATAAAAACCTTCCCTCAATCATGGATGGGACACTTTGATGGTATGGTTTTTTGTTTGTTTGTTTGTTTGTTTTTTTGATGAGCACCCTCTGGCATACAATGGGGATAGGGGAGGGGGCTACCTTTGAGTTGACTTCCAGAAGTTCTTGCCCAGTTAAATATGGCAGACAATGCTGAGTGGGTCTCTAAGGCCTTGCGTTTTAGGAGTTAGAAATTTCTGCATCCTGGCTGTAGGACCCTGCACCTGACCTGAAATACAGTTACCATGCTCACCAAAGGGCTCACAGCATGACCCACACACAGGTGTCTGTGGAGAAGAATTCAGCCCCAGCCTTGACAGTCAATCTGGCAGCCTTCAGGTGTGCTGTTCTTCTGGGAGGCTCCTGCAGCATCTGAGCGGTGCAGCTTCGGCTGGGAATGGTGGAAGAAACACACTGGCCTTCCAGCCAACGCTTGACTTAGACTTATGAGCAAAGCAGGAAACCGCTGCCGATCATGTCATTATGTTTGTTTTGTTTTGTTTTCTGGGTGATTTGTTCCTTGAAACTCGGAAACATTAGAGGGAACATCTGCCCTCTGTGGTTAGCAAACTTGATGGGAAAGGGAGGGAGAGGGAGAAAAGAAAGGAGAGAAGGAGAAAGAAAAGGAAGGAGGGAAGCAGAGGAGAGGGAAGGAGGAAAGGGAGGGAGAGAGAGAGAAAGAAGAGAGGAAGGAAGGAAGGAAAGAGGAAGGGAGGAAATGAACGGAGGGAGATTGGCTTGAGTGTTTGCACTGTGATGGTGTGTTTTGCTTGTCTGAGTTGAACATAATGGCCTGACCACAGACAGACACTCAGTGTGTGTGAGACCCTAGGCAGGCCCTTCCTCTCCCCTTACCCTCCTTACCTTCCTCAGCTGTACCTACTGGGGTCATTAGATTCTCTCTGCCAGGACTCAGCAGAAAGGCTTTGTCCTCTGTCCATTGAGCTGAAGGAAGGCCTCTCTCCAGCTGCCTGCTGTGCTTCCAGTAAAGGGTCACCTGGGGCTTCCACCATGGCCCTGGGTGGGGTGGGGCATGAGGACAGAGCTCAGAGGATAGGCAGGGAGCCCCCCTTCCCACCCTGCTATAGACTGTGAAAGAGGAGACAGGAACAGAGGAAGGGCTCCTGTTCTGAGCCCAACCACTTTGGGGCATGAGAAGAGGGCTCTGCAGGGAGTCAGGATGGAGCGAGCTTGACTCTCCAGGCTGAGGTTAGGAGGCCTGCCTGGGTCCTCAGAGCCCTGGACTTCTCTGGGCCCCACTCCTAGGAGGGAGGGAGAGAAGGAAGGCTAAAGGCTCGCGTTCTGTGGGTAAGGCCATGCTGACTCAGTCCTTAAACAACCAGGCTCAGCACAGGGTGCCACTCCTGGAGTACCATGGCCTATCTCCATGTGCTTGCTTTCCCTGGAGCCTCATTCTTAAGCCCATAGGCCCCTGGGCAGCGAAATCCAAAACCATGCTGGGTTTTAGCTTTGAGTATGTATAGAATCTGTGGTCTACGAAGACTGAGACTTTTGGGAAAATGGATTTCTCTTGTAGAAACTCCAGTGCTTTGTTGGGGGAACAAACCCAGGGCTTCATGCATGCTAGGCAAGCACTTTACTAAACTAAGCTATACCTCAGTCCCCGCAGTCTAATTTTAGAACATTTTTTATCATTCCCCAAAGAACTCCTGTACCCGTTCCCAGTCACTCCCCATTTCAATCAAACAGAGAGTGACCTGCATACAAACTTTGCTGCCTGGCTTTATCATTAGTGGAGCCATGTGGCCTCTTCCATCTTCCTCTGTTGATGCTGCTGAACATACCTTTTAACTGTATCCCCAGGGTATTAAATATAAAAAAAAAAAAACCAAGATGCCAGGCAACAAATATGATATGGAGAAGTTTATTATGGAAGCATGGGAGAGCAGGAAAGGGGATGAATGCCAGAGAGAGAGAGAGAGAGAGAGAGAGAGAGAGAGAGAGAGAGAGAGAGAGAGACAGAGACAGAGACAGAGACAGAGAGAAGACAGACAGAGACAGAGACAGAGACACAGAGACAGAGAGAGACAGAGAGAGGCAGAGAGAGAGAGAGGCAGAGAGAGGCAGAGAGAGAGAGAGACAGAGGCAGAGAGACAGAGAGAGAGAGAGAGAGGGAGATGAGGTGGGCTTGCTCTTTTTATATCCTGAGCAGCTGGCACACCTAGTGACATGCAGGTGATGACATCATAGGCTGCTAGCAGACTGGGCACAAACAGGGGACCTGAATGTGTGGGCACACTGGAATGGCTCAGGGATAGAGTGACCTCCAGCCTTCATAGCATAGTTCCTATACTCAAACAAGGACCCTGTCTTCACTGTCACCAGCCCACTGACGCAAACACCAAGAAGCAGAGATTTGGAGGGTGCCCTCTGAGGCCTTGCTGAAGGATGGAAAAGGACTAAAGGATGGCAGAGAATGAATTAAGGCCAGACCCATGTGTGGCCCCCTTCCTGTGCTGTGCTCATCTTGGCCCCCCTGCATCCGGAGGAGCCCTGGGCTACTTCAGCTTTACCCCTTCTCCAGGGTATGTAGTGATGCCTTTGGCAGAGGGCATTGAGACAGGAGCTCCTGGCACTTGCTCTGTACAGCTGGAGTGGTGATGTCAGTGCCTCCTATGGTGGTCTACTGTCTTGTGCAGGGGCTAACCACTTACTGATCTGCTGTGTGGCATGAGGCAGCCCTTCCTTCCTGTGTCAGGACATCTAGACTAGGGGCAGAGCCTTTTCACAGTACAGTGATGTGTACCCTGCAGCAGTGTCACAGTGCCCTGTTGGTGGGTCATTCTAGGCTCTAGCAACATGAGGTTCATGTCCCTCATCTCTGTCTAGTCTCCAGGAGGAAGGGATTAGTGTCTGCTTGCTAAGAGACACTGAGTGGAGATGTGTTCCTTGACTTAGTGTCATAACGCAGGGTGAACACCCTTTGGTCTCTGCAGGGTCCTGGTCCTATTCTGGATGTTCTTGAGGGAGACAGGGGAAGAGGAGGGAGAGTTGGAATAGACCCTACCCTGGCATCCAACAAAGAAGTTTTGAGCCAAGGTTCCCCCACAGGAACACAGGCCTTCATGAGGTGCCTCTGCCTCTATTGACTGGACACTGCATACTGCAACAGTTGTTGTATTAGCAAGGGTCCTCTAAAGGAACACAACTGTTAAAGTGGAAATATATCTTAAAATTGAGAGGCAGCAGTAGGCAGATTTCTGTGACTTTGAGGCCAGTCGGGTCTACATAACAAGTTCCAGGATAGCCAGGGATACATAAGAAGACCGTATCTCAAATGTGCCCTCATTCATAAGGACAGGGACTCTTACTAGCCTGACTTTACAGGATATTGTTCAGTTAGTCCAACAGTGCCTGTTACATGAAAATCCAGTTGTTCAGTCCACGAGACTAGATGTCTCTGCATTCCCAGTCTGGTGTTCTGGATGCCTCCTGGAGAACTGTTAGCCTTTGATCTGTGATGGAACCGTGAAGAAGTTAGATTAATGCTAGTCACAGCTCTAGGGTAGATGAGCTTACCAGTATGAGTAATGGCAAACAGGCAAAAAGCAAAGTTTCCTTCTTCCATGTGGGTTGCCACTAAAAGGTGTGGCCCAGATTTAGGGTGGGCCTTCCTGCTTCAAAAAGTCTGACTAAAAAAAAAAACCCTTACCACCCCAGCCCATCAAGTCACATCAGGACTGAGCATGTTCTCTTCCCCTGTGGAAGTGGGGCTTCCTTCTCTGAGGAATAGGGGAAGGGGGTGGAGGAGAGGGAGGGAGGGTGAGACTGGGAGGTGAGGAGGGAATGAATGAATAAATAAATAAATAAATAAATAAATAAATAGGTAAAATGCAGGCTGAGAAAAACAGCAAAAAAATAAATAAAAAGATTGAATTTATCTTTAAAACACTCCTTTTTTAAAAAAGGAAGAAAGAAAAGAAGAAGAAAAAAAGAAAATCCCTAACACTCCTTTACACTCCCACTTTGGATTTTTAGTTGATTCTAGGTGTTGTCAAGTTGACAAGGTAGATTAGCCATCCATCATGGTTGTGAATGAGATAATGGGACTGAGTCATCACCCATTGAACTTACTCTATCTTGCACAGGGCCTTTGCATATGCCAGACCCTCCACCGGCAAGTGGTCATAGGGCTCAGTGAGATTAAGCAGAGATGAAATGCTTGGATCACAGTCCAGGCAGTACAGGTGGACTCCTGCTAATATTACCTAATATTAATAGAGCACCCAGGATTCTGGGTCAAACCTCAAGGTTTTGGTTTACCTGGAAGGCTCTTCAACCTTGGCCTGGGGTTGCCTCCATCCCTCCTACTCTCTGCTCAAAGGCCAGTCACTGTAATCTTTAATGTTCATCCTGAGTTAGTATCTCAGATCCAGGCCTTTACTCATTGGATACACTTAGGGGACACTTTTCTTCAAAGTTCAAGCTAACTTCCTTTCCCTGACAACTGTCCCCAACCCATGCACAGAGTAATCCCTTCCTAGCTGTTCCTCAGGTTCTGGGCTGCCTCTGCTTCCTTGTTAGCTGTCTTCTTCGCCTTGGGATTCTGCGCAATAGGGCTGTAGCTCCTGCCCTAGGCATAGGCCTTCCTCTCCAACAGGGGTATTAGTGGAATAAATGGAGGTGTGGCTGGTGCCTGCCAATATTCAGTAAGGGTCAAATGAGTGCAGGCTGAGTGCAGTGGAAGTCAGGGCTTGAGACCACAGGAGGCATTTGTGGGAAGCGGAAGATGGGTCTGGAAAGTTTTGCAAAAAGAGGTGAGGCCAAAATGTGCTGTAAGCCGAGAGGTGGGAGAGACATCTAACTGCTTTTCATAGTGTTTGCTAGTGTGCTTGATCTAGTGAGAGGCTGCCCCTGGAACTCAGGCAGCCCTTCACCTGAGCCATGTAGCTGAGGAGCTAAAACCCAGGCTCTTATTGCATGTTATTATTTGAGCATTCACATGAGAACCAGAGCAGGATAGTCTGGGGAGGTTTCCAATTAGGAGGTGATGGTTGGGTAAGGCTTTGAAGAGTACATAAGAGTTCACAAGGCAAGAAAGAGAAAGACAGCCTGTGCCCAAAGAATAGGCAATAAGAAGTCATTCAGAGAAGATGACATGTTTGAGGAATGTTGTAAAGTACCATAGGGCCGCATACAAGATGCCAAGATGGGCTGGTGGGCACATTGCCAAAAATTGTGTAGACCAGGCTATGCAGTTTGGATGCTATGGCACAGCTCAGTTACTCGGATATTTGTTTTGCTGTTTCCCAAGCCCTTACTATGTGTCAGGCTCTGTGTTAAGTGCTGGGCACACCCTAGTGGGAAAAATGGGTAAGCAGAGAATACATCAGAAGGCAGAGTCAGAGAAAGTGGCTTGAAGGCTGCTAGGAAGGGTGTCAGCCCGGCACAGGAGTCTGGCTAGGGAGGTGTGGAGGGGACAGGGAGAGGCCATGTGCATGGACTGAAGATGGTCGTGTGTCATTGCACTTCAACAAGGCGAGCAGTCTAATGCTTGAGTCTAGAATTCGTCTGTAGGCAAATATGATAGAAGTGACATTTGGGGTTTTGGAAGTGGGAGTTGTAAGCTGACCTGGGCCCCAGGACTGTCTGTAGGAGCCTTGAGGTGTCCCGTGGCCACCAAGCTGCAGAGGGCATATGGAAGACTTTAGGGATAATTCTTGCTCACTCTGCCCTCCAGGCATCCCCTGCCAAGGCCCCAGGCACACGTGATGCCAACATGGAGGCTTCATATGGACACACCTACTTCAACAGCACCAGCAGAATGAAGTCCATCTACCCTAGACAGACCAGAGGTTCACTGGACAAAGCCTTGCCTGAATTCCAAGTCAACAAAATTTGACATAACATGAAATAATTTCTGGCTCAAAACACTAAGTTTCCGGGCAGCTTATTACCAAGGATAGGTACCAGGAACAATGTGGAAGCCATGGGTGCGTGTGAGAAAGACAAGTGGGGTTGTGTGACTGAGCCATCTCATTTAGAATTGCCAAAATCTAGTGAATAAAAGTACAAGATGCTGACAGCACTTCTGATAAACAGGGAGTAAGTTTCAGTATAAGTATCTCCCAAGTATTGCGTGGGATGCATTTAAACTGACAGTCACTGACACTCAGAAATTCAGTTTTCACTGGGCACTAGTAGTCTTCCTGTTCCTCTAAATCCTGGTGGAGTCTGAACTGTGAAAGCTGGTGAAGCCCTGGGGACTGACTGGCCTGTGCCTAGCATGTGGAATCCATGCTGGGACTTGTTCTCTTCCCTGGGGAGCAGCCAGATGCAGAGCCCCTTGCTGGAACCCCAGCTCTGTACGGCACTGGTCACTGGGAGGTACATGTTCCCCTCTGCTTCTGAAGCTCCCTGCTGAAGCATGTAAAGAATGTGGCTGACAGAGAGCTCCTGGTGCCTGGGCTCTGCCAAACTGGACCCAGCTGAGGCATCCTCTCACTATTCCATTGGCTGTCCTCGCAGCAGCTATCTCCGGTTGCTGGCAGTTGAGATGTCTCCTACCTCCAGAGATACCAACACAGAGGCTTGGTCTGGGGAGCAAGCTGCTGGTGTGGGGATAGTTCACTGGGAAGGCTGGCCCCACTCCCATAGGGACTACTGTGATGGGGTGTCCACACTTTCTTCCTCTGGGCTTTGATGGTCTTATGCTTCCTAGCTCTGCAGGGAGCCCACGAGAAGGGCATGTCAGGGGAGCTACTCTGTCTTTGATGCTTCTGCCAAACTTCTCTTCAGGAAAGTAGACCTCACAGTGAACATATATAGGTATTGGCTCTTCTTAATGGTTGTTAAGGTCTCTTCCCTGGGGAGATGTCTCACTCATCTGGGTTTTGGAGTCCCTGAGCTGTGAAGTCCCTGCACAAAATGCCTCTTCTCTGGGGCTTCAAAGCAGCTCTTACTCTATATCCTTGGATGACTGGCCATTGCCCAGGAAGCACACAGGCTTTGCTGCCTCCCACTGCTCCAGTGGCTGGAGCATCTTTCTGTTGCCTCACTTGATGCTGCCGAGATTCCACTCCTTCTAGGTCACTTGGGTGGGGAAAGGAGGGGGTTTCCCTCGGTCCTGAGGGGGTCTACATGAGGATCTAGGCAAATGTGGTGGGAAGATGAGAAAAATGATTCAAATTGGGCACATAATCCTTGGAGCCTAGAATATAGAGCCAGATTTGTTAGTAAATGACCAAGTGGCCATGGACAAGTCACCAGAGGTTCCTGAGACTTCCTACTGTGTGCTGCAGCCAGTGTGCACATCTTGCTGTCTTAGAGAAGATGGGGTTTGCAGCACAAGCTTGTCTCTTAGTTAACAGCTTTTTGTACGGTTAGAAACACAGCCCTGTTTATTTGTTTGTCTGTCTGGCATAGAAAGCATTGCTCTGGAGGATGGCAGGACAAATTGTTCACAGCTCCAGGGGGTTTGGAGTAGGTTCTGTGGACAATGGGACATTGGAGTTGGCCCTCAAAGAACAAGATGGAATGGTCTATGGAGATGAGATAAAGACCAGGCTGAGGGAGGGGCAGGAAGGGTGTAGCAGTCAGTGTTTGCAGCAAGTGGAAAGTCACTGGGGATAGAGAGGACTTAGCATGTCTGGTCATCCAGGCTGGGATGTGAGTGAGGGTGGGATGGGGCCAGGAGACCAGGGATGCTGGAGAGAGAAGTCAGTCTGAGGTCAATGTGGGAAGGACTTCACATGCCACCATGATGGGTCTGGATTTTGTCCACTTGACAGTCAGGAGCCAAAGAAGGCCTTTTTTTTTTTTTTTAGGAGTGACAAGGTCACAATTGTGCCTTGGCTCTACCTCTCTGCTCTCTCTCTTGAAACCCTACCTCTTTTATGAAGCATTGCCCAAATGTCCTGAGTGCCCCCCACTCAAGGCACAGCTGAGGCTCTTGCGGGGGGGGGGCACATCCCACCTGCCCCTTTCCTGATGCTGGCTGGCCTAGCAGACCAATGCTGACTGAGCATCTCATGTCTTCTACCAAATCTCACAGATGATCTGAACATGCCTAGACTGGGTTCCCGGCCATAACTCTGTGGTGCTGACAGGAGACAGTAAATGCCACCACCACAAAGAATGGCCTGTATCTCTGGGTCAGACCAGCTCAGAGTGGCCAAGCCATGTCTCCCTGGGATCTTGCTGGATTAGATTCTAGCTACTGACCGCCCAAAACCAGCCCCTTCTTCCCTGCAAGCTGGCTGCTTTGGTTGACCACCCTCCTCCTCCTCCTCCTCCTCCTCCTCCTCCTCCTTCTCTTTCTTCTAATACTATTTTTCATGGTTCTCAGGCTAGCTCAAACTTGCTATGTAGCTAAATACAGTTCTTGGAATAGTGCTCCACCTGCCTCCACATCCTTAGTGCTGGGATGTGCTACCATTGCCCCGTTTATTTTGTACTAAGGACCAAACCCAACACAGGGCTCTGTACATCCTAGGCAAGCACTCAAGCAGCTTAGCTATATATACCCCAGGCCTCTGCTCTGTTTTTCGTGTTTGGCAACCAGAGTTGTATGGGGGCCAAGATGAAGCACAGGACATAGAGAAAGCAGAGGGGAGCCTGGGCCTTCAGGGTTCCTATCGAGGCAGACAAAAATGTCATCCAATGTCCCCAGAAATTCTATATGTAGTACGTTAAAGACTCCTCTGTGTCTGTCTTTTATGAAGGGGAAACTGAGGCCCAGAGCCAGAGGAACCAGTACAGATTTCTACCAGGGTTAGTAGCAGAAACATACTGATTCTATTTAGGAAAATAAATTATGCCGGGGAGGCCTGCAGGCTGTGAGGACACAGCTAGAAGCGGGTAGCCAACGAAGGCACTGATGACAGCAAGGACCTTCAGATGGAAGACCTGAATCAGGCCTGTGCAGAAACTGTACCTGACTGCCTCGAAAGCTGCTAGCCCCACACATCAGCCATGGGAAGGGTAGCCAGTCCAAGAAACTCATCCTGCATTTTTAATACTTCAGGTGGAAGAGTGAGTTACCCTTAGCCTGTCCTTGGGGCAGCAGCTGATGAGGACAGCTGGGCATTAGAAGGTTACTCTCCTCCCTGCCTTTGCTGAGCACCTAATTAGTGCTGGGTGCAGAGGTTACAGACGTCAAGAAAGAGTCTGGTGACACTTGGAGAAGATGGCCTGTTCAGCAGGCCCCTGAGCCTTGGAATTTGATCCCAGAGCAAAGCATCCTTGGGCAGGGTAGGGACTTAGGAATACTTCCCAGGAGAGAGGCCTGAGAAAGAGTCTTGAAAGACAAGAAAGAATCGAGCAGACTGCCCATGGGACAGGGCGCCGAGTGCTGCTAGCTCATGAAATAGTGAACCTCAAGCTGCTTAAAGTGATTGGTGCTTCGTGCCTGGATTGGGAATGGAGCTGGGGTTGCTGAAGGTCTCGGAGACCAAGTTGGTCTGTCACCCTTAGTAGTTTGAGTTCATGCTGCAGGCTTTGGAACTGGCAAGAGGCTTGTTTAAGTCCCTGTTTTAGACAGTCTTGAGGCAGTTGACTCACAGTAAGCAAGGGCAAGAGGTGGAGAGATTGCTGCAATAGCTCAGGCAAGAAACAATGGGGCTTGCCTTTGGACTTGGAAAAGAATGAATTGATAAACCCTGCAGTGGCCAGGTGGCAAGATGGAGTCCCTGGATGCCCTGCAGAGTCCAGGCCAGTTTCTCCTGGCTGAAGTCAGCAGGAGGCATGGGGAAGGCTGGAGCAAGCTTCAGACTCAGGGCTGATCTTACCTGTGGTAAGGCTTAGGCTACAAGGTAGGAAGAACAGCAGGAGTGCTGCAGTAGCTGACTGTGGAAGTCAGAAGGCGTGACCCAGCTGAGCACAGTAGCTAGAGTGGAGGTGTGGGGCAAGATGGGGGGTGGCACCACAACCACTGGAGGAGGCAGACCAGCAATGCAGGGGCATATCAGCCTCCTCTAAGCCTGACCTTTAGAGGGGAGGAGAAGAAGGTTCTACAAGAGATCAGGGAAGACCAGAGGATAAGGGGTGGGGATCCAGGCACAAAGAATAATGTATCCAACCCACTAGCCTCAAGCCAGGGCTGCAAGAGTGAGAGAGGGTAACTGCATTACTGCATAGGGACTTGGTGGATGGATGCACGGAGGGTCTGCTCTGGGTGAAAACATGATAGAAAGCTTGGTGGGACTGGTTAAGTGTGGGGACAGAGGGAGGCTCTGAGGCTCAGCAGAGCCATGGAAGGTTCCTTGGAAGAAATACAAGTGCAGGCCCTGCCCAAGGTTGGTCAGGATGGCAGGATGTCTGTCTGAGGTCAGAGGAGTTTTCTCTTCAAAGACTATTTTGAAGAGTCACAGTGTGTGGTGAGGGGCAACAGGACATAGAAGAAGGGTGTCACAGTTTTTGATGAAAGTCAGTGTCTCCAGGCATGGACTGGAGTCCTGAGATGATGAATTTAAAAGGCCAGGGAGGCAAAGAACTCACAGAGGAGGTAGGAAAGAGGCAGCTGGAGAAAGCAAAGCAGCCAATGGACACTGTGCTCATGATGTGGGTCCACGCAAGCCTGGAGCCCCCATATTGACACAACCCAACATTGCTAGTCAGGCTAATCTGGGCTTGTGACTGGGAAAGATGTGGTTGGTGTGGTTTGGAAAAGGCACAGCCTGGTAAATGAGGAGAATATGGTGGACTCGGGGTTCTAGGGTACAGGAGAGAGAGTTCCTCAAATGACTAAAATACTGGGACAGTTGGAGAATGAGAACAAAGGGCAAAATTTTGAGGTTGAACTGGGAGAAGCAAGTGTGATGGTAGAGCCCCGGGCAGGAGGTGGGCATTAAGGAAGGAGGTCTCTGGAGAGAGGAGCTAATGGTCTGGAGAGGCCAGGGATCGGATCCACCAGCCATGTTAAAGAGGTATGGGTTCCACTGGGAGGCCCACAGGACAGAGGGTGTATCCTCAAAAGAAGCAGGGTTGGAGAAGAATCAGTGGGAGGTAAAGAAAGGAGAGCAGATCAGGCCTGCAGGGACAAAGAGCAGTGAGGGGGAGGTGACCAGAGGAAGAAGGCACAGGAGTAAGAAGCATGGCCAGGTCCCAGGAAGAGTTACCCACAAGAACAGGGGAAAACCTGCTCACTCACTCATCCATCCATCCATCCATCCATCCATCCATCCATCCAAGATTCAAAAAATTTCTGTGCCACAAACATGGCTTTGTGTGTAGGATCCATTCATCCATTTCTGAACTAAACAGCATCTCATACTCATGGAGCCTGCATTCTTGATGGCATGGAAGGGGGCAGGCAGACAACATGGAGCTGGCTTGCATTCTTGATGACATGGAAGGGGGCAGGCAGACAACATGGAGCTGGCTTGCATTCTTGATGGCATGGAAGGGGGCAGGCAGACAACATGGAGCTGGCTTGCATTCTTGATGGCATGGAAGGGGGCAGGCAGACAACATGGAGCTGGCTTGCATTCTTGATGGCATGGAAGGGGGCAGACAGACAACATGGAGCTGGCTTGCATTCTTGATGGCATGGAAGGGGGCAGGCAGACAACATGGCAAACATGATAGGAATGGAGCTTGCAGTGTTGGCAGGGTGATGAGCTTAGGGCAAAAATAAAAGTCAGAGGAGGTTAAAAAAAAAATTCTCACGCAGCTGGATCTGAGCAGGTGGTAGGAACCCGAGGGTTAGGGAGGGGGCCCTATGGTCACTCTGATGGGGAGAATGTGTGTATGTATATATGGTTGGGTGGGTCATGAAGAAGCTCCAGGTGGATAAAAAGGATTAGAGGGAAAATAAACCAAACACTCAAACCTAATAGCAGTGTTAGCTCATGGTCCTTGCTCAGCACTCTCAACCCCCACCCCTACCCTTAAGTCCCTAAGGTGCTTGCCATAGTCCAGGGCTTGGATGTGTTGGTGGACATCTTTACCCATAGAGCGAGCCTGCTGGGCTGACTTCCCAGCCCACCAGCTGTGTGACTTTAGGCCCAGCTTCCTTCTGTGGATACGTGGTATAAAAGAACCTGTCTTATAGCAGGATGGTGAAAATTAGGGTGCAGGCTTCAGCACCTGGCAGGCGCTGTGCACTGTGCCTGCCGGGTTAGTATTGTGTTTATCCAAGGTCAATTAGTTAAGGGTGAGGAGAAGGCCTTGGGACCAGTAGACCTCATTTCTGTAAGTCCCTGCTGCTCCTCACTATGCTGAATCCAGCTGGGGAGGAAGGAGCTATGTCCCCCACGGTGCAGGCCCATGCCTCTGCTGGAGGCATGTGACATATTGTGGCGTGATGTGATGTGTTTTTCCCCTCCTGGTGCAAGACATGACTCAGAGGGCCATGCTGGGGAAATGCCTCCTCAGGCATGCCCACCTCATCGCCCGGCTTTCTTTTGAATCTTTGAATCAGATTTTATATCTGGCTCTGCCATTCACCGGCCTTATTTATGCAGAAAACGGCAGCACAGTTCCAACTTGCTCAACAGCCCGAAAGATTCAGCTTTGGCCCGCGGAGAGAAGGAGGTGTGGGGTGGGTTCACAAACTAGGAAAGACAGGAAAAAGGAAAGGGGAAAAAAAAGAAAAGAGCCATCAACAATGAAAACAACCTCCTTCTCCTCGTCTAATCTAGGCAGCTTTCAGTTGGGGTAAAGCGGTTCCACAGTGGATCTCCCCCCCCCCCCGGCCCCCCGCCCCATTCTCGGGCTGTTTTCACAGGAAGCGAATCCTGGGGCGTTTTCAATGTGCCCCTCGAGGCAGAACAATGAGGCCCTTGAAGCCTGGGATCCGAGCTTCCTCCAGTTATCCCGGAGCAGGCGAGGGAGGCTGCTCGGAGAGGACTCGGAGACCTACGCGGGACCCGCAGTGGGGGAGGGTCCGGGCATGCAGGGTGTCCCTCTAGCCGCCCCGGGGAAGCCCAGCAGCCAAATCACAGGTTGCGATCCGCCGGTGGTACCGTGGTACCCGGCATTTATCCGGCTCCCCGGTTAGGGGCGGGGAGGGGAGGAGGCGACAAAGATCCAATTACGGCTGCTCCCGCCGGGTAGCCTGGAGGTGGCGGCGGGATAGGGGACACAGAGCCTGGGGCAGGCCGGCCTAGGATGCTGGGGCTGCAGCTCCCGCCCGGCCTCAGCTGCCTCATTGTTTATTGTGGAGCCGACCGCTCCCCTTCCCGTCCCCTCCCTCACGCCCGCCCGCCCGCTCCTGTCCTCCCTCCTACTAGAAGAAAGAAGAGCCAGTCTGTGGAGGCGAATGAGTCATGAATAAACAAACAGCGTAGGGGGGAGCTGTCACTCTGAGCTGACTTCCTGGCTGCGCTCGGCTTGGCGACCTCCTGGCGGGGCCCAGAAGTCGGCCAAGCTGCGGCTGCGCAAGGCGCATCATACAACCTGGATTTGTCTCCCTTCCACCCCCAATCCAGCGTGAAGTGCCCAGGACCTCGATTCTCTAGCTTGTCCTTAGCCACAGTTATCACAAACATTTTGCTTTGGACGCGTAGGACAGGGTGCCCTTGTATGCTGGAGTAAGTCAGGTTGTAAATGCTGTACCCTGAGATTTAGCAAAAGCTATGCAATCAAAGAGTCAACTCAAGGGTTGCTAGTGTAGGAGGGAGGGAGAGAGGGAGGGAGGGAATTATGCTCGCACAGTATGCGTGTATGTGTATTATGGACTTGAGCATAAGGTAGTGCACATACGGAAACAAGTGCATTTGTGTGTGGGTCTACGGTATGTGTGTGTGTGTGTGTGTGTGTGTGTGTGTGTGTGTGTGTGTGTGTGTGTGTGTGTGTGCGCGCGCGCACGTACTGGGTGACCATTTCCTGACTTTGAATTCATTTCTGTTGGTGTTTAGCATGTCTCTAGTTTGCCTTTTTCCTTCTCCCTAATGTGCTCCTGTGGGTCATTTGGGGCCATCTCTCCCCATTTAGTGAGACCTCTAGGGCCTGGCCAGGCTGGCTTCAGCATCCAGCCAGCTGTGGTCACATGCAGGCTGATGGTGTTGACTCATACCTAAAGGGTCTGACAGGGCCTGGTGGGTCAGCCCCTGCTGTGGCTGTGGGAATGCTATTTTATATTATGCTTATGAGAGCCCCTGTAGGTGGACAGGGCCTTGGCAGCCCAGACTTTCTGGGAGTTGAAACCATATGGGGTCATCCTTGGGGCCAGGACTAAGTAATTTTTCCCAGCATCTCTGGCAACTACCTGTACTTACCTGGGCTATGGAAGGCCAGCTCAAAGGCTGGGTCTGAAAGAAGATGGGTACTGAGGCTGAGGCAACGGAGGAGGAGGACTCAGGGTGCTTGGCTGGGTCCAGACCCTTAAAAAAAAAAAAAGATTTCTTTATTAATATGTATACAGTGCTCTGCCTGCATGTACACTGGCAGGCTAGAAGGCATCAGATCACATTATAGATGGTTGTGAGCCACCAATGTGGTTGCTGGGAATTGAGCTCAGGACTTCTGGAGGAACAGTCAGTGTCCTTAACCTCTGAGCCATCTCTCCAGCTCCTGGGTCCAGACCCTTAAACCTGGGGTCCTGCATTCTTTCCAGGCTGTTCTTAGTTCTTGAAACTCCCTAGCTTGGGGTTAGCTCCCATGTAGAGTAGACTATAAACTGAAGCCAAGCATGGGCTACCTTCTCACTTCTGTGACTGCTGCCTCTCACAGATCCGTTGCTGGTGCTTGCCTGCAGGAATCAGGTCGCAGGCACTGATTGGTAGCCTTCAAGGTGTCCTGGCCAGGAGAGGGGGGTGGCAAGGGAACCCTGCCTATTCCCCAGGGACTCTTCCATCCTGTAACTGCTAGACAGTTTGGAAGGCTAGGATCAGCACGGGGTGGGATGCAGGTAATGGTAGGTTTACAGCCAGACTCCTTTATCTGCTAGCTCTGGGACCGAGGGCAAGTCATTTAACCTCTCTGAACCCGTCTTTAAGATCCGCATCATTCAGCCGGGAGTGGTGGCGCACGCCTTTAATCCCAGCACTTGGGAGGCAGAGGCAGGCGGATCGCTGTGAGTTCGAGGCCAGCCTGGTCTACAAAGTGAGTCCAGGACAGCCAAGGCTACACAAAGAAACCCTGTCTCGAAAAACAAAAAAAAACCAAAAACCAAAAAAAAAAAAAAAAAAAAAAAAAGATCCGCATCATTCTCCACTCCATGGGTTAGCTGCAGGAGTTAAAGAGACAATGCCTGTGGCCTACAACATGGAGCATGGCTTGGGGGTTGACCTCACTCTTCACCCTAGTTCTGATCTAGACTCTGATCATCAGGGCCTAGAATTTTCCATCTTGTTTATCCTCTGGCCCAGAGAGAGGAAGGGATAGGGTGGAGCTGGGACCTGTAGACTGTCTGGAAATTGAGGATTCAGAGGCAGGCCATGCTGGAGGTAGGGGGCTTTGTTGGGGCCTCAGCACTATGATGGCCTCAATAGCCTGGACTTAAAGCGTATTAATAGAACTTCCCTGTGGAGAGTGGTCTCCACCTCCTCAAGTTGTACTCTGCCTGTTCTTGGGCTAGGTTTGACTTATAAAGAAAGTTTCTTTTGGTGTTCATGGGATTAAAGACAAGCACAAGACTCAGCCAATACTCAATACTTAGGTACATAGAAACGGTGTCTTTCAATATTTAGACTCACTGACTGACATTTTTTTGTCCTCTGTCTTCCTCCTTCTTTGTCTGCCCCCTTCCCCTCTTCCTTTTAGGCAAGATCTTGAGATGTAGCTAAGGTCAGCCTTTAACGCCAGGCACTCCTGCCACAGCCTTCACATGGCTGGCTTACAGGTTAGTGGCTTACATCTCCACACAGTGAACGCTGACTGGAGTTGAGCCACAGGGTCCCTTCAGGGAAGAGTTATGCTCTTCAGTTTGCCACAGCCTCAGCTCTTCTCTAACTGGATGAGTCTTAGGTTTGATCAGGCAGGAGACTTGCCTGGAGGCATGTTAAAACTCCCACTGCTGCATCCACCTAGAGCTCCAGTGAGAATTGTCTAAGGGTTTCTAGCAAGTTCTAGGTGGTCCCATTGCTTCTGGTGGTCGAGGGACCCATGTGAAGAACCACCAGGCCATTTGTGGCTGCGCTGTGTAGATCATCACACTTGGCCCATTGTTTTTTTTTTTTTTTTTGGTTTAGTTTGATTTGGTTTTTGGTTTTGTGGTTTTTTGTTTGTTTATTTGTTTTTTGTTTTTTGGGGGGGGGGTGTTGGCCTATTGTTTTTATGTGGAGCTGAGAAATAGTTCTTGGTACTTAAGAAAATTGAAAAGGATAGAAAAGCGAGCATATGGCTCAGTGGTAGAGCACCTGACTAGCATGCACAAGGTCCTAGGTTCAAACCTAGGCTTTACAAGTTTGCACATTTACACACTCATGTATACATACACATACCCTCACCCTCCAAATCAATAAATAATAAAAATATCATTTACTCTAGGAAATGAAAAAGGACACATTTCTTGGGAAATACTAACCCCATGGTGTATACATGTACAATTTGCGTGTATATCAAATAAATACAGTCAAGATGCTGTGGTGAGGCTGGCCCAGAGCACAGTGAGGAATGTGCCATGTGGCTGCTACTGCTTTGAGGTTTCACAGGGCACGCCTCACTCATTTACTTCATCTGCATGGATTGTTAGGTATTTGAGGACTTGACCCCTACCTGCCACAGCCAATGCACTGTTTGAATAACAGTGATCTGAGTTAGGAGGTGAGGCCACTGGGTGTGAAACAGTTCCCGTCTCCACCCTCATGAGGTTCGTAGACCACTGAGACAAGCAGAGCAAGGAAGGAACTGAAAGGTACAAGAAGGAAGCATGACTGCAGTAACAGCAAGGGGCTGACATGGAGGCCCATCGGTATGCAGGGAGCTCTTAAATCTGAATGGCTAGGGAAACTTCTCTATGGTCCTTGTGCCATGGGGGGATAGTGTTGGGAAGCAAAGGGATCCAGGCCAACTTAACGATGGAGGCAGATGGAAGGTCAGGGGGTCTGGTCTTCATTCTTGGCTCCAGGATGCCTTCCCTGGCATGGCTGCCTTGAAACACAGCTTGAATCTTTCAGTGCCAGCCCACTGCTCATCACATTCAGATAGCAACACTGGCTTGAGACACGCCATTCTCTTGTGGTGGTCTCTGCTTCCTCTAGTCTCCAGCTCAGGACCCTGTCTTGGTACTTAGTTCTTCATGTGATCCTGTTATGTGTTCAGAGGCCACAGGCTAGGGAATTGCTTTGTTTCTCTCGAACTCAAAACCTCCAGGACTGTTTAGTCCTGCTCATGGACAGTTGAGGAAACTCAATCTGGTTTCCATGGCCCAAACTTCCCAGTTAGTCTGTCTATATTATAACATGAGAGTCAAAAGGTATAAATGTTGCCCTTGTCACAGAGACCAACCAAGGTTGAGCACAAAGCAGAGGAGGGGACAGGAATTTCTGTTTATATCTTCCCAGATGCCTGAAGGCATTTGCCTGGTTATGGTGAAGGAATGATAAAGTCTTCCCCTATTATGCTCATAGTAGACATTACTAATCGATCATGGGCTGTAGCTGTAGCTGTAGCTTAGTGATAGAATGCTTGTCTATCATGCATGAGGGCCTGGGTTCCATCCATCACAGAAGTATGTACACACATGCATACACAAACCCAAGTGAATACAACCACAATGCAAACATGACATTTTCCCACAGAGCTTTCATGGAGCTCTCAAAATAGTCCTTATAGAGGGTGATGCAGATGAATCAGGGTTGGCTTAGGAATGAAATGGATTAGCCATCCTTGTTGCAGGAAGAAGTCAGATATTATGTGAGTGCCATCTGGGGTTTTGAGTATGTGAGAAATAGTACATATCTGCACCTAGGTGGGATTTGAAGCAGAGCAGTAGGAGCAAGACTGGGGTGGGAGCCAATGAGAGGAGAGCTTGGGGGAAGTGGCCAGGCTGTGGGCAGGGCGTTTCTTCAGTGCAGGCTGGGAAGCAACAGTGAGGAGCCAACACAGAACAAGGCTAAGAGTTGGGTCCCATGATGGGCTTAGCCCTCTAGTCTTACCTTCCCTCCTATGGATGAAAGTCATTCTCCCCCCAAAGGCTGGAACTCTGCCACCCAGTGACAAGCAAAGGTAGTGGGGGGAGGGGTGGAGAACCCTAGAGATCCCTCTTATAAGTCAAAGAAGCTTGTTCATAAATTAACAGTGGGTGTCTTATTCCTAGAACAGCAGTGCATCTGACAGAGTTGTGGTCCCTTGGAGAAAGCATAAAGATACTAATGGCTGGAGACACTCCTGATGGGGCCAGCATCCTAAAGGACCCGCTTGCACACATCCACAGCCTACTCTGCAGGGGGAGGTCTGCACTGTGGGCGGAGACTAGCTCTGGGGTTCTGGTCTCCTAGAGTGAAATCCAGCAGAACTGAGGAGCATCTGTACCTCCTTTGCCTATTCCCAAATCTCTATTGGCTGCCTCTCTCCTGCTGGCCAGGTTCCTAGCTTTGAGGTGCAGATGGGGAAGGAGCAACTCTGGAGATCACAAGCTGGGTGAGGGCTCTCCCATGCATCACCAGGGTTTGTGCTGTGCGTGGGTTCATGGCTCCACCCTGACTTTGGCCCATGAGAGACGGGACATTGGTGAACTGAGTCAACACGGCTTATCGTTTTGCAGGGTTCTCTGCTTGCATACTGTCTGTCTGTCCTATCAGCTCCATTGTAAGCTCCCTGAAGGCAGGGAGAGGCTGAAGTCTCTCTGATGGATGCCCAAGTCTAGTACCATCCCTTGCAGATGAAGTCACACTAACCCAGTGAAGACCTCATCTCTTCAGTACCTCCTTTGAGCTCCGCTGAGATATGCTTGGGGCATGGTTGGCCTTGTGCAGCTCTGGGGCTGGAGCTAGGGCTGGGTGACCTTGGGGAATTTAAAATACTCCAGCTGTTGGGCACCGCTTACCATTCCCCAAATGCCATAGCCACATTCTGCTACAAGCCCATTCACCACGCCTGCAGTCCCCATCCATCTGCCACTGAGGTCTCTGGCTTTTGTTCTCCCTCCCCCAGTGGCTCTGCGCTGCACTGTTGCTGCACTGTTCCCTGCTTTGCTTCTTAGCTCCAGGGCTCATTGGAAATGTCAATGTGTGATATGAGGTCAGAGCAAACTGCCCAACTAGATGGGCCTCGCTTTCTTCCAGCTGAGTCAGTCACTCGGGAGTCCCAGTCACCTCCATTGTACAGTGGAGCACCTGCTCCCACCCTCTAAGGTTCTTGGGAAAGTTGTGGTTGCCTGTTCCCCACCTGTCACCTCTCAGCCTTTAAAATTACTCACTTTCTCTTTGTCTGCATGATGAACTCCTGTTCACCTCTCAGGAGATCCTGCTCCGTGTTAACCTCCTTCAGGAAGCCTTCCCTTGTTAGCAGTGCCAGGCAGGTGTCCCCACTATGGTGACACTTTTCTTTCCTTTGTAGCTCATTTGTGTGGTCTCTCATTAGACTGTGAGTTCTACGAAGGCAGGAGCTCTACCTGCATTCTTCTCCTGGATTCTATACTTAACCCGGGACCTGGTATTTCAAGGACATTCAGTGACTATTTGCCAAGTAGATGATGAATTTGAACTGCTTCCTGTGCAGTGGGGGACCAGGTAAAATGCAGCCCTTCCTATGGAATGTGTCCCTTGGCACCTCTGAGCCTCCTCCTCCTCTCAGGGTACCAGTGGATGTCATGTCAGGAAGCTCTGCTCTGCCTAGGCGGGTCTGCCTTCCTGGGAAGGACCTCCCACACTTAGTTACTGACGCAACCAGGGAAGGAAGAGACCAGGTAATCTGTGCCTGAGGCCTATGCCCCACCTGGGTACTGCCCAAAAGGAAGCTCTGTATGCCAAGAACTTTTAAGATCTTCCCTAGGAGAGGAGGACGGTGGAAGTGAGTCTGTACACATGCTGGCTGGTTTGCTTGCCAGCCAATGGGCCGTGACTGTCCCCAGGCCCACAGCTAAGGGGAAGCTCTATGCTTATGGAAGGTCTGGTAGTTGGGCTCTGCCTAGGTCTCTGCGTCATGATGCACATCTCCCAACTGTGCCTGGCCTTTTCATTTTCTGACCTCACGGGCCTGACTCACGTGGGCCCTTTCTCAAGGTCCTCAGGTGTCTGCTATTTGACCCATGTGTGCCTCACTTTCATGTGTCACGTGGGACAAAGAACACTGGGAGATGGGTAGTATTTGGAGGATCCAGTAGACCAACCAGCACCCATTAGACTTTAGCTTTTGAAAGCCTATCAGTTATACGTTCCAGACAGAATGCAGAATCCTTTCTCTGGGGTACAAGAGACCCACAGATGCTCATTAAATGAAACACCCACACATAAAAGTTTATGGAAAATGATGAGGGTACAACTCTGGGGGGCATTTATGTGTCTGTAGAGCTCCTTGGGACTGTAATGCGTGGTTTAGGGGGGCAGCTGGCCACTAGTTCCACCCAGTGCTTGGAGGATGCAGCGTCTGCAGCTATCAGTTTGCTGTGCAAGGCTGTGGCTAGCTGGACATCACAAACCAGCCACAAGAGTCCAATGGGCCTTGAAGAGCCTTTGCTCTGGACCTTGTTCTGCTCAGGTAATGGCCTCGTGATACACTGGTATGGGGTCATACCTGCCACATGTGTGCACATAAGAATGCATACCCATGCACGCACTTATGGGAACAGCACCACAGACAGATTTATTTACTTACATGAACTCATTGATTGTCTCCCTTGTTCAGTGTCAGAATATGATGCCCAAGTAATGCCCAGAAGGAATCTTCTATTTAATTTCTGCATTCTTTCAGCCATCTCCATTTTACAGGCTGGAAAACCGAGGCCAGAAGAGATAAGTGCCTTTGCCTAGGATCCACAGAAAAGTGACAAAGCCAGTAGCAACAAAGAAGATACCAGGATTTCCTGATCAATGTTAGGGCTGCCCTGGGAGGGGATATCTGCCCCACTGGGGAGTGTAATTTAAACATCTCCACTCAGCTCTCCCATTTTACAGATGGGAAAACTGACTGGGCCTCAGTCTCACATCAAAGACCACAGATGGGAGACTGGTAAGCTCTGAGCCTGGGCTGTGGTTTCAGCCTACACAGCTGGGAAATTCCAGGCCTGAAGCTGCCACTGGGTGCACAAGGTTCATTTAGAATATAAATGAAAAATAATGATAATAAAAAAGGAGCTTAGCAAACAGGGTTCCGTACAGAAGCCTGGGGACCAGCCATCTCCTGAGACTGCACTCCAGGGCTGCCTGCCTGCCCAGGGCCTTGCCCATTACTGTGGATCCTGCCAAGGGCCCTGGCAGAGCATCCCTCTGAGCCCTGCCTCCAGTCCTGCTGACACAGGCATCCTGGCCCCTTACCTCTCAGCCCTCCCTGCCTGCTGGCAGGCTGTGGTAACAAGATGCCCTTTGTGTGTGTTGGGGGAAGGGGACAGTGGGCAGCTTCTGTGCTGTTTCTTGCTGCTGAGTCACAGCTCCTGCCAGCTCTGGGGACAGAGAGTCGCAGGTGACTGGCCAGGCGGCAAGGAGCCCAAGACCTTGGAGATGACCTCAGACAACCCCTTCCTCAAACAGTGGGGAAAATGAGGCTGAGAAGAGGTAAGGGAGTGTCCCATGCTTTCTTCCAGGTACTTGTTAAGGGGGAGCAGACTTCCTGTAGTCTGTGGGCTTCCAGGCTTGTGGGACTTAGTAGTGGCCTATGTTCCCCAGAATAGCCACTCTGTCCAGGGACACATATGTATAAGCTCACACATGTGCATATGAGCAAGTGAACACATGCTCATAAGCATGTGATTGAATGAATGTTGTGTCAGTATGTATGTTTCTATAAGGTCCCCACACTTCCTCCCAAGACCTCAAGGCCTGGCCTCAGGGACACTTCTTCCTTCTATCAGACTCAGGTGATTTAGGCTTGTCCCTACCCACCACCTTAGACAATCCCACCAAGGCAGGGTTGTGTCTCTGATGGGCACTTCACTCCTTGATAAGTCACCCCTGAACCCGAGGTGACACAGCCCTGTTCCGCGACACAGTGCACTGTGGGGCTCACAGTAGGGTCTGGCCAGATGGATGGTTCTCAGAACATGTGCTCCCCAGCCAGGCTGCCTGGGTTGGACATCTGCTTGTCTTAGTTTCTGGTTTATGACTTAGGCTCATTGCATCTTCTCTGGGTCACCATTTCCTCATCTGTAAAGTGGGGATCCCAACAGACTTGCCTCTCAGGGTTGTAACAGGGCTTGGTTTTTACCCATGAAGCTCTTAGAACTCCCAGCTATCTCTGACAGGCCCTTAAGGAGTATTAGAGTCTATTATTAGTTAGTCATTAGTGCTTTTCCTGAGCCTAAGAAAGCCCAAGGGAGATGCAGAGGTCCAGAGGTTGACTTGGGCCCCCAGCCTGGCTGTGAGAGGACACAGCTTCTTTGGTCCACCAACAGACTGGCAGCAGGAATGGGGGAGACTTTCCCTGGGAGGAAATGCCTGTTCTGGGCGATAGCCCACTGAATGTGGCCACTCTGAACTGTAGCTTCCAAATTTCAGCTTCTCTGAGGTCCCGCACGCCTTCTACCTATAGCAATAGCTAAGGGCTTCAGAAGGGAAGACAGGGTGGCCCCTGGCTTTGGCCGGCAGTAAGTTCTCTTTTGATGTTGCTGTGATGCCTCACCTAATGCTGAGGATGACCATCTGGGTCCCAGGGCTCTGAGGGGGTCTGCCGGCCATCTGCCTGCCTGGCATTGGCTGCTTCCGAGAAGCAGCAGGGTGACTTGGGCAAAGCAGTCCCCCACCACTGCCTCCCCCACTACTTAGCACCCTTCTCTGGTTGCCATGAGGAGGCTCAGTTTGGTTTTGTGCCCTGATTTTCCATGCACATACACAGGGCCCAGAAGTTAATCAGCCCAGCTGTCCTACCTGTCAATATGAAGGCAGGAAAGTCATGTCATTCTGTTGGCTCCGGGCTCTCAATTCACACAGTGCACAATCCACGCTCCTGTGTCCAGACATTTTGCCCAGTTAATGCTACCTAGAGTCTGACTGGGAGGAGTATTGTGGACTTAAGGGAGAGTAAAGCTCCCCATGGCCACCTGGCCTCTACTTTTGAGCCTGGGGTCAGGTATAAATTACCTATATCCTTTCTACGTCACATGTACAGAGGCCCAGGGAAGGGCTCTTGGTGTGGTAATGCAGTTACAAGAAAGCTGAGGGACAGTTCTTCAGAGTTGGAGGCTGGTTAGGGCAGGGAGGCAGCCTTGCATAAATTAATTAATTAGTTAACTAATTAATCAATCCAGTCATCCCATCAATTTCTAAAGCTAGGCTCCTTGAGAGCCAAAGTAAGAACAAAGAAGCCTGGGCCGAGAGTATGGTAAACTCTAGGGTGAGGAATCTTTTGTTTGTTTTTGTTTTTCCAGACAGTGTTTCTTTGTGTAACCCTGAGTGTCCTGCCTTGAACTCAGAGATCTACCTGCCTCTGCCTCCCTAGTGCTGAGATTAAAGGCGTGTACCACCACCAGCCAGCTCATGGTAGGGTGTCTTAACAGGAAATGCAGCCTGGCCTTGGGGCTAGGAAAAGCTTCTGAAAGGCACCTACTGGGACATGAAGGAAAAGGGAAGGAGAAGCAGGTTCCTCATCTGCATCACCATCTCAGGAGACTGAAGTCACTATACCTGCCCGCTGTGTTACCAGAGCCCTGGCAGGAAGGCACACAGTAGGCCCTTTGATACCACGGTGGGATAGAATCTCCAAACACAGAAGTGGCTTTCCTCTGGTCTTCTGGAAGAAGCCCTAGAGACCAAGTCTGAAGTCATGTCTGCCTGTTTCCAGAGTCTAAGGGACTCTCTACTCTCCAGCTCCCAGGTTTTCCTAAGGTGAAGTTGGGAGATGCTTTGAAGAAACTACCTCCTCTGGCTGGAACAGAGAGTGGAGGGCACTGAATTAAACTGAATGTACTTTTTTTACCTCTTCGTTGAGAGTTCATGGGTGGGTCACCTATACTTCTACTTCCAGGAGAGCCTGGGTTGGCCAGGCAGTCCTGGTACTGGGTATAGAGTAAATGCTCCATTCAGGGTTGGGGGAGTTCTGGCCCCAGGCGACACAACCACTTAGGAGCTTGAGTCCAAGTTGCTGGGCACGGCTTAGCCTTTTGGGGTTTTTTTCTGGTGGAAAGTCATCAGGAAGGCTTGAGCAAACAGCTCCATGAACCATGTCCCCTAGAGAGCCATAGTTAGACGCCCAGCCTCCACGAGGATGTAGAGCCAGCGTCTCTTTCTCTCTGCTTGCTCTCTCATGGCTGTTAGGTCCTTAGAAGGTGCTCCATCCACATGAAAGTGGCTTACCCACTTCCTGCTGCCATGCAGGCCAGGCTCTGAATGTCCCCATTGCCCTTTGAGCCTTTCCTGCTCCTCTAACAACCAAAGCTACTGACTGCTGAGGTCCAAAATCTCTCCACACCTCATCACCTCTGCTGTCCCCCCCTCCTGCTCACATTCTCCTCTTCTGTCCTGCAAATGACATGCCCCTCCCTCCCTCTGTCTCTGCATGGGCTTTAGGGGTCTCTACTGGCATCCCCTGCGTTTTCCTCTACATAGCTTCCAGGAAGAATCCGCGCAAACAAAATTGGGTCAGGGTCCTTCTTTAGGCCAGGCATCCTATCTTAAGAACTGGCCTAGCCACCTTTAGTCCCTCACCTCTCCTTTCCTTCCCTGCCCACTGCACCTCAATGTCCCTGCCTTTCTTTGTCATGCTGACTTCCTTTGGTGGCTCCTACCTCTCTGCCTTTGTATGGCAGGCACTTCTGCCTGATTCTCCTTCCCAGGCCACTGTGTGGCCAGCTCCATTTCACCTGGATGCAGGCTTAATGTCTTTCATCTGTGTGTGTACAGGAGCATGTGTCACTGAGCGCCACAGCATGGGTTTGGAAGCCAGAAGACAGCGTCAGTGGTCCTTGCCTTCCACTTTGAGACTGGGTCCTTGTTTGTCACCAGTAGGTCTTCATATTTTGGTTTTTCCTTCTGTCTCTGTCTTCCACCTTGCTGTAAGAGGGCTGAGCTTACAGACTTGTACTCTGCTCAGCTTCACACGGGGTCTGAAATTCAGAACTCAGGTCTCCATGCTTGTACTTACTTAACCTGTGGAGCCTGGGTCTCCTTCCTTCCTTCCTTCTCCTCCTTTCTCTTTCTTCTTCTTCTCTCATACACACACACACACACACACACACACACACACACATGTATGTATGATGTATGTATGTATTAATGTATGGTATATGTATGTATGATGCGTGTATGTTTGTACATGTGTATGTAGTTGGTGTGGTGGTGGTGGTGTGTATGTGTGTGTGTGTGTGTGTGTGTGTGTGTGTGTGTCTGTGTGGTATGTTTGCATGTCTGCTCACATGCCCAAGGCAGCATTTCCCATTCTCACAGTTGGTAGTTGGGCAGAATGGTGTTAGCCTCGGAACTTAGAGTTTATTCTGACCTGGAGATAGCTTGGCTATCCTGTTCTCTGCTTGACTTTCCTGTTCTCTGCTTTGTTCAGAGACTGTTACTTCTGCAGAAACTTGAAGTTTTTGAAGAGTGTGATTTGGTGAAAGCCTGGGTGACGCAGAGTCAAATGACCTATGTTCAAAGTTATTCCAATACTCCTGGGCCAATGGCAAGACACAGAAGTTTTTAACCCTCAGAGTCTCCATGGGAGCTGGGCCTCCATTCCATGTTGCTTGGACGTTGGTGGCAATGCTGGCTGGTGTGCCCAGCCTGGTGTCTATGCTTCTTTGTGTCCCATACTAAACCAAACCAAAAACAAAACCCAAATAAACAAAACAGCAAAACCCCCAAACCCAAATCACAACAACAAAACCCTCTACAACTCTCCACTATTTGAGGGCACCCAGGGCTAGGAGAGGAAGCAGCTGGGCCTGCTGGGCTCATCTGGGCAGCAGGAGAGCCAGGATAGTGGTTGTTGTGCGGCCGGTGTGGTGGTGTGGCCAGCTCCCTCGAAGTCGTTTCAGTGTTTGTCTTTTGGGTCACGTAATAGTAAAAGGTTGCCCAAAGTCAGAGCTTCAGGGTTTTTTTTTTTTTTTAATCTATCTCTTTGTGGAAAGGGAGAAGGGAAAGTGGGCACCATTTTCAGTGTTTTACAGAGCTGGCTCAGAGCCAGCCACTAGCCATCAAAAGAAGGCAGCTAAGTGCTGCACTTCACCCAGAAGGCAGGAAGGAGGCAGGCATTTCCTCATGAGCCTCTGTGCCAGCCCGGCGCTTAGCATCTCATCTGGCCCTGCAGATAGGTTAGATGTTGTTTTAAGCACTTCGTGTGGATTGACTCATTTTGATGAATTTAATCCTCTCTCTATCCCAGCTTAACTGTAATTGTTCCCATTTTAAAGACAGGCTAGCGGAGGCAAAAGAACTAAAACAATATGTACCAGGTATCACAGTCCTCATAGGCTTTATTTAATTCCAACTTCATAATGTCTTAGCAATGAGGACCATTATTATCATTAAATCCAGCCTCAAAGGAGTTAATCACCTTCCTCAAGGTTACTCAGCATGTAGACAGAGCTGAACTGGGGTTTCAGCCCTACTCTGGGTGGCATGTTTAAAACTTGGCTGATCTCAGTTCTTTGAAATAGATGGGCTGGGGGCTGGGGACAGGGGACTATCATGAGCCTCTCTGATTTCCTGGCCAAGCATACTCTAGGCTTCATGTAAACATCTGTGTTTCCAGCATAGACCCAGAGGAAGAAGCCCAAATCCCCAGGGCTCCCTTTAAGCCACTGTCTTTAGAGGGATGTCAGGAAAGATGCAGATAAAGAGGCCATGTCTGGCCTCACAATACAGGAACAGACCCCCGGCATGCCACAGAATGAAGTCAGATGGGAGAGGTTCCTGGGCTGGAGCCAGGGCTGATGCAGATTTTATGAGTTATGAGTGGGCTGGTCCAACACATAGGCCTGCACCCAGCATGCAGCACTCCCCACCATGTTGTCCTTTGGGCCCCTCCTGCCTGATGTGCTCCCCCTACCCCCACCCCATAGAACCTCTCTCATGAGTGGTTAAGGATGCCCCAAGATCTGGAACCCCTTCGGAGTCCGGGTCCTGGCCTCTTTGTGATATCTCTAGGGCTCAGAGTGGGAAGAGCCTGGCCTTCAGACCCATTTGAACCCTGATGTCTCAAAATGTGGAGACCTCCTAGGCATTGTTTTCTAACCTGTATGGCTGTGGTAGCTCACCATTCCAACCCGGCCTTGTAGTCCAGTAGCTGTCAAACTTCCAGCTCTGCTGGAATCTCCCAAGGATCCTAAATCATACAGATGTGTGCGTTCTTCTCCAGGTGTTTTGATTTAATAGGTCTGGAGTGACCAAGTGTTGGAAGGGGTGAGTGCTCCTAGGTGAATCCCATGTGGGGTCAGGTATGGGAGCCTCTGGGTAAGTCTTCTCCACCCCTATAGCATTCTGTCACTTCCTGGCTATTAGGTCACAGGTCAGCATCAGACCGCCCCCCCCCCCCCCGTGATTCTCTTAGGCTCCCAGAAGCTCACTGTCTCCATCCCAATGTGTGGTTGCAGAGATTCATCTGCACTTTCTCTCTGCCTCTGTCCTCCTACCCCATCCTTGCCCCTCCATTCCTCCTATCTCAGGCTCCTATCCTATAGTGGTCAATTCTAGGTGTCCAGGGCACCTCCAGTAGGGAGGTCCTTCCTGCCTTGAAAGTAATGGTGAGATTTACAGGTTTGTAGTTGGCAATCTGACAAGCCAGGCTGGCAAAGGCTCCGATCCTACTTTCTTACCTTCTGGAGTGGTTAGAAGGGAGCCAGTGGTCTATGAGAGAGATGGGGGAGGAGGAAGGCGTGGAATAGAGAGAAATAGATACAGAGACACTAAAAAAAGAGAGATAGATTCAGAGACAGAGAGGAAAGAGGACCTGCACCCGCAGTTAGCCTCAGCCATCGGGGCTGGATCTGAAGAGGCCCAGGTGGTTAGGGTTATATTAGGACCTATGACAGTCACGTGGGAGAGGTGGCTAGGTGGGAGATTTCTGTCACAGTGGAGGAGGACTTTGATACCAAGTTGCAGCCATCTAATTTGAGTGGAGCATCCTGAGGCATAGGCCCTGCATCTCTGAGTTCCCTCACTCTGAGTTGGGGAATGGGGTACCTATTTTATCCAGACTTACTTTTCCTTCATCTATAAAACAGGAAGCGCTATATTTTAAAGCAAGGGTAGGGGGAAGGCTCATAGAGGACAAAAAGGCATCAAGCCCCTATCCATCCATGCATGCCCCCATCCATCCATCCATCCATCCATCCATCCATCCATCCATCTTCCCTTCCTCCCTCCTCCCTCCCTCCTTCCCTCCCTTCTTTTCCTTCCTTCTATTCTTTCCTTCATCGACATATTTATGTTCTTTCCTATGAAGTGACCAACACTTATCAGCTGAGCTAGTGAGCTGTCCCTGTGTATGTGCTTTTATACACAGAGAGAAGCGAGCCAGGTTCTTCCACTTCTAGTAAGTCTCAGTCCCAGGGGTAAAGATGCTACGTGGCTTCTGTCTATGCCCTTAAGACAGACAAGACACACTCTAAGCTAGCTGGAGACAGAATGGCATGGTTGGGTGGTTAGGAGGGGAGAGACCTCTTGGCAGGGGAATGGCAAATGCTGTACATGGTGGTCTTTAGGGCCTCCTGACTGTATGCTGGGGGAGAAGCCACGATGAAGCAGTTGGGGGGGGGGTTGAGATCTGATGCAACAAGCTACTAGACTTTGCTTTAGGGAGTAAGAAATGGTTGAATTAGACAGGGCAGGCCCAGGCAAGGGATGGGGCTGCTGGAAGGTGCCTCTGTCCTGCCCTCTGCTCTCCCTGGGAGATTATAAATCCTTTCTGTCCAGCTTCTTTAACTCTCTTGCTGTGGGTCAGGAGGCCTGTCCTGTGTAGACTTGGAGCAGAAAAGAGACCCAGCTTCCTTTTTTCATTCCCCATTCTGGTCTGGCAGAAGGACTGATGCAATCATTTGCATTTCAAAACCGGTATCTCCCACATCTCCCTTAATAAGAGCCAATTACACCTCTGCCCCAAACTGCAGGTTGCCTGCCTGTCATTGGACTTTCATCCTGTTTGGGTGGGGAGGAACCGTTCCCTTAAATGTCGCATTTAGCATATGCAAATGAAGAGCTAATTGTCCTTAATGGAAAATGAACTCACCTGCTTGCTGTGAGCGCCAGACAAAGCAGACATTGACAAAATGGGCATGGAGCCAGCCTGGGGTCTACTCTTGTATCTCCGCCTTCGCTAGGGGCCCTGCTGCTTCTCTGTTGCTTTCCTTAGGTCTGGAAGATGGCAGGAGAAGGGTCTTAGCTGGCTGGAAGGTAACCCATCCTCCATTTGATGGATCTGAATGCCGGGGAGGCACTGGTGCAAAATCAGAGACTGAAGGAAACTTCTTAGGGGACATCAGTATGGGATTTTGAGCAGTCCATGCCTGGGAAATCAGGGTCTTAAGGATCAGAGCAGTGATTCTCCAATTAGACTAGAGGGAACGCATTAGGTTCTCAATGGGTAATGGTCCAATTTGAGAGGCGGACTTGGCAATCTAGAGGCTGAGGGGCTAAGGCTGAATGGGGTGGGGCTCTGGAGACCACCTCAGCGTTTTCTCCCATTCAGCGTGGTCCCTCATAGCAGAATTATGCAGCTTTCCAAACCAAGCCCAGGGAAGAAGCTTCGCAGAGGCAGTGACATTCTGTCACTGGTGGCATGCAAGTATGCTAGGGGCCTGTGGAGGGAGAAATCTGTCCAAATGGTGGAAATTCTGGGAGAGGCAGGACTATGCTTGAGAATAAGACCCTGCTAGTCAGCCCTTGTGTCCCAGTGGATCAACAGAGAAGTTTAGGAGTCCCAGGTCTGGGTCAGACTTGGAGATTGGGCATGCCCCAAGAGTCAAGGCACTTGCCTTGGGAGAGCTGAATCATCTCTTAGGGAGCCCCAACCTGGTCCCCTGCTTGGCTTTGGAGTTGTTCCCTGACAAGTTGAGGTGCTTATTGTAAGACCTGGGGGGAGGTGGCTAGGTCCTACCTCCTGGAGCCCAATGAGACATGAGAGTCCAGTCTGATGCAAACAGCAAGGGATGCTTTATTGATCCATCACGATGGGGTCTACGAAGCTCTATTGAGCTTGAGACCCCGGATAAACAAAGCTTGGGTCTTTTATACTCTTACAGAAGCAGACCTTAGTACAAACATGATTGGTTAGTTGACCTTTAAAATGATTGGTTACTAGTTATTTTACGCTTGAGAGGGCAAGAGCTCAGCTTGGGACATCATGTGCTGTCAGGTGCTCAGGACAGGTACGAGGGTGTGGTTTTAGAACAGCCCTGAGGCCATCTCAGAAGGTACCGAGTGGCCAGGGTTGAAAAACAACTTTTCTATCTTTTCATAATGGAGTTGGCCAGAGGACCCTCCATGCTGGTGGAATGGACACAGAAACACCTGTCTCCCGTGCGAGTGTGTGGATGCTACCACTGGGTTCACAGGGATGCCTGGCACCTGGGAGGGACTTGGGAGAGACATGCTTCACAGTCACCATTGGAAAGGTTGACACTTGCTGCAAGGCTCCAGATGTCCCCAGCTCTGCCTACTACCTCGCCTAATACTTTTTTACTGACTTGTTACTGGTTCTCTCAGATAGCCAGAATAGTCCAGCCCACTTCACTGCTGGCTGACCCTGAGATGGCAAGCACCTTGGGAACCCACCGCATCTCTCCTTCCCATGTGTCATGATGAGTCTCAAACAGACTAAGGAACACACCCAAGGCCCACAATTAGATCAGGCATCTGTTGGCCTTCCTTAGCCTTTGTGGCCCAAGTGTTTTTGTTGTCACCTAGAAGCATATCAGCGTGAGACAGGGAGGTCTCAGCTGCTATAAAATGGGACTAAGGTTCCTGCTACTTAGGCATCACTGGTCAGAGAAATGGGTGAAGATCAGAACATGGGGCTTGATCTGAGCAGGCGCTTCGATATGGACCATGAACCAGACATGGATTTGTGTTTTGTTAAACCACTGAGATGGGGGAGTGGGCTGGCTGTTGCTGCAAGCAAAACCTCCCCCATGCTGACCGATGCTAGCGGGGGAGGGGGGCAAGGGCGGGTGGGGGAGGGATGTGAGTATTGTCAGTATGTGTGAGGCAGGAAAACTTGGGAATAGCTTTGTCACCCGAGACTTGACTTGGTTTGGTAAACCAAGTATGCACACCCCTTTCCTCATAATTTGGAAACATAGTGAGCTGCATGATATACCCGCTTTAAGAAATGGAGGCAAGTCACTCCCCTTAGTAACCTCTTGATAATGCATTGTTTCTATGCAAACACATACAGGAACAAACCTGGGAACTGCTGGCAATGGGCTCATCCAGCCTAGACTGGTTTTGGATGTCTGCAGAATAAGGCAAAGAGTGTCTTCTGAGTGAACTCTTGGGGAGAATCCCCTATTTACCATCTTATGCCTATGTATAATTGGGCAGACTTATGATTAAAATCAGATGCATTACAGGAAGGGACATGTGCTATGAGCATAGGTTTATGTAATTCTGTAACCCTAATTCAAATCCGTCAATCAAAACAGAGAAGTACCACTGCTATGCTCCTTAACAGCCTTCTTCTCTTGAAGCCCATTAAAAGAAGCCCCAAATAATAATTGGAGCCCTTGAGTACCCACATTCATGTGGCCCACTGTCTTTCTCGACAACATATTTCTTTCTCTTTCATACTATTGCATTGTTTTTGAATAAATTCTTCCTGCTATTTTTGCAACCTGTTTGAGACTTTATTTCATTCAGTTCATTGAATAAGAGGTGGAGAACCTGGAAATGCTCACCAGGCCAGGGTGAGGGGAGGGCTTCAAGCGATGAGAGCTGGAGATTGGCATGCCTCACCGAAGGTTGATGCACATCCCACTGGAAAGCCTATAAATGTCTGACTTAAAAGCTATGAGCTGGCCCAATACGGCTTGTTCACCAGTAATTCAGATGTAGCCAAGGACTTGCCTCCTTCTTTCTTGGGTGGATCTAGAACAGTGGGTATGGGCCTCCATAGAAGCCCTCCCACCCACCAAGCGCAACAACTTCTAAGATGTGATACCGGTAGAGCAGTTCTCTTTTCCAACTTGCAGAAACTGTCCAGAGGCCCAAGAATCAACATTGCACCCTCCTGACCACAGTAGCCTTTTCTGGTGCCTTCTTGAGCAGGCAAAGGCAAGTGCAACAGCAGAGCACCCAGATGGCTCTTGGGAGTGCTCTAGATGCTGGAAGACAGGCCAGTGGCTGATGAACTTTGTGCTGGGTCATCAGTGGGGGTCCTGATGTCCTGAGAGACCTTGAAGGAGCTTTGTCCAAGCACCAGTCTCACCAGTCTGTCTTCAACTCAGCTCAGACGCAGATTCCCCAGGCTTGGTGAGCCCTCTCCTGAGGGCCCTGCTCTGGGGTCGGAAGGGATGTGGTTTGGTGATGTGGGTAGTGGAGTGTTTGGGGAGATTTGGAGCATGGGCTGCAGCTGTTACCTTGGCAGAGCCTTGCTGCAGATGTGAGGATGCTGGGTGGGGACTGAGGGGAGCTGAGGGTAAGAAGGGACCTAGCACAAAGCTAGTGTTAGAAGGTACCTAAGTGCTCTGCAAGAGCGAGCGCTGCCTAGCCACAGTCCCTGCTCTGATCCACTGCTGAATGGAGGTCAAGCTGCCTGCAGCTGTCTCCAGGGGTTGGTCAAGTTTCTTCCTGCCCCTTCCCTCCTGGATGCTGACTCCCCAGGCATCTCATACTCAAGGCAGTGCGGTTTTGGTTTTGGAGTTGAAGCAACACTGGGCTCAGGCCCAGGCTCCGATTATCCTGAGCTGTGGAATTTGGGAACTGGGAGAGGCCAGGCTTGTAAGAGTTTCTTAGCTAATGGAAAGAGGGAACTGTGGGCTCCTCCCTGCTTGGCTCCTCTCTAGGGATGGGGCAGGGCCTCCTCTTCCTCGAGTGCAGCCATGGATTCCAGGATGTAAGCTCAGAGCTCTAGGCAGGGGTCCTTTCCCCACTCCAGCTGAGACACTTTTGGTTCTTTGCCCAAAGGGGCCAACCACATCTTTATTGACTTGCAACAAAAAGTTGTAATGGGGGTGTTCCTGGAGTTCTTGGCTGAGGATGATGAGATTTGAGAGCAGAGAGGACCTGTGGGGTCTCCCAGGCATGAGTAGTTTCGTGCCTATTGACGTGAGTAATTTGCTCATTTCTTTCTCTTCCATCCCTCTCTTAATTTATTCATCTTCCAATCTATCCATCCACCCATCCACCCATCCATCCATCTCATTATCCAGTCACTCTCTACTCTACCCAAGCATCCATCTAAGTGTCCATCCATCTATGTATCTATCCATCTGTCCATCCATCCATCATCATCCTAGTGAGTACTTGCTCTGAGCCAGAACCCCAGTTGCTAGGATACAGACACAAACAGTTCATCAGGCCTGCCATGAAAGCGTTCCAGGTCTGCTGACCTGATATTTGAATAAACACCCATGTCTCCTCGGCCATATCAAGTCGTCGTAGTGAATGTGAAAGTTGTTTCATGAATCCAAAGGATTAACTGACTCCAACCCAAGTGCCCCACCTCCAAGTCACTGTCTCTAATTTCACTATGTGGAGTGGGGATTTGACATGGGAGGAGAGGGTAAAGGCCACTTCTGGCAGATGGACCAGGCTTGCCAGGGCAGATCTTTGCAAACACATAGCATTGTTGGGGGAATGCAGTACTGCAGTTGCAAGGCTAAGGTGAAGTAGAGTTGGAAAGCTAGCTAAAAAGACACCTTGGGAGACTATGGAGGACCTTGAATGCCAAGCTAAGGCTCTTGTTTTTTGTCCCATGTCCTTAAGCCCTGGAGCATCAGTGGGACACATGGAGAACACTGTCACATGTGTACTTGCAGAAGTTCACTGAGGCAAGCCCATCTGGCCTGGATTCCAACTCGGCTGCCTTCTGTTTTGGTGGCTCTGGACAAAAGAATGAACATCTCTCTGTTCATTTCCTCTTCACACGAAACAGATGATGCTTTTTACATTGTTGGGTTGTTGTGAGCTCCAGGATCCCACTGGAGAAGTACCTGGTCCAGATCTTGATGCATTGTAGATGTTTGATACTCTTCATCTTCTTCTGGGAGCTACTGGGGCCCAGTTAGAATGGGAACTTGAAGTTTTCATGGCTCACTCTGGTTTGTGGGGTGTGTGTGTGTGTGTGTGTGTGTGTGTGTGTGTGTGTGTGTGTGTGTGTAGGGAGAAGGAGAGAGAAAGAGAAAGAGAGAGAGAGAGAGAGAGAGAGAGAGAGAGAGAGAGAGAGAGAGAGAGAGAGGCCTTCTCCAAAGGCATTGCTTTGCTTTGCTTCTCCTCAAAGCTTCAGATTGTTCTGGATTGTGGGCTGACAAGCAGGTTTAGCAAGCTCTCTGGGTTTCAGATTCAATGGTGATATCAGACCCAGACAACTAGTGATGCCCTGGCTTGGGAAAGGATTTGGGGACTGCATGGTGACCCCAGGTGCCCTGGCACCAGGCCACTCGAAACTCTTTCCACCCATGAGTGGCTCTCTCTTCTTCCCGTCCTGTCTTGCCCTACACAGCTGTTCCAAAGAGATGGCTCCCTGGCTCCGGGATTGTATCTGCTAATCCCAGGGAGCAGCCTGCTGGGGCGAGACCTGACACGTTTTGACGCTCAGTTAGCACAACTTACCCAATGCTCTGGCTCTGTGCCCTCCCTGCCAGCTTCAGAGCTGGGGCTGTGGTCCACTCCCCTGCCTGGCACCCCTTGCTGACCTTGAATCCCAACAGGCCATGGAAGAGTTCACAAAGAGAGATGTGCAAGAGAAAACACATGTCCCTGATGGCTCACATCACTTGCCCTTAGTGGGTGGCCAGGGAGGTGGGGCCAGAGCTCTTCCATCCAGGACCTTCTCTCACATGCCCCTGAGCCTCAGTTAGCTCATCTGGAAAGTGGGGGCAATGATGCAAACCTCACAGATATTAGATACGGATCCAGAGAAGATTGAAAAGGAAGGTTTTGCAGAGTGTAGCTCACATGTGGGTCTGGGACATTGACCAAGAAGCTTCTTTTTGTGCCACACGTTCTTTGAATCTATGGCTGTTTCCTCCCTTCTGGTCTCTGTGGCCACTGGATTCTCCCTGGACTTTCCGTACTCTCATTTGGGGAAAGACGTAGGTGAAGCTATCACCTGAAGAAATGGGCAGCTGGTGGTGCTGCCACCAATAGGGGCTTCACCTAGCAGCAGGGCCTTCGGAAACAACAGAGCACATCTAACTCAGGGGCTACGGATTACAGTCTTTCTAAGGCTATTTGATGACAGAGAAAAAAAAAATGATCAACTTCCTAAAATGACTGCAAATCAAAGTTAATTGATGTTTAATTGAATATGTGCATAATGTAATATCATGTCAACTTGTTAAATGGAGCTCACCCCAGCTTCTATGAAGTTATATGTAAATGATATTTGAAACAGGATCTGGATGCATTTTGATGTGTTTATTGTGATGTGGTATGGCATGCTAGAGTGGGAGAGGAGGAGGCTGTGAAGATTCCTAAGTAGAACTGTAGGAATGGAATGGAGCTGGGGCATGCAGCCCATAATAGCTGAGTGGCCACCTTCTGCTTACCTTCCCTTTGTCTGCTGGAGACCTCCTTGAGAAAGCTGAGGATTTTCAGCATCCACAGATGAGCTAACCTCCACAGAGAACAGTGAGGTAATATTCTAGAATCTTCCAGGACAATCTGGTAAATCTTTGCAGTAGTCTAGTCTGGAGAATAGGAAACAGCTCCTTCTCCCCCTCCCCCCATCTTCTTCTTTCTTCACTTTTTTCTCCTCCTCCTCTTCCTTCTCTGGTGCTAGGATTTTACATGATAGAGGGCAACGTGGTCCGACATAGCAAGCTCAGTAGCTCGGATTGCTCCTCTTCCTATTACAAAACCACTACATGTCAGCACGGAGCCCAGGCCTTTTGCCTTTACCTAATTTTAATTATCTCCAAATATCATAAATGCATGTGTTTAGCAATTATGTTTCCAATGAATGAACTTTTGGGGGACACAATCAAATCATAGCACCAGGAAAGCCACTGACTTTGGGGGGAATATTTGTTACACAGCATAGACTACAAAGCTGACTGCTAAAAGAAGAGGAGGCTGAGGCTTGTTCTTGAGAGTCAGTATCAGCGTTCCTAGAACTAAAAATTGGGGACAGAGACTTGCAGCTTGCTTCCCAGAAAGACTAGAATGACATGAACTGTGCACCCTAGCCTCTAAACTCTGTGCCTTGAGTCTGAGAGGTTTATGCCAAGGTCAAGTGCTCTAGAAGTTTCAAGGAGCCCAGTGCACAGCTCTGAGGACCTTTGACATGACAGGATAATGTTATAGGACTGGAATCAAGCCTGCAGTCACAGCTTGAAGGCAACTTTGGAGGATGTGGATCTGGGGAGGGGGCCCATGGGGAAGCTGTTGTTCTGAATCACAAAGGGCATTTTGGGAGATTTGGATTTCCCCCACTGTCTGCCACCTATTCCCAGCTCTCAGCGACCTCCTCATCTTCCATCTTACTAGTCGCTTTCCACGGATCTCTTACTAAGTCTAATTTGTGAGTGGATTGCATGTCTAAAGAAACAGTATAAATAAGGCTGGGCACTATTTTAGTCCTAAAGGGTCTTAGGATAGATTCTTGTGGATACGGAGAGACAAGTGCTATGCTTTCCTGGTTACATATCAGTAAATATGAGCATGAACACCATGGGAAAAAGTTCGCTTGCCAGATCCGATGGGACTAAATGAAAGAATCGCATGCAATGGGCTACCAGGGCACTTGGCCCCATGTCTGCTTCGGTCTATTGGTCTATTCTAGATCCTAAATTTTCTATAAACAATTGCTCTTGTCTTTGTCATACACTTTTAAAATTGTTTTATGTTTTCATTACCTCTGGTGCCACCTAGGTAGGGACTTTATAGTATTTGTAAAGTTCTCAGCCAGAAGGAGTTCAGGGCTTTCCTGATGAATCCTGGGCCCTAGATCTTTGCCTTGTGATGTACTGGCCTGCATTAGCCACAGCTTCTCCCATGCCTTTTTTCCCCCTGAGCTGCCAGACGACAAGGCCGAAGTTCTCAGCAATGCTCAAGCTGGGGTAAGTCTTGGCTTCTTGCAACCTTGGTGACCTCAGAGGCTTCCAGAAGCTGCACTGTGCTTTGCACCTCTCTGCTACTGCTGTAGTCCAAACACACCAGCACCCCCATTCCCGCCCCCATACAGAGCCGTGCTGATGAGCCTTGCAAAATGCCAGCTGTGTATACTCTCTGCACTTCTCTGCTGCTGGGCAGGCAGCTTGGAGCGTCCTTAGCTTAGAGAGCAGAGGCTGTCTAGAGCTCGCCTTGTCTGGAAAGTGCTCTCAGTCATCTTGGGTCAGGGTCACTAGAAATAGACACTAAAATGCAGATTCCTGCACAAGTGGCCTACAAGAGGTGTTCTTCAGGGTAAGCAACGGGGTTGCTGAAGAGTAGGCTAAGGGAGCAGGAGAAGCTGAGCAGAGACAGAAAGCAAGGCCTTTGTCTCTTCACATGGATTGCTCAGATGTGTGAACGGCACCAGAGATTTGTACTAGTTTGAAGTAACCTTGGCCTGGACCTCATGGGTGAGGTGGGGATTGACCTCAGAGGCGTCGCAAATTCCCAGGCATTTCCAGACCTGACAGGTCCCCTCAGCAGGGCTAGAGGCAGTTCATGCTATGCCGCCTACCCTGTCCCTAACAGCTGGGGGATGTTTCCTCAATGGGTGAGGGAACCCAAGGCTGCCAATCTCATCATCACACGCTCCACAGTCAATGTCATCGTTTCTTTCCAAGAGTAATCTTGCCTTTTCCTGGATTCATTCCCACTTGGCTTATTGTACCAGGATTACACAGGACCACTGTGTGCCAGGTCTTAGAGGGTCTAGGCAAACCGAATTGTATCCAAATAACAAGACCAGGCCCGTAGTGAAGGCTGTTGCTTTGGGTGAGGGTTCTGCACTCACCCACATCTCAGCTCTAGACACTGCCTCCTCCTTCCAAGTCCACCAGAACTGTGAACCGAGTGCTCCGAAGAGCAGAGTTGGGACAGTTTGGGAGTGGGTGTTTTCTTTTGCAAGAGGAATTGGAAACTAGTTTGGGGTGGGTGGGGTGGGGTGAAGGAAGGGTCTAGCAGGCATGTGAGTTTCTTCCCTTCGTAAATGTTAGTTCCAGAGCTAAGCAGAGGAGTGTGTGGAGAAGTTGTTCTCTCTTCTATCTACTCCCTCCCTGCTGGGCTGGCTCAGCTGCAGCCCTGGCCTTGCAGCTACTGCTGAGGAAAACAGAAAACCACAGCTATGAGGCCCCAAGCAGGCCTGGATCATGTTTACCAAGTGACAGAATCCTGGGCTTGACTCCAGAGAGGCTGGGGCTCCTGCGGGCAACTTAGACAGCTCATCCTTGTCCAAGACTGTGCATCCTGGGCCATGAGGGTTGGGAAGACTGGTGGTGGTCACTGCATCCAAGGGTCTCATTTCATTAAGATGCTCACAGATATGAGTGCATTGGTCACACAGAGCACTGAGACCTTGTTTAGGACACAAGGGAGGGAGGGAAGGAGGGATGGAGGCTGAGATTGGACGTTCATGGCTAAGGGGAAGAGGAAGGGACCCCTGTTGAAGCTCAGGTTCAACCTCACATGTGACTGATTGTTCTCAGCTCTGCCCTCCCTTTCTCCCCTCATGTGCAATCAGCTGCTGATCTTGAAGCTGAGGTCATTGATCACGGGAAAAGGAAGAAGGTAAGTCTGAAGCTGAGCTGGCCTTAGCTTCTGAGCAGGGCCTGCGGAAGCTCTACTTTCTCAGCCCTAAGCAATCCATGTCATGGGGCCCTCTCTGCCTTCTGGCCAGGCCTCTAGCTGGCGTGTCCTTCCCTGACAAGTGTTCCTTCCCACTATACTGTTAAGCCTCACTATAAGTTCCACAGCAAGGAAACCACCAGCTAATCACAGCCTGAGAAGCCAGCCAATCACAGCCTGGAAACCTCTGCACTGGAGACTGCGATAAATCGTCATCCTATATTGTTTCTTGCAGGTAGTTATCTCAGGAAGGAAACTGAGACTAACTTATCCACTGATCTCCTCTCTTGGTTCCAAGCACCACTTGGTCACCAAAGTCAGAAATCTAACTTTCAGCAGGGAGATGGCTCAGTGAGTAAGGGCACCTGCCACCCAGCCTGAAGATGTGAGCTGTTCAATCCCTGGGCTTAACATGGTGGAAAGAGCATCCACTCCCATAAGCGGTTCTCTGATAGCCGTGCATGCACTGTGGCGCTATGGATATACACACATGCACATAAAAATACATACAAAACACAAAAAAATAAAGAGAAATGAATGAATGAATGAATGAATGAATGAATGAATCTGAGTTTCCCTCTTGTGGCAGGCTGGATAACTTCCTACTCTCCCCAAGACGCTGACCTCCAAATCCCCATGAGTAGACCCATGAATGCTGTGTCAGTCTTATACAGGAAATGAATACAACCCTGATGCTGCTCCTTGGATCCTTGCTGCATTCATTTGATCTCTGGTCCTATCAAATGCCCTTCACGTTACTCCCCCAGGCCCAAGCTCATGTCATAGTCGCCTCCCCTCCCCTCCCATGCTGGCAGTGATATTCCAGCAAATCACCCCATAGCTCTCTTTGTTGCAAGGTTAAGCCCTGTGTGTTATTGGGAAGGTAGCCCCTTCTGAGGCAGCCTTGGCTTGCAGGCTGGCTCAGGGATCTGAGGCCTCTAGGCTATGAGGAACTATGCTACAGGATCAGATGCTAGCCTTCCTCTCTGGCCTGGATCCCCATCTCAAGCCCTACCATTCAGCTCTATGGTGCAAAAATGTCAGACAGTTTGGTTTGTGTTGTTATGTCACCCTGAAATGTCTGCCATGTATTCTACCAAGTCTCTTAAGAATTCGAGACTCAAGAATGGATAAAGAAACTGTGGTACATTTACACTATGGAATACTACTCAGCTATTAAAAATAAAGAATTCCCGAAATTTGTGGACAAATAGATTGAACTAGAAATGATCATAATGATTGAGTTAACCCAGAAGCAGAAAGACTCAAATGGTATATACTTACTTATAACTGGACACTAGCCCAAGAGATATGTCCCATGAAAGTCTTCACTTACCAGGAAAGTGGGATAGATGTGAGGACATCCTATTGGGACTCTAGGTGAGAGAAGTGTGGGAGAATGGGGAAATAGAAGGATCCAGAGGGTCCTAGAAACATACAAGAACATTATGATGGGCAGATCTGGGCCCAGGGGCTCTGCTCAAACTATGGCACGAACCAAGGACAATATGTGCAGTAAACATCGAACCCCTACCCAGATCTAGCCAATGGACAGGACATTCTCCACAGTTGAGTGGAGAGTGGGGACTGACTTTCACATGAACTCTGGTGCCCCATATTTGACCACGTCCCCTTGACGGGGAGGCCTGGTAGCACTCAGGGGAAGGATAGCAGGCTACCAAGAAGAGACTTGATACCCTATGACCATATACAGGGGGAGGAGGTCTCCCTCAGTCACATTCATAGGGGAGGGGAGTAGGGGGAAAGTGGGAGGGAGGGAGAAATGGGAGGGTACAAGGGATGGCATAACAATTGAGATGTAATATGAATGAATTAACAAAAAAAAAAAAAAAAGAATTCAAGATTCTTCTGGGCTTTTGCTCTCTCATCTGTATCATTAAGAGTCACCTCCAGATGAGTTTTCAGCTTCATGGAACTCTTAGCCTGGATAACTGGGCCGAGCACAGGCCACTGATGGCCCCCCGCCCCACCCCCATCCCTGCTCACTGTGTGCACTCAAAAGATACTTTTCAAGGTCTTTCCACTGTCTTGGAGCTGCATGGTACCACTCGGGCTGTTTCCCACTGATGTCCTCTCTGAGGCTGTGTGTGCATACGTGTGCTGCATATGTGGGCATGTGCTTGCGTGTCTTAGGAGGAACAACAGAATTTTAAATAGTTTATTAAAGAGCTGCTCAAGGCGCCTTGGATATGAAATTTCTCCAGAAAAAAAAAATAAGAAAGAAAAAAACATCCCTCTATTTTGATGATTTAAGTGTTAATGACTCAAAACCATATGGATCACATTTCCCTCCCATCCACACAGTTTTAAAAAGTATCAGAGAGACTGCTCAGGGCAAAATGCATTTATGATTCCATCGATCCAGCAGCACTGTGGAGGGCTGCACTCCAGATTTGAGGGGAACAAGGCCCACTGAGCCAGGATGTAGGTCCCCTCCTCCCCTCCAGGCCTCTCCACATGGTCTCAGGGGAAAGCCATACCGGACTTCTGGGAAGAGTATTCGATATACAAGTTGAAAATATCCCAAGTGTGTGTGTGTGTGTGTGTGTGTGTGTGTGTGTGTGTGTGTGTGTGTGTGTTTCAAAACCTCCAGAACTAATTTTAAAATGACTTAGGTTTTGGCAGACTGAAGAGGTGTTAACTCAAACCCGGGTGGATTTCAAGGGAAATGTAATTAGAAAAACCCTTTCCTAGTGAGCTGAGAGACGGCACTGAGCAGTAAAGGCACTCGTTGGAGGACCGTTCCGTGAGATGAGAACATGCTGCTGCAAGGGCCAGTGTGCAGACAGGCGCATGGGCCCCGCCCCAGCCAGGCCCTCTGCCCACACCCAGCACTGGGGCCATAAAACCCAGCATGGAGGGGTTACCAGGCTGCAGCTAAATCATGTGAGGTTAGTAGTTCCAGTAACTGAAGTGGGGTGAAGTGAGGGTCACTGGTGGATGGAGAGCACACATTTTGATTCGTTTGATTCCTAGGCCTATTCTCTTTTTAGGCCTGTGAGATGACCCTGACAATTGGCTAGATTTGTGCCTCTGTGTCCTGGGAACAGTGAGGTACCAATTCAGACCCTTTGGGGTAGGTCGCAGGTCTGCTTGCTGATGTTATCTTCCCGCCATCAGTTTCTTCTGCCAGCATCCCTTCCCAGAATTCTTCCTTGTCCAGCTTTAACATCCGTCTTCCTGGAGACCAAGCTCTCTTTTCCTCCCTCCCAGGGTCCTAATGGGAGTTTGTCTCTCCATTCTCTGTGACTCTTGATCATAGTGGGCACACATCTATGCCCAGTACACTGCACCTCATTTCCTCACCAGGACCTGCATCCTGTCATTGGCCTTGGCCTCCTGTGGCAGGAGGAAAAGCACCTGTCATAACTAGGTATGGACCGTGCTAGAGCTGAGCTTAATCAGGCTTGGCATGTGGCTTGGTGCCCAACAAATGCCAGGTGGACCAACCAGAAAGAATCCTGTGAAAATCTCTAGCACTATTGCATCCTCATTAATTTACTCATTTACCCACCCATCCATCTCCAACCTACACACCTGCCTTTCCATCCATCCACCCACCCATCTGTGTGGTCCACCCATTCATCTCTCTTCCCATCACCGACCATCCATCCTTTCATCTGCTATCCATCCATCCTTCCACCCACTACCCATGTATGCACCTGTCCTTCTACCTGCCTCACATCTCACCTGTCTAGTCCCTCATCAGACACAACAGATTTGGTACCTTTACTGTAATCCTGTTGTATTTCATATCAAATGATCTTGGACTATTTCAAACACGTAGAGTTTACTGACATACTGCTACAAACAGCTATGGACCACCCACTGATCTATATCTTTTATTAGTATTATACCATCTGTACTTGAAATTCCCCCTTTTTAAAACAGTTATTACGGCCCCATGTGTAGGCTCTGTAGTTCCAGTTCTTTGTCTTCTTCCTGGGAGATGGTGTCTCTCATTCTCATACATGTCTTCATGTTTTTAAATCATGTGTGTTTGTGTTCACAAGTGGCATAGAAACACTATCTCGAAAAACCAAAAAAAAAAAAAAAAAAAAAAAAAATTTTATGTAACTGCTGTCTTGCTGCATCTGTCACTTCATAACTTGGTTTGTTTTTGTTCATTCTTATGATTCCATTGTATTTTAAAATATCTTTTGTGCAGGGTAATTTTATGTCAACTTTCTAAAGCTAGAGTTGTCAGAGAGGAGGGAGCCTCAGTTAAGAAAATGCGTCCATAAGATCTGGCTGAAAGCAAGCCTGTAGGGAATTTTCTCAATTAGTGATTAATGAGGGAGAGCCCAGATCATTTTGGGTGGTGCCACCTGTGGGGTGGTGGTCCTGGGTTCTATAAGAAAGCAGGCTGAGCAAGCCGTGGAGAGCAAGCCTGCAAGCAGCACCCCTCCATGGCCTCTGCATCAACTCCTGCCCTGTTTGAGATCCTCCTGTCCTGACTTCCTTCAATGGTGAACAGTGATGTGGAAGTGTAAGCCAAATAAACTCCTCCCCAAGTTGTTTTGGTCATGGTGTTTCATCACAGCCATAGCATTGTGCCATCCATTTTCATGGAAGTACAATGGTGTGTCATGTGATCCTTTGTTTCTTCGTTTGAGTCACCAGTTCCTGGATGGTAGAATGCTCATCTGTGTATAACTTTCTGCCAGGCCTGGCAGGGTCTTTGAGGGGTGGCTGCATGGATCACGGATAAAGCTTTGTGATGCCTGCAATGGCCCAACCTCGGGGCTCTGTGGTGGGTATCTGGGAGTGATGGAGACTTACTCCTAGCTCTTAAAGAGCATCATATTAACAGACAGATGAAGTGTTGGCCTAGTGGTGAGGATGGCAATCTGCAATCATATGTAGGAGACCTGGTGGAGGAAAAGGGTCAGGGAAGGGGAAAGGGGAGCAGGCCACTCTTGGCAGAAGAAACAGCACAGTGTAGGCTGGTGGGGGAAAGCCACTTGTTCCTCCTGCTCTGCTCCGGATGTATCCCCCAGCAAGATGGTTTCTTCACCCAAGGCATCCTGCCTCCTTTGGTAGGTGAACCTTCATACCCACCTCAGGCCCTTGAAACTCTTTCCCATTCACCTGTGCCTTCTTCCTTCATAAAGCCAGCAAATTTCCTGGACACCGACTACGTGCTGGACTCTGTACTTGTGCCTGGACAAAGCAAGTCATAGGAGACACTTCTTGTTCTTAGTATCAAGGGATGTGATAAAGATTGTGGATGGCAAAGATTCATGCAGCGACTCAGATGGGTTATTGATTCATAGCTAGGGTGGTCAGATAGTGTCTCCAGGGAGATACGTTAGTCAGCTTTCTATTACTGTAACAGAATACTGTAACAAAGAGATTTATTTAGCTTAGTTTCAGAGGCTGAAAGCTTGCATATGCAATGTTCCTGATGAGAACCCTTATCACACCAGGAGAGATGGCGTCATGGCGAGAGTATGGCAAAACAGGAAGCCAGACAGTTCTTCGTGGGGCTGGTTTTTTAAAGATAACTGACTCTCTCAGGAATGAAGTGAGGTTCCACAAGAGTTACCTTAATTCCACCAGAAGGCAGTGTCCCAGAAACCTACCTACCTCCTGCTAGACCCCAATCCTTAAAGGCCTAACACTCCTCATATCAGTACACTGAGGACCTTTGGGGACAAGCCACACTTGGACTATTGCAGGAGGGGACACTGGACCTTGAGCTCTGAATCTAAGGTCTGGGAAGAGTGCACAGATGTGAAGGAACCTTGGCTTGTTCAAGGCTGCTTTTGCTCAGGGCAGAGGAAGAGTGGTGGCCCAGGGCCAGCAGTCGGATTGCATATGGCTTTGCAAGGCAGAAAAGGGGCTCAAGTTTTATTCCAACCAGATGAGGAGACTTCAGAGGGTTTTAAACAGACAATTGATGGGATCCAATTACTTTCCAAATTAATTGAAAGTAGAGGATTGTGAGTTGAAGTTGGAGGGAGGCCAGGAGGCTCTCTACAGTTCAATTCCAGGTGGCTACAGCTTGGCCCTGGTTGTGGACAGCAGTGGTGGAGAAAGGGGGCCTGGGATGTGTCTCTAAGGTGGAGCTGACAGGAGATGGAAGCAGAGATGGAGGAGGTGAGGGAGAGAGGGAGGTGGGGGAGGTAGCAAAGGACAGGAGCACAGAGAGTGGAGACTCTGGGCAAGTTGGGAGTGGTGGCCATTATGAAGAACAGATTTGGGATTGGGTGGGAAGGGGGAGTTTAACACTGGTCCCACTAATTTGGAACTGAGTATGAGACAGCCAAGTGGAACTTATCAGGTGAATCCTGCAGGTGTCCCAGGGAGGTCATGACAGAGATGCTCTGCACATATGTTGCAGGAGTCCTGGTCACCTGTCTGGTAGCATAGCCCACAGTCCATTCACTGCCTATCTCCTGAGGGTTAGGTGGAGCAAGTTTTAACATGCCCATTTTGCTGCCATAGGTCAGTGACTGGCTGAGACCACTCAGGCGGAACCTGGAGCCCACCTTGCCTCAGCCTGGCTTCTCTTCTTTATCTGCAGCTCAACATTGCACTCTGGGAGACCAAGCAGGGCCAATATTAGCTTATCTGGCTCTGTTTATTTCTTTATAGACCCCCTTTTCTGTTTTTATGACATAGCCAAGGTCATTGCAGCCCAAAGATGTCACAGCCAGAGCCCAAGGCCTTCCCTATGTGTGCTCCATGGTGTCATGACATCCTGGTGCCCAGTGCCAGCCAGAGGCTGACATCACCCATTGTGACCATGACATGCTTCTATCCTCCACTGTGTCAAGTAAGGGCATGGGAGTTCACCTTCCTAAGTACTTAGGGCTAAGTACTGCCAATAACCATAAGCCTGGAAAGTAAACAGAGTGGAGGCCCCTCACTTTACAAAGAGGCAAGTCGAACCTTTTGCTTCCAAAACTGTTGTGCTCAATCAGGAAATAGTTGTTCATTTGCTTATTTAGGGAGAGGGAAACTGAGGCTCTGGTGTGAGCAGCTTCTAGCAGCCGTGTGAGAAACCAAAGATCCAAGGAGCTGAAGATCTGTTAGGTGGCTCTGGGGCCAAGGGTCCCTAAGACCAGGTCAGTTGTTTGTGACAAGTCCTTGACAATGCAAACAACAGTGCTCTGAGGAAACAGGAAGGGCAGACAGAGGCTCTGGCTGAAGAAGGACTCTTTGGCTAGGCTAGACTTCTTCCCTGGGAGCTGCTTATAGGAGAGGGGGCAGTGGAGGCCTCTTAGGGCTGGGCAAGCCTGTTCCCAGCTCAATGGTATGCCCAGGGCAGGTTTGCAGTAGGTGGGACTCACAAAGTAAGGCTGGGTTAAAATTAAATCTCCAGCCGGGTGTGGTGGTGCACGCCTTTAATCCCAGCACTTGGGAGACAGTGGCTGGTGGATCGCTGTGAGTTCGAGGCCAGCCTGGTTTACAAAGCAAGTCCAGGACAGCCAAGGCTACAGAGAGAAACCCTGTCTCGAAAAACAAAAACAAAACAAAACAAACAAACAAACAAAAAAATTAAATCTCCAAACATTGAGTACCTGTTGTGTGCTCTGATCTGCCTAGGACCTGCCTTCAGCCAGCCTACTGTTTAGTGACGGTGTTGGCAAGCATACACTAAGCAGTCTGTTACTGTCTCTTCCTGGAGAGAGGAAACAGCCAACTTGGGCCTTCCCAGGAGGAGTCAGCAGAGCCATGGAGGAGTCATGCTTTTTAAAATGAACCCTGAAGTAGCCAGAAGGGAGTGGGGATAGCACTGGCAAAAGCTCACAGGCAGGTAAGCAGTCACATGACTGTGGAAAAGAGCTTGGTTTCTCAAAAAATTTAGTTAAAAATTTTATTTTTTGCATGTATATGCACACATATGTATGCATGTTTGCATGCCCGTGTAGGTGAGCAAGTGTGCAGGTGCGGGGTGTGCATGTTCACTGAACTTGGAACTTTTTCATCTTAATAGTCTAGCTGACCAATCTGTTCCTGATAGCTTGTTCTGTATCAAGAGCCCTGGGCGGGGGGTGGGGGTGGGTGTCATAGGCTGGTCATTAAGCTTGCCAGGCTTTTATGTGGGTACTGGGGTGCCATACTCAGGACCTTAAACTTGCAGTGAAAATGCTTTATCCACAAAATCTTCTCCCTGGTTTTTACAAATCTAGGTTGAATTCACATAAAACAAAACAAGCCATTCAGGCTCACAATCAGCAGTGTTTTGCATAAGCACATTCTTGTGCCGCTGTGCCCTGTCCAGCCTCATTGTCTGCTTTCCACAGGTATCTGAGGTTTCCTGGTCTAAACTCCACATGCCCCACTCCTCACAGGAGAAGTAATTTGTGTGTGTCATGACAGCACACATTTTGTTCGCAGGCAGTACTGTTATATGCATAACACTCACCTGGAGGTAAAATTGATACACCTATTGCACAGACGAGGACACTGGGAACAAAACTGATGTGATGTGTCCAAGGTCACGTGGCTGAGACAGAAACAAGATTGGCATACAGACTAATATCTCAGGTCCTTCTGACTTCCAAAGATGCCCCTGCAGACCAACTGGGCACTGGTAAAGAATCCAAGATTCACAACTAGAGCCCAGGTATACATCCTCCCAAAGCTTTCCAGGCCTAGGGCCTCACCAGCCTCCTGAGAGCAGACAGCTCAGTCTAAGGCCCCTGGCACAGTGATCTGGGGTCATGATACCCTCAAGGTGACATCAGCTGGCAGTGGAAGTGTGGGGACAGCAGGGCAGACAAGTGGAGCAAGGACAAAGGCCCCACCCACTGCTGGTCTCCCCAGGCAGGCATTGGCCCTGCTGACACACAGAGTCCAGCATCTCTCATTAACTTGTGGAATGGTGTGTGATAGTAAAACGCCCCTTAAAGCTGGGACAGGACACAAATGACTACTTTCTCAGGTCCTAATCAGGATCATTAAGTGTGTATGGAAAGATTTTATAAGTGTTTGCTGAACTCCCGGGTTCACCGTGACCATGGCTTGGCTAGCAGGGGCCGCTGTGAAGATACATATCTAGAACCCAGGATTGCCTTGGTTCTCTTCAGAGGCTTCTCCATGCCAAGGAGCCCTTCTGTGTTCTGCATAGGACACTCTGGGTCTGAAACATTAGTGGGTAGACGGAAAGGAAAAGAGCTGAGCCCACTGCTTCCTAAATCTGGACTTCTGAGCCTTTCATTGTCTGTCTCTGAGCCTCAAGCCCCTCCCCTATACAGAAGAGATAATATTTACTCCCCATGTTTCTCAGAGACCATGTGGGGAAAATGACAGTAATGGGATCCTAGGCCTCCTGCCTCGGCCCTTCCCCCCTTTCTTCCAAGCTCTGTTTGCCCTCAATGCAGATGCTGCTCTTCAGTGGTCTTCTCCTTGTTTTCCATCCCACTGTGTGTTGTCATTCCTTCCCGCCATGTTTACAGCACATCGTGTCTGCCTGTCTCTGGGCTGTGAAAGATGTGGATCTGAAGCACCCAGGGCTGGAACCAGGACCCTCTCAACAAGAGCAAGTCCAGACGAGAAGCCCCTCCCCCACCTCCAAATGACAGGAAATCGTAAACAGAGGCCTAAACTCCTGAGAACCTGCCAGCCAGGACTCAAGGCACAGGTGGAGAAAGAGCGAGGACCACAGTAGGGACAGGGTAGCCCGTGCTCACAGAGTAGATGGCTATGGTTGGAACTTACTGGCTATTCCCCTACAGTAGCTTGAAATAGCTAGAAACAGCAGAGTGAGCTTGCCTACGAGCAGGGGCCAAGGGAAGAAATGAGATCCAGGCTGCAAAACCACACAGTGCTCTGAGCCTTAGTCTCCAAGCTACAGCAGCAAGGGTACTAAGATTTACTTCCTGCTCCCTTCTCGCAGCTTAACATGTTCTACCTCAAGTGTCTCTGGTGCAGCTAGAAGGAGGGGCAGGAAAGGATTATAAGATTCTGTTTTAAGAGAAAAAGGGGGAAAAAAAAAAGAAGAAGAAGAAGAAGAAGAAGAAGTCCCTCCCTGCCCTTAGTTCTTTTCTCTCCCCTTAAGGGAAAAATATGGAAAGGAGATTTTCCCCTCCCCTTACTGTGGCTTTGGCGGTTTGTCTAGCTCCTCCTGGGCACTGTGAATTTACAGTGTGGCCTCTCTTGAAGTAGCTTTAGGGAGAAAGATGGTGGAATTTTATTCTTCCTAATTTAAAACAATAATAATTGTTCACGCGTTAGGAAGCATTCTTATTAAATCAATCCAATCTTTCAGAACAACTGGGAGAATATGAAGCCAAATTTCCAGACTGGGCCTCAGCTGGCTTCTTCCTTCAGCTTCTGAGCAGACAGAAGCCAGCTCCACACTAGGCATGTGGTGGGTAAGGGTGATGGACAGAAATGACTCAGGCCAGCCTAGCTGTGGCATTGTCATGATGAGAAGGGAACAGACCTACGTGTTCTTCGCTGAGATGCAGCTGTGGTCCCAAATGTACAAAGACCACTGCGTGAGTAGGTACCTGCCAGTATTTTCTGGTGCTATCAGGAATCCCAAAAGTCTAAGCTCTGGGAGAGATAGTACAGTATAGGGTAGGGACTGAAATAAGGTAAACTGAGGCACGGGTCAGCCAGAGGTGGCTGTGAGCAGTTTGGTTACTTAGAGAATTCAGGGATACAGAACGAGATCTTAGCTCTGAGTCAAACTGAATAAGGCAAGAAGACAAGGTCGTCAGCTGGAGGACAGACTAAAGGCCCAGGCAGGGAAAATGAAAGCATCAGGGAGAGAGCTGAGGCCCTGTCCCCAATTACAGCTTCTTGTGCACGACGTGGTGGGCCTGGCCAGGTAAACAGGGAAGGAACAAGGCAGGCTTCATCTAGAAATAAGGGTTGGTTGAGCCAATAGGAAGGTGACCTGCATGCCATCCTCAGAGCAGCTCAAAGTCAATGGTGATTTTGGGTTTCCTTGAGGCCACCTGGGGACCTGAAGCTTGGAGGTCTGGGTAGAAGGAAGCATGCACACCCTACTTGTTTTTTGAACCTGTGGCTGGTGTGAACAAAAAGAGCTCCTTTCAATCACGATGACCCAGCTGGTATAACAATGATATTGTCTGCACTGCCATGCAAATTTGGGCATCCAAACAGGCTGCCATTAGCTCTAATTGGCCTGGGGGGTCTCTTGATGTTGCAAAGGATCATCCATCTTACCAGTGAGACTAGAGTGTGTCTTCCAGAACTAATGTGGTAGAAAGGTGGGTAAGGAAGATCTTTATGGGTGAGCCCTCAAGGAGTCTCCGGGAGACCTCCATCTTGCATGGTGCCTGTCTGTGTCTTCCTCTCTCTCTCCTCAACCTCTATTTCCATGTCCTTGTTAATCCCACCATCTCCACTTGTCTCTGTGGCCATCTCTCTTGCTCTTCTCTAACTTTCTGACTGTCACTGTCACTCTTGGACTCCATCTCTCTCTTGTCATTTTCTCACTGTTCGTCCTTCCATCTCTGTCTGGTTCCATTCTGCAGAGGTCAGTTGCCTACTCTACCCATTCCTGCAGCAGGGAGGGCTGAGGTGACTGCTCTGGGACAGGAAACACAATGTGTTTGTTTTTCTCACTTCCTCCTTCTTTCTTCTTTCAATTGAGTGTCTTTGGGTTCCTTGGAAGGTCAATGGAGCTTTTTGGATAGTGAGCAAAAGCAGGTGGCTCAGGGGTACCCACACCCTGTGACAGCATTTCTTTTGCAGGCCTCAAAGAAGGTCAAGGGTTGGGGTGTCCCAGAAGTAGCAAAGCCTTTATGAAGAGAGGTATGGATGTGAAGGGAGATGGGAATTCTGCTTTCTCTGGGGATGGCACAGGGGTTGCCATAGTGACTCAGGAGAGGAGGCCGGGTCCCTAGTACAGTTCCTGTGTTTAAGGAGGGACATTTGGCCTTGAGAAGGCTTAGGGGGCTGAGGTTCACTGCTATTAGAGAGACAATATGTTCCCTTCTAAAATCAATCCATTTTCAACAACCAACTGGTATGGAAAGGCAGTGATTTCATCATCGTTGGAGGAAGGAGAGTAGAGACTGCCTGACTACTTGTTGGGGCTGCTGTAGAGGCCACAAAACACGCTAGGGGTGGGACTGTTGACTTCCAAGGTTCTAGGCCTGGGCTTGCAGGACTGCCCCCAGTCTTGTCCCTTCTTCATCTGTCCTCTTCTTTGGCAACTAGCTCCCTTGTAGATGAATCAAAAGACAACCTTCTGTGACCTCCTCCCCAGCCAGTGCTCCAGGATCCACCAAAGCCTTCCATTCCCTCAGTGCCACAAGGTCGCTGCATTCACAGTCCCTAGGCTGCCCTTTGCAGCCACACCCTCCTGTACACACACACACACACACACACACACACACACACACACACACGGAAAGGCAGAGCTAAGTCTGGTACGACAAACACCCTCATGTGCTCTGGCCTTTTATCACAAGCCCATGGAGATGAAATTCTGACCTAATAATCAAAACAAGCTGTAATTGCAAACAGATCCTCCGAAGGCTGCCTAGGCAGCTTGGCCTATGGGCCTGGGGAGAGAGGTACCTGCTGAGAGCAGCAGGCTGGCCCTTGTCCTCCTCCTCTTCCCCCATGGATCAATGTGGCTGCCCAGCCACCCACCATGCACCATTTTGCTGGCCTGGCTGGCTGAAGCCCTGTTCATATTTTGTCCCTGTGGGAGCCTAGGGCTCCCTGTGCAGACAAATCAGCTTGGAGAAAGGCAGCCCCAGTCAAAATGACTGGCTGCTCAAGAGGCAATGAGGGGTTAGAGCGGGTGTTACTCCAAGCCTGCCTTAACTCCACCTCCTCCTGGCTTTGGAAGAGGTTCTCCTGGGTGCAACTCCAAAGCTGGGAGACCTTTCTGTTTTTTCACAGCCCCCATCTTTTCTTTGTGTGTGTGTGTGTGTTTTGTTTCAGGCACACCCTCAGCTCAGATTTGCTTTGAAGGTCAGTAATTTCCATTCCTGCTTTTCAAAACAATTGCACAGTTCTTCAGGGACTCGAATGTTGATTCTTTTCAGTAAGGAATGAGTCTTCCCCAGCAACAAATACATTCCAGAACTATCCATCTAACACTTCCAATGGGCCAGACATCCAGAAGAGGCCAAGGATATGCCAATCTGGTCTAACTTCCCACTGTACTCCCTTCTAGGGAAAGCTCAGGCAGGCAACGTGTACCATATACTAGGTCAAGGTCTTTCCATAGGTCCTGAAAAGATCCCTAAGTTGGTGACATTAGGTGCTGGGTTAGTTTTAATGCCGGTACTATAGCCTGAGTCTTTTCATTCTAAATTGTTTTAGCATCTTGGGAACTTGCAGAGCTAAGGCCAGGTGCCCTCACTTAAGATGCCCCAGCAGTCACAGCTTGAGAAATCAGAGTACAGTACCAAAAGGGACCAATGCCATTTGAGGCCACCCAGAGGACCCTGTCTGGAGAGCTTGGGTTGGGCTTGGGCACACAAGCTGTGGCTTCTTGATGGATCACTTTTCTGAAATCTTGGCTGGACCCAGACTGCATAGTCCTTTCCAGACTGGGAAGCTGGGAGGTTGGTGAACAGGTGTGTTCTAGGGGACAATGCAATGCTACAGAGCATATACCAGGGCAGGGCGGCCTCAGGAATGTCAGCCTTATAAACACAGTTGGAAAGTCCCTGAGCAGTTACTGGCTGGGGTGAGCTGCCTTGATTCCAGCCACATGATGGGTCCTTTGTCTCTACTTCCTTTCTTATTCCTTCAGGTGCTGCTGAAGCCAGAAACTGGCTCTGAACCCTAAGCTGCCTCACTGAGTTGTGCCACCCTCTCCGTCTTATCCCAGACTCATCTTAGAGAAGGGACCTGTCCCCTAACTTTCACAGTACAGTGTCACTACCCACAGGGGCCTGGAGTCACCAGGGGCCTTGACTATAGCTAAGCTGGCACATGCTCTTTAGCCTCGCATTGTCCCCTAGAACAGACCTGTTCACTAGCCTCCAAGCTTCCATACTCCCAAGAGGAGTGCAGAGAACACACCTCTCTCGTCCCATGTCTTGGGACTTTTCACTAGGGAAGCTGGTGGGTCTTGGACTGGAAGTCAGGGACATATCCATAGCCAGGCCCACCTCTAACCTGCTCCCTGCCTGCCAGCAAATGACTAGTCCTCTCCTGGGGATGACTGCGATACTGGTCCCACGCATTCAGGACCCACCAGAAGAAATGACTGACACTGGTGGTCTTGGAGAGCAAATGGCTACAAAACTGGAAAATTCGTGTCTAGATGTTTTGATTACTTGCTGACTTCCTCTCGGTGTTTGCTTGGTTTCTATTGGTTCTTTTTTATCCACAAAGGATAATTAATCATGAAGCAATTTGTGATGCTCCCACCATGTTCTACAAATATCCCTAAAGTGACAAATTTATAGGAGAGAGGACCAAGGCTCAGAGAGATAGAGGAGATCTTGTATTCCAAGGTCATTTATAATCTCCATCTCTGACAAGCATTAGGTTAGACTTGACATTGAGACTTTGGACCAAACTCATCCTTACCTATACCTACCAGCCCAGGATGATGCCAAAGATGGCTTCAACCTCAGACTGTTGATCTCCAAAGTTGAGAACGCTTCTTATACTGTCTCTGTGCTGGCTCTGTGAAGGCAAGCTTTTCCCAAAGGCCTGGGAGGGCTGCTTTCAGATCTCTTTCTAAAGACACAGTGGAGGGACATGTCTGTAGACTGTCTCTCAAGATACTGGACACACGCCTCTGTGAGGATTTGAAGCCCTCTCCCCAACTCCTCCCTCTCTGATCCTGTGGCTCTGTGCTGCCCAAAGTTTGTTGAATTTGGTAGGTTGCTCAGCTGGGGTTCTGATTCTCCTCAGCATGCTATAATGCTTTGTTGTGTGACACTCTCCCTGGGGAGATGTGAACAGACGTCTACTCACCTCAGAATAGGAACCAGCAACAGACCAAAGTATGGATACCACCAAAGTCCGACTTGGTGAGCCAATGAGTTCTTGTGGTTGCTTAGAGGAGTGTGGGTAAGGGGATAGTTACAGCAGCAGAAATGACTCAAAGGCAGCTGCATCACCAAAGCCCATCCCAGCATAGTGGACAGCCCACCAGTAGCACACCCAGTACACAGCCTGCAGGAAACCCAACACGTTTAACAATGTCAGTTCCTGGTGGCTCAATTAGTCTAGCCTTTTCTGAGTAGCTCGGTTTGCCTTTGTTTCTTCTAGGCTGTTTGGCTGGTCTCTGCTTCTTCCAGGCTGCTGGGTCTGAGCCTCTTCTAAGAACCTTAGCCTGTTTGAGAGTGACTTTCAGCAGTACTTACTGCTGAGGAATCACTGCTTATATACTTTTATGAGTATAATTATATACTTATATACTCTTGGGGAGGAAGGAACCTAATAAATCTGGTCAGTTTCAGGGACTTCCTGAAGCTATTTTGAGTTGTTTGCTTCCTGTCTTAAGGAAGGATAGAATATTTCATCCCCTCCTCACCAACATCTCGTTGTGTTACCTTTTAACATTCTGTCCTATCTGTCCTGTTGTTTTACTTTATATCCTATGTCTTAAGTTTCCCTCCAAGGTGGAAGGTTTGAACCTCAGAAGAAACTGTCATACAACATGTCTTTCCTTCTTCTCTTTGTACGGCACAAATATCATATAAACCCTGTGATCACTGTGGTTCTACCTGGTAGAAGAGCGGGAATGAAACACTCTTGTTACTGGGCACTGGAGGGCGTCCTTCCTTCCTTCCTTCCTTCCTTCCTTCCTTCCTTCCTTCCTTCCTTCCCCTGTCTTCTGTGCTCCATGTGGACTCTCACTAGTGCTGGGAAACCATCCTTGGCCTGATAGCACACTACCCTCTGCAGGACTTCTCCAAGCTGTGTGGATGCAAAGAAGGGACCTGATACCTTCCCATAAGGCATAAGATTTCTGAGCTTCCTTCAAAAGCCTGAGCTTAAGTGTTGACTATGGCTGACAATATCCACGCACGTCAACGAAAGAATGGTGATGTGGTGAACCACAGCGAATACAAGAAGCTTGCTGGGGCTTGGGTAGGACAACCACAGTGTGAACCATGGGGGCAAGGAGGACTGGTCATGCTCATAACTGCAGAAGTCAAGGCCTGGTAGGGCACATATCATACCATGTTATGGAATGCTACAGGTAGGTGCCTGGCTCAGTTTCCGCTCCTTGAGGTTTGTGAAGGTGTCTGAGATGTCCTGTCTTTTTGTTGCCTAGATCATAGAAGAAGAAAATATGGCGACTCCTGGCTTGTTTCTTTGAGTGGCACTACTTCTTTTTATCTGTTCATTATTCTTTCTTGTTGGGAGATGGTGTGCTGTATTTTGATGTTAATTACTGCTTTCTGTCTGTGACTCACCTTTTGCTTAATAAAATGCCATCCTGCCTGGGCAGTGCAAAGGAGATAGGTGGGGCTTGGAGAGAGAGGAATTCTGGGAAGAAGAAGGACTGCCAGTAGGAGAGAAAGGAGAGAGACCTGAAATGAAGAGAGGAAGGCCACCTCCGTGGGTTAGCGGGAGGAGAAACACATGGCTGGCGGCGTGGATGGAGAGTTCAGGCCAGATGAAGAACATTAGCAAGTATTTGGGATTATGAATGGGAGGGAGCTTGATAGAAGTTATTAGAAGCAGACGGAATGGGATTGAGACAAGGATCCCATGCCTGCCCCACTATGGGAGGTAGTTTAGAGGATTGATATCTGCCCTGCCCCAGGTTAACTAAGGCTGTTTTAAAATATGACAAGTGTCTGGGTCTTGATTGATCGCTAACTGGGCCTACAGATAATACAGATAATTTTTTAAAACAATACTTTCTTCTAAGAGAAGTTCAAGTGTCTTAGTTTCTTTTCCTACTGTTGTGATAAAGGGAGGGAGGGTGCATTTCCGCTTACAGTGCAACACAGAGACCAGTGAGGGGGGAAAGTCAAAGCAGCAGGAACTGGCAGCAGCAGGTGACATGACATCCACATCAGAAGAGAGCCCCTCAGCCATCTGTGCTGGAATCTCAACTGGCCTGATCTCCTGTAGACCTTGTGCAGGTGACAATAGCTGCTGGCAGTTCAAAAGTGCATGGCTATGCCCAGAAGACATGCATGTTATGGCCCCCTCTCCATCCACTGGCTCTTACTCTTTGTGGGAATCCCATCTTGTCTCCAGGGTGGGGTTCAGCAACCTCCTCAGGAACCCACAGGCCCCTTCTCCCTACCTCCACCTGTGTGGCTCAGCCTGTCCTCCCCAACACCTTGGCAGTGGCAGCAGCTAAACCAGTTGTCTAGGTCTGAGTAACATTCCTGGTGGCGCTACAGAGGATCCCCGCCTGCAGCTGCTTCTTACCAGCTTCAGGGTGGCCAGTGGCTTCCCAGTGCCCCAGCACATTGCTCTCATCCCAATAGCTTCCCCTCATCCTAGCAGTTCCAGGGATGGGCCACCTGTGTGGTATGGCAGGCCCAGTGCTCAAGGCCAGCAACCCGGGACTTATGTTCTGCTGAAGGCATGGCAGTGGAAAGGGTACCTGGAAAGGCCTGGGTATGGAAGAGGGGTATGGTTCAGTACTTGGGAGTGGAAAAATATTCCACAGGGTGCCCAGAGAGCAGGCTGGGAGATCGATGGTGACGAGGGGCCAATGGAGAACCCAGGCAACTGTGAAGGCCACACTAGGAGAGCCTAACTTAAACTTGATGGGGTCATGGCAGAGTTCACAGAAAGGGAATGATGCTCTTCCACTGATTTCTTAGGTCAATGTCCATGGAGGCCAATAGAAGACATTCAAACTAATGGATGAATGAGACAGACAGGAAGATCTTTGAATAGTCCCGTGTGTGTGTTATGTCTCCTCTACCCCATAGCCTCTTTATACATACATACACACACACACACACACACACACACACACACACACACACACACACACACGATGGCTACATCAGTAAAGCACTTGTACAAGCATGAGGACTTGAGATCAGATCCCCAAAACCCTTACAAAGGGTTAGATAAGCTATTGTGCGCTTACAACTCCAGAGCTGGGAAGTTCCAGGCAGGCTCATTGGCCATCCAGCTTAGCCCGACTGTCAAGCTACACGCCAATGAGAAAAACTGGCCATCAGGTAGTAGCTCCAAGGTTGACTTCTGCTTCCATATTCACACACACACACTCCATACACATGTGCACCATATGAACACACACAAATAAAATTAAAATGTATTTAATAAAGTCTGAAGTACTGAAAAGAGGCAAGCAAATAAACAAACATAAAAACCAACCAAACCAAACCAGACCAAACCAAACAAAAAACCGCAACAACAGCAAAAACCAAAAACCAAACAAACAAAAAAACCCCCCCAAAAAACCAAACCAAAACAAAACCCCCCAATATCCATTATACCACACTGGAGAGAACAATGGATTTTTCCAACTATTCTGTTACTTATACAAAATCAAAGAGATCATTTCCCCAGTGTGCCCTGCCTGTGATTTTAGCAGCAAACACTCTTGAGTATTTTTTGTGACGTTTCTTTTGGCTATAACAGAATAAACTTGTTTTTCCTATGATCTGCCTATGTGCTCACCAGAAGATAGTAATTCCCCAAAGAGCCAGTCTCCTGGCCTCATTTGCTAAATGGCACATCAGATTTCCTGGATGAATGAGGTGCATGGCCACCACATCACAGATTTGGCATGCCACAATACGTACACGTTGAACGTAGCTCCCTGGAGCAGAAGCTCCCAGGCATATTCATGCAGACAAAGGGTGCCATGCCTTTCTCAGACTGCTGACGCCCTTTGAAAACCAGGGAACCTGGACCTGATGTGTCGATGGTTTGTAGTTGGCTGGCATATGATGTCAGGTGTTGTGGAAAATATTTGGCTACTAATTGTTATTATTAATACATATAATTATTTTGGCAACCTCTTTCATACCAGTAAAACATACAGACACCTGATAGATTTTAGTACGTCTTATTTCACCCGGGGCTGGGCAGATACTAACCCCCTAAGCTGTGTTGTTACCTCCCAATGCTGCATCCCTGGCCATTTGCTCTAATCATTCCTATCTGGGCTACTTCCCATCCAAACTAATATAAATACTTGCACATGTTTTCCATCTGGGCCGCTTCTCTCCAGTCAGGCTGATCCTCAGAGTAAATTCCTCCCAGGCACATTATTCTTCTGTATGCTAACCCATGGCAGTCTGCCTTCCCTTCTCCTCCTCTCTACCTGTCTCTTCCATCTCCTTCCTCTCTTCTACTCCTCTCCCGTCATCCTCTGTCCTCCAAGCCTGTGAACTCTAGCCACCTCACTTGTGCCCTGCCTAGGTGTGTAGGCAACTTTATTTAACTGGTCAGGGATAATTTTGGAGGCAAGGTTACACAGTATCCTTTTGGTATACGTGACGGGCTGCTGGTAGAGCGGTAGGAATCTTGGGGGTGGGGCAAGCAATTAACATCTAATACGAAGCACCAGCCCATGCTGTAACAGTGAGGATTGCCAGCCAGCTAAGGACCCTGCAAATAGACAGACATGAATGTGTGTACACACGTGCACGCACGCACACACACACACACACACACACACACACACACACATACACACAAGCACACAAGCTGTTATCTGGCCCTGCGCCTCAGACTGATGCTTAGACCTGTAGGATATTATTGCTGGATGAAATGACAACATTATCTAGGGTGAGCCCCTCATATTTGTGATTTACTGCACCCTCCAGGGAAAGGGACTGGCCTACAGTTACCTCAGCAAATGGTAGGATATGGGTGGGCTTAAATCCAACAGTGGCTAAATCCTTAGAATACCCTAGAGTGGATGGTTCCTGCTTGGCTATGCCTTTAAGGAGGGCTGGCTAGTTAGTGTGATGGGACAGGAATCAATTAAGAGACAAGCTGCTGGGCACACCTGTGAGAGATTTCCTTGACCAGGTGTTTTGAATTGGGAAGATGTACCCCAAATGTGGCCAGCACATCCCTGAAAAAAAAACATATAAAAGGAAGTCTGAGGTGCGCTTATCCTTTTGCCTTTTTCCTTTTATGTCTCACTGGTGAGTGCATCCAGCTTGCTGCTGTGGCTGCTCTTCCGAGTTCCTTTACTAGTATCAGAAGTCAACTTCTTTGAGCTTCTAACATGAACTGGAGCCCAGTGGCTCTCTTGGCCTTTGGTGCCAGACTGGGACTGCTAAGACATTCAGACCCAAGAGTGAGCAGTCACTGCCTTTCCAACTCTCTAGTGTGACGACAGTCCCCTCCCCCACTCCCCCTCTCTCTCAAGATTTATTATGTATACAATGTGTTGTGTTCACATGTACACCTGCACACCAGAAGAGGGCACCAGATCTCATAGATGGTTGTGAGCCACCATATGGTTGCTGAGAATTGAACTCAGGACCTTGATAAGAGCAGCCAGAGCTCTTAAATTCTGAGTCATCTCTCCAGCCCAAGACAGCCGGTCTTGAATTGCCAGATCATATCATGTAAGCCGATCTGATAGATGCCCTTGTACTACGTATCCACTCTGCTGGTTCTGTCTCTCTACTAGACGCCCCCTAATAGATATGGTCATCTTTTGGGGGGGCCCTTCTTAGCTGGGAAGAGCCACTCTTGGAAACATCAGCTAGGGCATAAATCAGGTTTTGTCAAAGGAGCAGGACACATCTCAGAATGTTTTGTTTGTTTGTTTTTCAATAGGTTCCATTCCCCAAACCCTGTTTATTGGACTTAGCAGAACACTCTGGTTGCAGGTTGTAAAAGCCCCTGGGGCACAGTGTCTGAAGCCTGGGGCTGTGTTGGGCTGGCATCCCTTGTCAGAATTGATGGTTATCTGAAGTTTGTGCCTCTTGAAGTTTGAACACGTTCTTTCCCTTTCTCCTTCAGTCTCTCTCAGATAGATAGATAGGAGAGGAAGGCTCTTCTGGCTTGTCTGTTAGTGCTTAACCTGGCAAGAGTGTCAGAGGGTGGAGTGGCTGGTACTTGCTGCACATGTAATAATTTGCTTGGAATGGAATGTATGTGTGTGTGTGTGTGTGTGTGTGTGTGTGTGTGTGCATGTGTGCGCCTGTGCCTGCATGTGAGTGCGTGCATGCTTGTGTGTGTAGTGTGGACATTCACCTGTCGCACTCTCCTTTATCTGCTCACTGACTCTTACTAAGCTGAAACATTAGTGTTTGCTTGCTTTTTTAAAAAAGTGATCATTTCAACATTTTAAAACGAACTTCTCTCTCTTCTTGAGACTTTCACGAAAGAGTACAGAGAAACATGAACATATCTACTTCCTACTTACCTCTTTTAACTCCTTCCAGTTTCACCCCGATGAACACTTTTTAAAATAATCCATTGAGTCCAATTAGTGCCGCTTACATGTGCATGGAGTGTGCTATCCACTGAAGCTTGGAAATCAACATTTTAAAAAATCACATTAAAAAAAAAAAATAAGATTCCCTGTTCCTAAGCAGCTGTTGCCTGCCAATAGCTTCTCAGTAGGGGATGGAACTAAAGATCATCTGCCTCATCGACGCTTAGATTTCGGCTGGCTTGATCTTGTGCAGGTCTTGCACGTGTAAGCAGAGTTGGTATGAGTTAATGGGTATGATACCCACGTCAAGCCCTTCAGTTTGCATTTCACAGTTCTCTCCCCATCTTACATGTTCACTGCATCCTTTTCCGCAGTGTTCACTGAGCCTTGGTGAAGGGGAGCAGCTGGGGTGGGAAAGATGTCCTATTCAGATCTAAGCCTCCTGTCTCTTTCTCTCAGTCCTTGGACCAGTTATTCCTCTCAGCATTGGCTGCCTCCCACTGGAAAAAGAAGCTTCTCCAACCAAGGCTGAGGACAGCCTGGGTCAACGGGCATAAACATAAATATTTAGATGCCAATTTGACAGTATGAACATTTAACAAAGTAACATGTGCCTGCTTACTTCATAAGGCCTTGCTTTAACACCTTGATTCCCACTGTTTTTGAGGACTTTTATAGTCTATTGAATTCTCATTGCCTCACAGACAAATGAGACCACAGATGCTTTTCCTGTGTCGGAACAGTTTCTTGCTACTACGGCCCTAGGAAGATTGTTATTACTATAACCGTTTTCTCAATGACAGTCTTACATGAATTTTGCTCCGGGTCAAACAAGCCAGCAATGATGGAGGTGAACCTATTTCTAAAGACACTGTGCTACATGGTTAGAAAGAGGTAGTGAACGTGTGTGTGTGTGTGTGTGTGTGTGTGTGTGTGTGTGTGTGTGTGTGTGAGAGAGAGAGAGAGAGAGAGAGAGACAGACAGACAGACAGACAGACAGACAGACTGAGCACCTCTGTGTGCATGTGTGTGTGTCTGTGTGTGTGTGTGAGAGAGACCGACAGACAGACAGACAGACAGACAGACAGACACACACACACACACACACACACACAGAGGCAGAGAGACAGACAGAGGAGAGATAAGGCCTTTAGTTATAGGCTCACTGCCTTCGAGGAGCAATTCTAGCCAGGTAGATTGCACTATGGGACTCTAGAGAGCTTGGCAGCAATGCTTGAAGCTGAATAAGGAAGGCCCCTTCATATTCCCGAGACACCTCCCAGGAGAACTTACAAGAAGTATTTCTTAGTAGGGGTTGGTTTGTGTCTAGAGGACATTTTGAAGAATGTATTTCCCCCCTCTGTGGCTAGAGATGGAACCCTCCCACATGCTAAGCAAGCACTTTACATTTCCAGCTATATCCTACGTACTGAGCTACATGCCCAGCTCCCAAGATTATTTTGACCATCACGAATTGGTGCTGTTGGTGTCTAATGCACAGAGGCCAGTTGTGTTCTTACACATCCATACACACATAGGACAGGTCTTCAAAGGCTCCGCCAGCCCCAGACCCTGTTGCAGAGGTCAGAGGGAATCTTCAAAGGGAGAGCCAGAGAATATCTCTCAAAGAGAGAGAGAGTTTATTATCTTCTATCTAAGGAGCTTTAATACATCCCAAAGAGGACCATTGTCGCCTGGCTGTCATGATGACAAGCAGCAGTATGTGGCATGTTGCCTGTCATTGTTCACACAGGGCAAGGCAGCTGAAAGTGCCCTGCAGGGAAAGTGAAGGATGTGGGAGCCAGGACTGTGCCTTGCCTTGCATGCGTGTGCATGGCTCCATTCACTGGGCTCTGATTCTGCCAAATGAACACTTCAGTCACCACCAGCCTGCTTCAGCCGGGGCATTGTCCTCTTACCTCTCGTGGCCTTGTCTCTCTGTCTCCTCTGGGCTGCCTGGGAATTCCCAATTCTGGTGACCTTTGATGCCTTTTCTCTAAACACACCTCAACTTACTGTCGATCTCATAAAAAGCAAAACTTGGTAGAGAGAAGATTAAGTTTGCTTCTCATAGCAGAATTTGATTTAGGACCAAGAAGGTGACAATTGCTGCAAAGTGGAGATCGGCTATTTTAGGAGTACTGTGAGTGATTTTTCCCCCCCCCCCCCCCCCCCCCCCCCCCCGTCTCCAAATGACCTTACATACATTCTGTCTCCTGCTGGCCTCCCGGTGGGATTGATGGGGCTGCTGGGCTCGATTTTCTAGGTGAGCCAGGCTCTGCTAGGCTCCTGCTGCTCTTAATAAATCTGCCTGATGGACAGAGGGGGAGGGGACCTTGATGAAGGCTTGCTTTCAGGAAGTAAGTGGAGTTCTGGTCCCCCAGCAGCCTCTGCGATCACCAGGGCATGTTAACCTGGTCAGATGGGTGCTGTCTACTGTCCCCAAAGACTCTGCTGAAGCAGGTAGTGAGGGTGTGCTTGACTTAGTTTACCGAGGAGGGGTTGTCTCTATTCTCCCTGGCCTTTTTGCCTCCTTTGTCCCTACAGATATCTACACTTCAGCTTCTTTTCCCAGGCCACTGTCATTTCTGTCCCAGCACCCCAGAAGGTGCCTTATTGGAGTTTCCCGAATGCTGTAGATTAGAAATCGAAGCACTTGGGTTTGGACATTGAAAAGTGGGATTCCTGGGTAGATGCGCTCCGCTGCCAGGCTCACTGTCTTTAATCTGTAAGTAGGCAACAGTAGCAAACGTATCTTCTAGGATAAGTGAGAGACCTCTTCTTTTCTGATGATTGCTGGGTGGCAATTGTATCTGGGATCAGTCTTCCAGAAGACACAGAGAAGGGAGTTTTCATAAGGGGACATTTTGACTTGGTTACAGCCAAGTCTGGGTTAAACGGAAGTTGTTTATCTTTATTTTCAGGTACTGTTCCCAACAGATGTCCCTACAATCCACCCCCAACTTTTGCACACTTCAGAGCACTCTTCCTTAACCTCTAATACAACTCCCACCCCTTTATAAGAGTCTCCAGTGTGGTGCCGGATAGGAAGAAGGAATTAGTGATTGTGGGAACAGCTAAGAGATCCAACGTTTGCTTTTTAGATGGTGTCTCAGCATCTATACAGCACTGTCACAACTTGGGATCACAACCAGCTGCAGTGGGGCTGGGGAGATAGCTCAGTGGTTAAAAACGCTTGCCATTCTTCCAGAGGACTAAGGTTCTGTTCCCAGCACCCACATAGAGACCCAACAAATCTGTACTTCCAGTTTCAGGGGATCCAGTATGCACCAGGTATGCACATGGCGCACAGACATGCATGCAGGCTAAACTCTCATATGCATACATTAAAAGTAAACATGTTTTGCTGTTTTGATTTGTTTTATTTTTTTTGAGACAGAGTTTCTTTGTGTAGCCCTGATTGTCCTGGAATTCACTTTATAGCCCAGGCTGGCCTCGAACTCAGAGATCCTCCTGCCTCTCAACCTACCCAGTGCTGGGATTAAAGGCCTGTACCACCACCACCTGGCAAAAATAAATAACTAAATCCTAACAACAATGACAAAGTCATAATGACACACCTACGGGGCACATGGAGCCATGAATACCTCTGCGACACAGGCTGCTCTACCTGAACTTGTAAGAAAGGATCCCAAAGGAGCTCAGTGGGCTTCAGTCTTGGAGAGCAGTCCCTACTGCCACACCAGGCCACGAGAGAGGAGCAGGGCCATGACCAAGAGCTGCCAGGCGCATGCCAAATCCTGCCTCTCTACCCATCCCATCGCTCTCCGGTGGGCGCATTTCATACAACCAGCAAGATCTAGGGCACACAGGGACCAGCCAAGGGACATTTCCCTATGTCTACCTGGGAAGGGCTGCCTACCTGGAGGTGGGACTCGGGTCCCTGCTTCTTCCTTCTCACCTCAGCACTTCTGGTGTGGGACCGTTCTCTCTTGTCAAGCTGACGGTGTTCACATTAAAAAACTTTCTCTGTGCTAAGTCCAAGAAAGGCCAGCAGGTGACTATGGAGGGGAAACAGCATGGCGTACCTGCTGCATGTCCCAGATGTGTGATGGCATCCTGTTGACAAATAACAGTACTTATTAGCCGCTGAAGAGCAAGGGCCCACAAAACATGAGCTGCTTCCCCAGAGCCACCTAGAAAACAAGGACATATATGAACATGCAAACAACCCACCCCTGAGACATAGAAAAAAATAGTCATTTCATACAACTCAACCTGGTGAATGAAGTCTCCAGATGTGACTAGCACTATGGAGAAAACCAAAGCTGTTGGAGTGGGCTTCGGAACTCAGGGACACAGGGACACAGGGACACAAACGAACAAGCTCATTTGACTGCACCATAGCCCTTATCACAGGGGCTGAGGGTGCAGCCCCAAGTCCTCTCTATGTCCTTAAGGCTTTTCAGGTACTGGCCTGCTCAGCTCTGTCCTTCAGGCAGAACTAGGGCTTCCAGAAGAGCTTGCTGTGTGTGCCAGGCCGTGGACGTGGTGATATGACCCTTGTGTCATTGTGGCCCTTCAGGCCCAGCTGGAACATCAGCACCCAGCCGCTGGCTGGCAGTTTTAATTGCTCCCTCCTCTGCATCCACATGCCACTTTATTACAGCACTAAGAGCTGCCCTTCTCTTCTGCGGCCGCCCTGATTTATTCATGCGCCTTATTAATGGGTCTATTCCCAGTGGCTGATGCAGTGCCTGGCGTGCAGCAAGGCTCAGGGCAGCTCTGATGAGCGAGTGGAGGAGAAGGGAATGCTGAATGGGAGGCACCAGGGATGCTGGGCATAAAAAGGTGACAAATTTGGGAAAGGAGTAAGCGAGGAGACTTTTATTTAAGGGAGAGTGCAAGGGAAGCCTCCACCTGCTCCTTCCTACCCACGCCTGTCTGTGCTTGTCTCAACTCAGCCTGTCTGCAGCTATTCACATGTGTCCACGCCTGCCTGCACCTGGCCTGCTTGTGTTTTCAGCTGCCCACATTTGCCCGTGCCTGCTCACACCTGCCCTCACCTGTCCATGCCCACACTTGCCCATGCCTGTTCACACCTGCCCTCACGTGTCCATACCCACACCTGTCCATGCCTGCTCATACCTACTCTTAACCTGTTTGTGCCCACACCTGCTCGTGCCTGTTCATACCTGCCCTCACCTGACTGTGCCTACACCTGCTTCCATTTGCCCCACCCTGTTTATCCTCACATTTGCCCATGCCTTCTCATACCTGCCCTCACCTGTTTATGCCCACACTTGCTCGTGCCTGCTCATACCTGCCCGCACCTGTTTATGCCCACACTTGTCTGTGCCTGCTCATACCTGCCCACACCTGCCCATGCCTCTCACACCTGCCCTCACCTGTCCATGACAACGCCTGTCAAAGCTCCACCCCTCCCATGCCATTTAGGATTACTTCCTGTTTTCCAGCCACACTGCGTTTAGTGTTCTTCCTGTTTCAAAGGCTCTTATTCCCCCCCACTCTCTCTCCTGGCTTCCTGCCAGTTGCCCCCAGCCTCCTTTGGGGATGACTCTCCTGTGTGCTGGGGTGAGGAGTCCATCCTAGAATGAACCCTCCTCCCCACTCCCCATCCCCACCCCCACCCTGAGCATGGCCAGGTCTTCCAAGGTCTGACACAAGGGAAGCAATGGCTGAGCTGATGTACAGACTGCGCGAGTCTTGAGTGTTTGCTGTGACATGAGCAGTGGGCTATCTTTCTTGTTTTTGCATTGCTTGTCATCAACTCTGTAGCTATTCTGACCATGTCTGGTATTGGGAACCCTGAAGGAGCCATGACATGTGGTGTGCCAGCTCAGAGCTGGGCGTGCAGGAATGGCTCACTTGGCCCTCTTTCCCATTGCCAGGCTGTCTCTGTCTCTCAGAAAGTCAGGACCTGAGTGGCTTCTTGGAGGCACATGGAGAAGCTGGAGGGAAGCTGAGTTGAGTAGTTCTAGAAGCGGTGGGAGAGTGCAGCTGGGCCCTGCCAAGAGGAGACTGATGTGGCTCCAGTTTAGGGGAGCAACCTTCCCTGTGAGATGAAACATGCTCTTCACCCTGCCCATTTGCCCCAATCTATCTAGTCTCACATCTGCCCATGCCTGCTTATACTTGCCCTCACCTGTTCATGCCCACACCTGCCTATGCCTGCTCATATGTGCTCTTACCTGTTTATGCCCACATGTACTTGTGCCTGTTCATACCTGCCTTGGACCCGCCATGAGCACTGTTGCCAGAGAGCACAGTGAGGTCCTGAGCCTCCTGCCCAGGCTTCTGTGAGATTATATGTTCAGCTCCAGCCCCCGCCACAGTTCTCACGTGCATTACCCCTTTCCTTACTCGGTCATCATAAAAAATCTCCAGAAACAGGTTTTGTATAAAGTGAATGAGGCTGTAGATTCTGCATTTCTGACAGGTCAGCAAGAGAGGAAAAGCCTGTAATGGGGCTGCACCCCTACTCTTATGCCCTGTGGAGCTCTGGCTAATGTCAAGGGAAGAGAGACCATATAGCGGGGAGGGGAAGAGGCAGAGGTGGGCAGCTGAGCCCACCCTGCTGCTGAGCCCAGGGTATTTTACTGAGAGTAGGTCTTCTGGTTTGCTTATCTGGTTTATTGAGAAGCTGGGCAGAATACACCATCCATCCATCCATCCATCCATCCAGTAATCACCTTGTACAGAGGGGAGGTGCTTAATTCCTTCAAGTGTTGCCTTCTTTATAAGAAGCCTTCATGCAAGGACCAAGAGTACTTGCAATTCCGGTCATAGGGGAAGATTGATTTCCCTGGTAAATAAAGAGCTTCTACAAATCATTAAGAAGAATAAACAGCCTAATAGGAATTGGGGCCCGGGCTAGGAACAAATACCTCACAGGAGAGATGAACTACAAACAGCTCCCACACCAATTACACACAAATGCAGCCTCACACTCACGCATGACAATGGTGGCTGCCGTAGAAACATTGCCAAGATGAAACGAACCCCTCCCCTGCCCAGTTGCCCAAGACTGGGTTAGTAAGGGGGGCACAGACACATTTCTGGGGGGTGTGTACTGCCACAGACACTTGAGGATCAGGTTGCTCAGGCTTGGGTGATGATGAATTGGCAGGATCTCAGCTCCCTGTGTGTGTTCAACAAATCACCTTTAGAAATTGACTGTTTATGTAAGATGACTGTTTATGAAGACGATTATTCAGCTTAGTGTCTTCTCTATCAGTGAAGGCTGGAGCTAGCCTAAATGCCCATTACTTGGGGACCAACTAAATGGTAGATTTATACAACTGAGTGTGATACAGTCATCACAGGTGAATGACTATCACACGCATGTGCATGCACACATACACACAGATATACACAGACACACACACACACACACACACACACACACACACACACTGTTTATTTGCCCCTATATATTTCCCTCTGGAGGGATAAAGATACGTGAGCAAAGACTGTTTTGGGGAGCGAAGCCAGGATCCAGGAGGCGTCTCAGGTGAGTGGAAGCAGGAGCTGCCTCCCCTCTCAACCACTTCCTCTCTTTTGGATTTGGAACAGTCTGAACACATTAGCTACTCAAACGACTATATCATTCCCATTTGAAAAAGAACATTCCAGAAGGGAGATCAAGACCTGGGAACTGAGCAGCCGAGGAAGAGAAGAAGGGTCAGTATAGATGGAATAGAGACAAGGGTTCTAGGAGGCAGGGGCAGGATCTGGGGGCCCAGAACAGGGAGTCAGTTGGAGCATAGTTTGGGTCATTTTGAGGAAGAAGATGGCTGATAAGAAACACAGGGCATGGGTTCCCCCATGTGAAACACTGGATTTTATGACAATGAGATTTTAAGGCTGGACTGGACATAGACAGGCTACATTTAGGAGAAGGCTCCTGCGGCCTGCATACAGAGTGGCCCAACATTTGCCACTGTTTGTTACTTCATCCTGAGTATTTCTAATAGCTAGCTGGAATTTTGTTACCTATGGGGAAACTGAGGCTTCAGAAAGAAAGGCATCTGGCCTGAGCTCTTAGAGCTGAGGGTCAAGACTCGAGCTCAGCTCCATGTGTCTGTAAGTGTGTGTGTGTGTGTGTGTGTGTGTGTGTGTGTGTGTGTGTGTGTGTGTGTGTGTGTGTGTGTGTGTGTGTGTGTGTGTGTGTGTGTGTGTGTGTGTGTGTGTGTGGGCAGGTCAGAAATCTTGTGGGAGTCAGTTCTCTCCTTTCACAATGTGGGTCCTGTGGGTTGAGCGCAGGCTGTCAGGTCCAGTGTCAAGCATCGTTACCCGCTGATTGTCTCTGCAGACCAAGCCTGGATTCTGAAGGCAGCCCAATGCTTACTGGCTTCTTTGTTAGAAGCTCCACGTACCCTATGGTATTCATAGGGCAGAGACTCCTGGTTCTGATGGGAAAGTGCTGTGTCTGCCTACTGCAGATACACAGCCAGTTCTGTCCAGAGTTTGCAACGGGAAGGTCCCAGCAGCTTCCATCAATATTGAGAACTTCTGTCTACCACCTCTCCCTCTCTCGGGGGGGAGGGGGCGGGGATAGCGTCATGGCTGCCCACGTGCCAACTCCATCGCCTAGAGGAAGGCCAGAAAGGTCTCAAGGACTGGCTTTCCTCTCTGAGGATATCACAAGCTAGAGGCTGCCTTCTCATGGGCAGAAACAGGAAAGGTTAAGAAGCTTCCTCAGGATAGAGTCAGGGGAGACACATTTGGCTCCAATTATACCCAGCTTTCTAAACTTTCTGGTCATTTGGTTTGCATTTCCCCAGGATTTCTTCACATACATACACCTCTCCTGTAACAGCCATTCTAACCCCGTGACAATGGAGAATCTGCCAGGCAACAGTCCACCTAAGGCTACCTGGTTTGTTAGAGGATGAATTGGTTCTCTACTGGGAGCCATTCATGCCTTGGGCTCCAGATGGTTCTACCACAGCCTACTCTTTATTACCATGAGTGTGGATATATTTTGTTTCTCTGAAACAAACCCATAAATGCTTTAAGAGTTTTTATAGACATTAATACAATTCTTAATAGTACAAATTATTATTTCTTAATACTAAGAAATTCTTAATAATAGCTGTCTCTGTGAAGATAAAGGGATTTGTGCCCCTTGTGGTCAAGTGTTGGGCCTATAGATGCTGGGCCCTGGAGCATCATGGGTGCCTCCAGGAGGCTGGATCCTAGTAGCCAGGGTGGAACAATGGGCAGCTCAGAAGCCTGGGCCTTTGCCTTGAAGGGCAACCACTGGCTAGCTTAATTAGGAGCTGGGCGGGTGTGCCAGCAAAAGAAGGGTGCATTGTATTGTAGGGAGCTGCTAAAGTCAGCCAAGGGAGCTGGGCCTGGGAACCCGAGGCCACCCTGTCCTTTTGGAGAAGCCCCAGCACCCTACTGCATGGAGTTCTGTGGACGATGCTGCCTGGGTCTAGGTACAGCAGGACTCACTCCTAGGTTGGCTACGCTCCCACATGTCCTCCTGGCTTTTTCTATGTAGGGCTGGATGGTCTTCAGGGTTCCTCTAGGCTCCTTCCTGACTTCCTGACCTTAGATAAATCATTTGCGAATTTTCTGAGTCTTACTTTAAAAAAAAAAATGCAAATGAGAACACATAATATGCATGGCTTCTATGCCCACAGCATTTGGTGTGAACTAACTGGCTGACAGGAAGGGAGCCTGCGGCGTACCAATCACATGTGCCATGCATGACGTGGACAAGAACAGCTACCCTCAATTATCCCTGTCTTCAATGCCAAGCTCTACCCCTAAACCCTGAAAACAGCAAGATCAGCTCTTATTTTTCAACTTTGAAAGCACTTTATTGCCTTTTCTAATTCTGATTAATTAATTTTAGCAGTATGGGAGATTGTACCCAGACTTTGGTCCACACAACACAATTGTTCTACCATTAAGGTCTATAATCTTAAATCATTTTTCTGATTCTAAAAGCAACACAGGTTTAGTGAGACACACTCAAAAAACAATTTGATGAAAAGGGAAAAAAAGGGGAAGGGCGATGGCTCAGTCACAAAGTGCTTGCCTTGTATACATGAGGACCAGAGCTTGGTCCCTAGAACCCAGGTAAAAGTTTCCAGTATGAAGACTCGGAGGCAATGGCATGTAGGAAGAAAAGACAGGCGGATCTCTGGATCTGGCTTCTTGCCTGGCAGGCCTACCCTTAACGAGCTCCAGACCAGTGAGAGACCCATCTCAATGGAAATGTGCAAGGTGCCTGCAGAACACCACCTGAGGTTGTCCTCAGCTTCCACACCCATATGCACATGCACACACGCTCGTGTTCACAGTGCTCACACACACACACACACACACACACACACACGCACGCACGCATGTGTGCGCTCATGTGCACATGCACACATACATGCACACACACACTTCTCCCCCCACTAAAATAAATAAAAATAAACTTTCAATAATGTCACCAAGAGATTTTTTAAGGACTTTGTTTTTCTCACCTGTCTTTGGTTCCCTCCATCCCCTCATAGCCAGTAAATTCATCTGACAGACAGCTGACAGTTACACTGCCTCTATTCCATCCAGTGACATCCCTAGGAATGGTGGCAGTCCTCCCTGCTTCTCCTGAGGGGCCCTGCTGCTAATCCCTCTGTGGAGAGGCCAAGGCCAGTGGCCTCTGAGGAGCATGGAGAGTCCCTGAATCCCACCTAGTGCCACAGGGAGTTTCCTGTCACCGTGTTTAAGCACCTTAAGCAGAGCGTGGCAGGCCCTGTCCTCCACAGGGGAGTTCCAGATAGCGTCAACTGGATTGAAACCCTTCAATGAGAAGGCCCCTGGAACGTGGGAGCGACTTCATGAATCATATCCACAGGCATGTGTAGGCTCTTCCCTCTCAACAGGAAACTGGGTGGAGCTGGGTATGCCTATCAAGCTGGTCTCTCAACAGCACAGAGGCAATGGAGGCTGCTTGCTCTGTGCAGTTATCACCACAGCATTCTTACAAATTATATCTGGGATGTGAACTAGCTCAGGCTTCCCCATTTTACACACAGGCAAACCTGAGAGTACAAGGTCATGGGTCAGGGGTCAGGGGTCAGGGGTCCCAGGCTCTTGGCTAGTCGATGATAAAACCAGGCCCAGGATGCATACTCTGGGGTTTCTGCTCTTCTTGAGCAGCTTGCACAACCTATGAGCAGCCCCAGCAATTTGGAGTATTTCTATAAAGACTACCCATGTTGGGAGGAAAGTGTTCAGTTCTGTCCCCACCCCTAGGTCCCCTGGGAGCTCTCATCATCCGAAGAGGTATGAGGCAGGTATGAGAACGCATTGGCATAGCATGGAGTGGGGGGAAGTCCCCAGAGCCAGCCAGTCAGGGGTATTTCCCAGCATTGGCATCTACTAATGGTACGGCTCCTCCTCTGTACCTTAGTTTCCACACCAGTTAAATGAGAACGGTTTACACTTGTCTCACAGGGTTGCTTCAGGCTTGGAAGAATTAATCACACTGATACCCCCAGAGTAATTTCTGGTAAAATGAGGGCACACCACAGCTAGATGTAACAGGAAGGATCCGGAATCTCAGGCCAGAGGGTCATGCAGCAAGAAGTGAGAAGGCACGTGATTTCATTGTGGCACTCGATTTCATTGTGGCACTCACAGTGGCTGCTTCCCTCTGGGCTCTCTTCGGAGAGGCCCGGCAGCTTCCTTTCAGCATCTGGCTGAAGTTTAGTGATGTCCTAGCGCATCTGCTCCTCTTCCAGGAAGCCTTCCTAGATGGATAGGCGCGGGCTCAGTCCCCTGCTGTGGGATCCCCTCCCCCACTGCCAATGCCACCCTTTGGCTTCAGACAAAGCGGGCACCAGCAGCAGCAGCAGCCGCCGCCGGGCTGGCTCGGTGGCTTTCATGAGGCAGGGGCTCCGGGGAGCCCAGCCCGGGCTGGTCTGCTTTGAATGCTATTTGCATTGCAATAGGCCAGCCTGGCCTTCAATACAGGCCCCTTCTTTTTTGACACAGCAGCTTCACAATCGCCTATTGACCGGGCACCTGTTCCTGCCCCAGACGCTATGCAAATGCCGGCCAGGAGCGAAGCCGCCAGCCCCTCGGGCCATTGTGCATTGAACCCTGATGGCGCCCTGCCAGCTCCCAGCCGGCCTTTGTTCACTAGCTGAGCTGAGCTACCCCCGCCACCGCCTCCGCCCGCCTGAGGTGCCCTGCCGAGGAGCCGCCCGCTGACAGCCACTTGGGTCCTTGCACCTGAAGAAAGGCTGCTCAAGCTGAAGGCCAGGCCCACGCTGAGGCTGAGCCAGGGGCCCCCCGAGGAGAGGAGGCAGGCAGCTCGCAGGCTGGGGCCCTTAGCTCCTGTCCCCGGGGACCTCGGAGAGGGGCCTGGCAGGCGGAGGAGGGGGCAACCCGGACCATGCCATCTGGGGGCGGAGAGATTATAATAATCGCTCTCACATCTGCTGAGGGCCTACCCGCAAAGCCCTCTCAGGGCTGGTCTCCCTGCAGGCACACCTGCCTCTCGAAGAGGGCTGGATTGTGCCTTTGAGGGGTGGGGTGGGGATTGTGGCCCCCTGGGGTAGCTGGCTGAGGTCGCACAGTGGGGAGGGGGCGCAAACCCAGGACTGTGGACGCGTCTACCTCTCAGCCTTTGGGTGTAAAGCTTTGCTGCTCCCTATATCCCATCTACCTGTTCTTTATCGTGATGAGTTGACGCCTCAGGGTGTAACACCCTGCGCAGCACTGCCTCAGTTGTCTTCCCTTCTCTTCTGGAGTCTTGGCTTTACCCCTGCAAATGGAGTTTTAGGTTGTCCTAGCAGCCTCAACAGGCTAGGCTCTGCCACCCATCCCAATATGACAATTAAAGAGACAGATAATGAAAAGCAGATATGAAATCAGCGTGGTCATGCTGGATAGAGCAGATAAAAGGAATCCTGTTTCATCTCTGGCATGGGCTTTAGGTTGAAACTAAGGGAGAAGGACAAGGGGACAAAGGTATATGCATAATTACATAGTCTTGGTCAAACTGTGGTCCTGCCCATCGCTGTCTCAGTTCTGGTCTTGGTGAGTTGTCCAAAGAAGCCCTTATTACGTAAAGAGGCAAACTGGCTCTTAGAAGATGCTACCCTGCTCCAAGATGCCACTCCACTTTCATGGCCAACTGACCACATCTGTGCTTTTGCTGTTCTTGGAATTCACAGTCACTTTTTTGGGGGTCTGAACAGGACATTGTAAAAAGCTGACAGTAAGATGACAGGGTGAGGTAGGTTGGAGTCGGCCTGCTTCTTAATGGCACCTCCTGCACGATTAATTTCTCTCTATACAGAGTCGTGCAGCTGGTTCAAAGCAGAGGAAACACAAAAGAGAGGCTGAGGCGTCCGGCCTTCACCCCACTTCAGTCACCCTGTGGGTCCAAGTGAGGAATGAACGCAGTTTCTAAGTGCCTGCAAATAGCATCCTCCACCTTGGGTCAGGCTGCAAAGTTATACAGCATCTCCTGGCACCTGCTGAAATGCCCAGTGCACCGATCCAATGCAGACCTGCTGAACCAAAGGCTGAGGTGGCGGTGCTCTCCAGGTTTGTCCTGAGTTTCCATGTCAACTGATGAACAGACACGTTTGAAGACCACCAGGCCCCAATCAGCACTGGCTCTCCTTCTCCATCCAAGCCTTGTCTGACTTCATCTCGTTTATAGCCCGGCTTCTTGACCTAGATCATCAGTGCCTCCGTATCTATTTCTTACTGACCTGCTGTTTCCAGGCTTAGGGCATCCAGATGAATGCGGCCTGCTTTCGAGCAAGGCTGGTGGTGGGGACACCTGGTCCTTCCATTTGACCATCTCAACTGCTCAGATAGAGGGAGGCTAAGATGGTGCCAGGGATGAGGCACGGAGAAGAGGTATCTAACAGCTTGGGGACAGGGAACAGGAAGTAGTCCTAGGAAGGGCGATTGCCGACATTATTTTAAGGGAAAGGTAAGTCTAATCATTCCAGAATGCAAAGTTTCAGGTTCCCTGGCTTAAGACTCCAGGGAGGCCCCTGTTACGTATGTGTGTTATGGGCAAGTCTGGTTGGGGGTGAGGGTGGGGAGGAGAAGCCACACTGATGTCACCAGAGTGGTCCAGATGTCTCGTCACACTTTCTACGCACCCATGCTTAAGTAGAGACCTGTCTGCCTACTTTGCACCTGGAAAGAGGCCCATGATCCAGGAGGCAGGATGAGGGGCTGCCTGGAGATGGGGTTCACAGCCTGTGAAGTGGGCAACATCAGGGGTGTGATTCAGAGAGATCCCCAGCAAACGGACATCATGCTGCTGGAAGCTAACCACCTTGTAGCTGTCATAGGAGAGGACTTTGGTGCGGTGGTACCCTAGTCCTTCCTCATCCTACTGTTTACACAAGCCCCCACCCATCTCTGCTTCACGTCCACCAGGAGGAGACCTCATGTCAGGCGTGGCACAAAGCCCCAGCATGAGACCCCACGTACCATCTGAGGTGTCCCACCCTCTCCAGCCCTTTGGCCCTGATAATCTTTCACTTGATGCCAACTGCTTTAATGAGCTTGGCCCAAAGCAGAGAAATGTGATCTCATGAGATGCTGGTGCAAGGTTTGTGGAGAGCCAAGGGCTGCCGTGACTCACAATTTGTCTTCCTCAAGTGCTTTCGGAGCACTCTCTGCAGAAAAGACAAACGAGGAAGAAAAATAAGCACACTGATTTCCCTCCAACCATATTCATTTGCATGGCAATCAAGGCTCTTCTGGGCCTGGTCTCGATGCCCTTTCCAGGGTGTCCTACCTTGGCCTTACTGCTTTGCTAAATCATACCTCTGAGGCTCTGCGGGCATTATAGTAGACAGGGTCTCACGCCAACATTTCTTCCCTCTGGGTCTATAGGACTAGCCTTTCAAGCTTACAAATGCCCATGCCTGTGAGGACTCTAATTCATTCTGGTCAAGAAATATTTAGTAGAATCTATCTGTTGGACACTGAGAGAGTCCAGGAAAGGAGCCATGCCTCTCTCAAGGAATTGTACTCTGGAGGATAAGCTGGAGCCATGTGTGATGTCATCGAATGGGGTCTAAGTGAGAAAGGAGAGGCAAGAGACGCCTGGGCTCAGGGTGGATCTCACCGGAAACTGGTTCACCTGTGGAGGGGCTATACATGAGGGAAGGGCTAGTACTGACTGTCAAGTTTCCAGATGTGCCTATAGTAATGTTGCAGAGAGACCCATGGGGGCAGATGGTGGAGGGCTAGTAACCTGTTCCCTGAGCTGAGAGTGACTTGTCCATGGCACTGGTGGAAAGTGACATCCTCTGAGAGGTTGAGATGGTCTCTGGGGGAGGGTCTGTACTATCACTGCCACTTTGTTTCAGAGTCCCAGATGGCAGTGGGCTATGAGGGAATGGTCCTGTACACTTCACAGGGTATGTGCTCGGCCTCTGCTGTCCCTGTGGCATAGTTGCACAACTTGCCTGTCCTCACAGTTCTGGTTGGCCAGCCTCTTGGTATCTAGAGCAACAGGAGTCGGGGTGGGGTGGGGGCACAGCAATGACTTCTGAGTCACAGAGTCTGGTGGCTTGAAGATGCATTGTTTTCTCCGCAGCTTCACCTTATGTGACTTGCTTCTCTACGGGGATCTTTGAGGACACATCTAAGAGCATTTGGAAGGGAAGCTGCCAGCTGCCAGCACCACACACCCACCCCCGGCCCAGTGAATCTACATCATGTGGCAGGCACAGCTGTCCCGAGAGAGAGAGGTGCTGCTGTCCCAGTTCGAAGGTTCAGGAGGGATCAGGATGAATATCCTAATCTACCCTGTTGTCAGAGCAGAGATGTACAGAATCAAAAAAAAAATATGACTTTATAAAGTCAAGAGGGCATGGCTTCAGAGAAGAGCTGGTACACACTCAGGCTCACACAAGGGAGATCTGTGTCGATGCTTCTTGGAGGTAGCATCCTGGCACCGATCGACATAGGAGAAGAAAAGGGGCCAGGCCCAGATATTCCAACTTGTTCCAGGACTTGGTAGAATGTTTTAGTCTCTCCAAGGCATTGCTGCAAACAAGCAAAGAGATATTGGGGGCTGGCATGGGGTGTATTCTGTTATAAGTTATCTGGTACTTTAAAGAGTAAAAGGACATCCCTCTTTTAGCTGAGCCTTGTGGCCTGGGCCTGTAATCACAGCTACTTTGGAAGCTGAGGCAGGAGGATTACAAGATCAAGGCTTTCTGAGCTACAGAGTAAATTCAAAGCTAGCTTGGACAGTTTAGTAAGGCTCTGACTCCTAAACAAACAAATACAACAAGCACCGCGGATGTAGCTCAGTGGCAGGGCATTTGTCTAGCATATGTGAGGTCATGGGTTCAATTCTGTCTTTGCTTTGTTGGCTGTGAGAACAGTAGCTGGAATGGCCAGGCTCTGCACTCCAGCACCAGCAGGGTTTGACCCAGAGGGGCTTACTCTCATGTTCTTTCTCCATTGTTCAACCCAGCCTATTAACACAGCAGATCTGAGTGTGACTCTGACTATGGCTACTTCGGAGTGCAGGATGCCTGTCCTTGCTGGTTGTACAAGCCTGAACCTGACTTGAGAAAGTGCCTAGGTTTGAGGAGGGGCTCCCAGGAGTCCTTCGTCTCATGGGCTTGTTTCACCCAGCCCTTGACAGAGTTCACCCGATCGGGCGAACCCACCCAAGACTCACTTCTGTTATTGTGTCACCAAGAAATCTGTAAATCCTTTTCGGTTTCATGAAGAGGGGAGCATGATTATATGTCATCTTATCTGGTGACAGTCTCTGTCAGCTCTGGACAGCTCATCCTATATGCCTCCATTGACAGTGATAAAACAAAACAAAACAAAACAAAACAAAAACAAAAACCCCACTTGCCCTCTGTGAACTGCTCCCTGTGAATTGTGATTCAGGCTTCCACCCCAAGTCTCCAGCCCTTGGTTTACAATCCCGAGAAATTGTGTTTTCGTTGTGAACCAAGAGTTGGGGGAGGAAAATGGAGCATGCGCTTTCCTCAGCTACCACGAGGTGAGACCATGCGAATGGCTCTCCTCAGATACTTCTCTTTGGAGGTGGCTTTCTGCCAAGAGGCAACCTGAGGGCTCTCAGTCAAACTGGCCTTTGTCTCTCAAGGGCTTTCTCTTCTTCTCTCATTCTCACCATTTTCTAAGGGCCCCTGTCTCAGTCAGCTACCAGGCTTGGAGGCTCCCCTCTGTTCAAAGCTGTTGTTGCAGGCCCACTGTGTGCCTGACCCTGGACCAAGATCTGTGACTCTTCCTCTTGCTCATAAAAGAAATGTTTCTTTTGTAACTTTTCTGCCACCATGAGTGTGAGTTTACCATTCCATTTCACAGAGGGACAGCTGGAGGCTCAGTGGCATGACAAGGCCAGGCCAGGGCTCTGAGTTGGTGCTAGATGATTCTGGGGCCTAGAGCAAACCACTGCCTTTTTACCTGTTCTTCCTTTACATTCCCACAATCCTTCAGGCTTACAACATGAGGGCCTGGGAAAGCTGCCAGGTTGTCTGCTGGGCTCTCAAGCTCTTCTCCACCACTCATGTCTGAAATGTCCCTTCTCGGCTTTCCAAACTGCTGGGGGAGGGGTGGAGAACGGACATCTCACCATGGGAGTGTGGAAAAAACATTTCTTGTAGTGTCATAAAAGCAGGCAGTCTGAATGATCCAGTGCTAGGTGGACCTTTACATCTGGCTGCTATCTTCAAGGAATGTTCTAGAATCTTTTTAGTCCAAATGTAAAGTAGCTGTTGTGTGTTCCTCTGTGTCTCTTTCACTCTTTTCCTTTAATATCAACCAAAGAACAATAATACCAGCCATGCCTGACTAGGGTCCGTGATCTGTGGGCATTAGAGGCAGCAGGGGCAGTTGGGTGGGTGCACTGGGTCTGAGATGGGGCTGGGTGGTTCTTCTAGTTTTCATTTGATTGCTCCTGCTTCAGTGTCTAGGATGGTCAGCTGTTGCCGGAAGCTCTGACTGTTCCACCTAGCCCTGCCTGGTACCCCTAAATGGCTGCCCCTGATGGGCTCAAGGAGAGTGACGGGGATCCCTTCTGTGTCCCCAGTTCCTGGGAACCAGCAAAGAATCTACGCCAGGTCCTGGAAATTGTGAGCTAATGTTAGTCAGGCCTGGTGCTTAAGGCAGTCTTGACTGGGATGAATTCCAAATGGGGCATAGAGGCTTTGGGTTTGGGGACAGTGGAGACACATAGGCCTGTTACTTCAGCAAGGAAGAATGCCCAGAAAGCACGAATGTTTTACTGGTCTTTCTTCCTATCACTTCTGGGCTGGCCCTGGCACGTGGTGAGATAGTGTCCCTGGGGCCAAGGGGCAGTGCCGATTTTATTTGGGAAGTCTTGGCCTTCTGTGCCAAGCTCTCTCTCACCCTCTCACTGTTCACTGAGCTCCAAGGGAAGCTAAGTAGCCTCCACCCAGCTTGTATCTGGCCTACAGAGCCGTCCCTGCTTCTCTGCCCTGCCTTTAACAGGACTTTCCCAGACAGAATGGAGTGCTGCCGTGGGTGTGACCCAAGTGATGATGCCAGCACCCTCCCTGACCTCTAGATCTTGTTCCTGGGAGGAGAACGTGAGCTGTGTTCCACACAAAGGGCTTTAGGCTGTGAGGAGGAAGATGCAGTCTCTCCCAGGCTTGGGTACTGGGGAGAGGGTGTCTCAGGGAGCTAGGGAGGAACTTGAGCATGATTGACAGGTGGGAGTCACTGAGGCCCACCTGGCAGGGAAATGCAGAGTGTATCTGCAAGGAGAAAGGTCTGCAAGCCAGAGGGGAGGGAGGAGGAAGGAGAGGGGTGGATGGGAGGAGAGGAGGAGGAAGTGGAGAGGAGTGGCAGTCAGTGGTTCCTCCATCCAAACAGAAGACACTCAGGACATCCAGGGCTGGTGCTAAAGACACTAGGGCTGCAGTCAGGACGGACAGTGAGGAAGAGACACAGCAGCCATGTTACAGAGTCTAGTCTACCCTGGCCAGTCCTGCTTCTGGAAGCTTCTTCTAGCTCCTATATGGGAAGAAAAGAGGGAGAGGAGGCAAGACTGGATGCAGGCGAGTACCTTGGAGCTACTGTCATCCACTAGGCAAGGAGGGAAAGTGACTTTGTAGATGGAGGAGGGCAGGTACAGTAAAGTCATTTAGCAGGTGTGGTAGCACAGACTGTAGTCCCAGAAGCAGAGGAAAGTGGAACTTGAGTTGGAATTTAGTGTAAGCCAGACAATGAATGCCTGGTCCATACCCATCCCTGTGGAAAACAGACAAGAAACAAAACAGTTAGCTCGCTGTTCTGGAGTTACCTTATCAGTGATGGAAAGGAAGACAGAAGGCTCTAGAAAAAGCCCTGGGCAACATTCCTGCCAAAGTTTGCAGAGATACACCTGCATACCACCAGAGCCAGGGAGCTCATCACCTGTATATTAAGACACTACATGTTGCACACACCCACTTCTCCAAATTTGAGATGTTCCTGAATCCAGAGCCTTTTGAAAGTTGTTTCAAGTACTTCAAGAAAAGTACTCACGTGATCTCGATCTCACTTATCAAGCTCATAGCCAGAATGTAATTATGCAAAAATGTCGTGTAATGTACAGTTGCCTTTAGGCCATGAGTGATGTAGGGACAATAATCAAATTCTGTGTTTAGGTTTTGGTGCTACACCCAAGGCATTTCATTATGTGTACACAAACAGTCCAAAATCAGACACACTTCTTCTCCCAGGGACTTCAACCTGGGCAACATGTGGTCCCCATTCCAGGAGGCCACCATAATGTTGCTAAACTTAGTGTGGACACCCAATAGTCATATAGTCCAGAACTCCTGGACTCGAATGGTTCTCCTGTCTCGGTTTCCAGAGGAGCTGGGGTTACAGGTATTCACCAACACTTTGAGCCTGGCCGGTCCCAAGGATTTTGGAGACTCTGTACTTGCTTCCTTTTAGATCATTTCCATGTGAGTCTGAGGCTGCAGGCATTAGAACAAGCCTGATACAGAAAGGTGTTGTGGGAGTCTGAGGCATTTTGGACAGATACACTCTCTTTTACTCTCCCTTCATGTTTTGTTGTCCTTCCTGGTGTCGTGTGGATGCTCTCAGATTTCTGGGTTGGGCGTTCTTGCCTTCTTTAATTTGGTGAAGAACAGCAGACAAACATTTGCAAGGGCAGCTACCTTCTTTTGGCTCAGCTTCATGGACACCTTTCTAGGAAGAAGTTAGATTGTAACAGGTCTCTTGGCTGGCCTGAGAATAGTCAAGAGAGGACACGGACCCACGCCAGTATACTCAGGAAGTAGCTTCTTTGTCCCAAGTCACCCATTTGTAAACTAAGGAGATTTCAGGCTTGGTCTACCTGCTTGGGGAGCCCAGGCTGTTTGTCTTACTTCTCATGCAGAATAGACGGCAGGGTGGATGGAAGTCATGAGCCATGTGGGAGGCAGTTGATGAGCCTGAGTGGGAGATGGGTTAGGTAGGAGCTGGGCAGGGCCAGGTAGCTCTCCTAGCACTTGACTGACAGCCTGGATTGGGGGCTTGGGAAGCATCACTGGTACCAAAGGGCTGGTAGCACAGGTATTCATGGGTCATGTTCTTTGTTCCCTGAACAGTGCCTGGAAGGGGGGATGGATTGGAGATGAGTGACAGGAAGAATGCTGAGCTCAGGTGACATTTAGGGGTAGTAGAGGTTCCTGTGGAACACTTCTCCCAAGACCCCCCAGCAGGGAGTGGCTCAGCCTTGGCAGCATTGTCTCCCCAGTGACCTTGGAGAGTAGATCCTTCTAGGGCATTCTGCAGCTGGCTGTGCCCCAGGTCCAGGACAAAGGATCCAGGGTCCTCTGGAGCAGGAGGCTCTGCATGGAGGGATAGATAGCTTAGCACTGCCAAGAGGCTACTGTCCTCATAGGAACCTGCTCCCCCATGACAACCAACAGGGCCAGACACGACTCCCTAAAGAGGTAGGTGTTGCCTTAATGGTACATCTGGGGACTGTGGTGCTGTCTCTCTGGTGTGAAGTTGACAGATTTGGAAAATATGGGTCCAGGGAACTCAGAGAAGGTCAGGGCTGGGACTATACTCTGCAGGCAAGTCAGGAGGCTGTGAAGCTGGCATCCTGGCACCAGCAGAAGGAGCACATGGCAAGTAGAAACCCAGGCCAGACTCCTGGGGAAGAGGGCTCAGTAGCTGGATGACCCAGACAGGATTTCTAGGCATTCCAGCCTCTGCCTTTCCACCCTGTGCACAGCCAGGCACTCACTCCTAACTCCACAACTTCTGCCCTTTCTTCTGCCTTGTTCAGAGAGTCCCAGTTCGAAGTAACTGCAAAAGCAGTGCCTCAGTTGCATGGATAAAGAGAGTCTGTGAAAGAGAGAGAAAAATGAGATGGGGGTGGGGGTGGGAGTGGGGAGCTGGGCAACGCACTCAGAGAGGGAGCCACTGTCACTCAGACACAGCTGGATCAAAAAGAGACAGAGAAGTGAACGTAGAGATGAAGGGAGAGACTGAGGTAGGACACAGGTACCGAGAGAAGGCAATTGGAAGAAGACAGCTCCACAGGGAGGACTTGATAAAGACAAAGAGGTCAGTTGTGGCCCAGAGTAGAGACTGGCCAGGAAGAGGTGCAGGGCAAATGGGAGAATCAGAGGAAGTGAAAAGAGAGAAAAGTGGGAGGAAAGGAACAGAGGTGAGGTGAGCAGGATGGAAGTAGTGGGAAACAGTGTGTGTGTGTGTGTGTGTGTGTGTGTGTGTGTGTGTGTGTGTGTGTGTGTGTGTGTGTGTGTGTGCGTGTGTGCGTGTGTGTGTGTATGGGGGAAGGGTAGGACAGGGTTGTCACTCTGTCCATGGAGGAGTGAGGCCAGCAGAAGGGGACACTGATCCCACAACCTTGCCAATTTGTTGGCAAATTGGCCTCTGGATGTCAAAATGCTCCCATGCAGGCTTGTCCTCTGTGCCCAGCCACTCGAGGTTCAACCAGCACAAGAGCTTTAGACAGTTCCAGCCTTCAGGCTCCTTAACCTAGTGGAGTACAGATGGCTCCTATATTCAGCAGCCTTGCCAAACCCAGGGTAACTTTACAGATCTATTTTAACCTCCCACTCGGGCTACAGTCACATTGCCAACTGCTATCATGGGAGGCTTCAGAGACCTTCCCAGCCCTCCTCATATGCAGGAGACCAAACTTTAACTGTCAGGTCTAGATACAGTCTACCTTGTTACCAAATGCCCTTCTACCATTTTTTTTTAGCTAAAGGACAGTGACTACTTACAGCAATTTTACCTATGTGAAAGACATTTAATACATGTTAGAAGGTCCAAGAAGGTGTTTTAAGGTTGATACATGCAAGTTAAGAATGTTAGAAGGTTTAAGAAAGTGTCTTAAGTTGGTAATTGAAAGTTATGAAGGTCAACATGTCTAAAAGAATGTTTTATTTCTTCTTCTTCTTTTTTTTTTTTTTTTTTTGTTTTTCGAGACAGGGTTTCTCTGTGTAGCCTTGGCCATCCTGGACTCACTTTGTAGACCAGGCTGGCCTCGAACTCACATCGATCCGCCTGCCTCTGCCTCCCGAGTGCTGGGATTAAAGGCGTGCGCCACCACGCCCGGCTCCGATGTTTTATTTCTTATTGTTGCTATTCTATTGTCCTATTAACTGTTTAGAGTGTTGATACTAATCAATAGAGCTCTGATTTATTAACCTAACTATGGTAAAACATTCCACTATAGGATCCTATTATAGTTCCAAGCTCAAGATTTTAAATTTTCTTTTGTTTGTCTTTTACTTAAAATTTTTATCATTGTGCTTAAGACTTTGCCCTCCTGCTCTACAGGAGATTTCTGTTCTCCCCTTGTTACTGTTCAACAGATGTCAAAATGTTCCATAAGGCTTCTGCCTCTCCTAAGCTCACCTCAAAGATCATTCATACTTTCAACATAAAGTTCTTTCCCCAAGCCTCTACTATGTTGTATGTCTACTGCCTTTCCCTATAATGTGTACATTCTAATAATGTGTATTTCACTGTAGATTTCAAGTAATGATAAGGCTAAAGTGCCTAAAAGTTATCTCCCTTTATGAACTTAGAAGTATTCCTGTAAGCTACCGGAAATCCACCTCTCAGGTCAAATGGAATCCAGATAAGTACAGACAATCAATAGTCAGTTCCCCACCTATCACCTATCTCAGAGGGTGGCATTCCTCCCCCTTTCCCTGGTTTTGGGACTTCCTAACTACCTGATTGCCTCTTTTCTGCACCCAACACCAGCTGAATTCTCCCTTCCTAGTAGCTTAAATGTTTCCCTTTGTCCAAGAGACCGTCGGCCTCTCTCTGGTTCACTGAGAGCCAAGGTACTCAACCCTGGTCTTCATGACTGTGGCTGGTCCTTCTCGTTGCCCTACAACTAGGACTATTCCCACTGGGTGAGACCTCAGACACAGTATGCCCCCCCCCATGCCCACCATTTGGCATCCAAACAATTCTAATGCAGTAGGTGGCTGTGTCCCCGGGCCAGCTTTTTTAGTTGCAGACCAGCACTGACAAGTCACCGAGAAAGTCTGTGTACCTGTCTTTTGAGTCACAATCCATTTCTGGGGATGCCTTAAGGGATTACAGGCTTCACCTCCCCCTGAGAAACTGTCCATCTGCCGCTTCTCCAGGATCCTCTGGGATGTCTTCTGGAGAATTTCAAATCCCTATGCCCACATTAAAGGTTACTAAGCTTTTCTGCCTCTGCAACCAAACTTGGACAGATCTAAAACTAAATCATTTTAATTATTGTCAGCAATCCGGTAAAAATGGAAAGAAGCTCCTTATATTTAAACCTTTTCTTTGCTCTTCCAAAAATTTTCAAGCATTGTCTCTTTTCTTACTTTCAAGATTTTTCTCTTTTCTCTCCCTTCAAATGTACACACCTAAAGGGAAATTTCTCCCTAACCTACTAGCTTTGTCTTCTGCCTACAAATATGTTCCAGTATCCTGCAAGACTTCCTACATCTAGGACTTTGTCAAAGTCAGCTACCCACAGTTGCTCCAGTCTAGCCTCACAGATCAATGTCAGTTGGACCCGCATTAACCCTCCCAGCCGCAGATGTTCTCAGACCTTGGATAGCAAATGCAACAGCCTCTTCCTCCAGAACCTGTCCAACGTTTCAGCCTTTTAACCCTCTGTTGCCACCGCCACCCTACTGTCAGCAGGAAGCAGTCAAAGACATTGATTACTTCACCCCTTATCTATTTACAAAAGGCTGAAATGGTGTGCTTCAGAGCCTGGACAAACAGCTCCAGGTTCTCCCAGCATTCCCCAGTCCCTATCTACTGCAGGACATGGCTGACATGCCCTGCTCTCTACCCTAAACTTTCAGGACAAAGCTTTCCCTTCCCCCTCACCATATCATCTGGACATTATGTTGCTGTTGCTTTTTCTCTGTCTTTTCTCCCTTACCTATTTATATACTTTAACTTACCTTATATAAAAAATAATCCAACGTCCTCATTTTTAATTATAGGAAAAGGGAGGAATGTTAGGATTCTGCTTCAGTCCGTCTACCCGTGATGTCATTGCTTACCTGCCACGGGGGCGTGGCCCTGCCTGGGATATAAAAGGACAGACCCACCTCACCTCTCTCTTTTACCTCTCTCTTCCTCTCTCTCCCTATCTCTCTGTCGCTCTCTCTCTGGGGTACCCCTCCTCCCCCATTTTCCTTCTCTCTCCATGCTCATTTAATAAACCTCTATATAATATCTGCTGCCTGGCATCTTATTTCCTTACTATTAATTATAAATGTCTGGTCTGAGATCCCACTGACTTGTTTTGCTCTGCCTAAGGAGCCAGCTACCTCAGGCTACCTCCTATAGAGTCTGGTGAAGTCCCAGTCTCTCAGGCTGTTGTGGTTGCTGTGTGCTCCTCTGGAGAACCAGGCTTTTGGGGACTTATGGGCCCTGTGCAGGGCTAAAGCTGAGAGCATTCTGTCTGGGTGTCATCATCTTTAGTAACCCCTGAGAGCCAGTGCCTTGTAAGGACAATGAAATCACTGTTGTGTGGGACCTGAAGTTCTAGGAAGAGTTGCCTTCATTTTCAAGAGGAGCTACAGCCTAATGAAGTGCCCCATCACACTGCAGTGACTGGTGTGCTGGGCAAAGGCCAGGGAGTGGGCTGGGTGCAAGTGGTAGAGGCCCCTCTTCAGTGGAAACCCCCTATCCTCATGAAGCTTGGAATAAGCTTACCCCACACTCCAGATGTGGCCCAGCGACAACTCTGGCTGGGAGGTAAATTTCTGCTTCCCTGAGGGTTCCTGGAAAGAAGGAGGTCCAGTCCTACATTCCATAGCAGAGTGTCAGGGTCACATCATGCCCTCCCCCCCCCCCAGCCTCCCAAGTCATGCTGTAAAACTGTGTCTTCTACAGCCAAGACAGAAATGTTGATGTGTGACTTGAGAGTGTTGGAGATAAAGGACTCCTTCAAGGGTCTGTTTGAATAAGAAGAGTGTCTTTCCTCAGCAGCTATTGCTTGAGTTCTATTGAAGGATGTTCAGATTTCCCACTGGGAAAAGCAGGGATGCTGAGAAGCTGATCTGCCTGACCACTCATTGCTACAAAGGTTAGAGCTACAGAAGGTGCTGTGGAGGAGTGGATGGCTTCACGGTATGCATTGAGTCTGGACATGCTAGGAAAGGAGGGTGCTCAGGCTGTGAGACCAGCACCACTGCCTGCACTCCCAGCATGTGTGAGACCTGCACCACTGCCTGCACTCCCAGGATGGAGGCTTCTTGCAGCATCTTCTTCCATGGCTGGCTCAACCCGTGGAGGTCAGCTCAGATCAGGGATTAAGGAGGATCCAGGGAGACGGAAGCTCTCTCTCTCTCTTCAGGAATGGGCTTCTAGTTTCTGGAGTCCAGTATTAAGCACTGGTTGATGAGAACAAGGGTTGGCTCTTCTTGACAGAGTGAAGGAGGAGACACTTTTGTGGCTCCTCTGCCTGAATTCTTGGTAACTCCCTCCCACAAATCCACTCACAGTCTCTTAGGCTCCCTTTCTGTGCCATATCAGCACTGAGTGGGATGGCGGCAAGACTGGTATCAAGGAGGCAAATGTAGTCCTGGGTCACTGGGGCTCATTATTTATCACAGGAGTCACTGTGGCCAGTAGACCATCAGGATCTGTGGATGCATCTAGACAGAATTACAGAAGGGCTCAGGAGCTCTACGAGGGTGCTGGAGGTTGGTGTTTTCTCCCTGGAGGCTGGGGCTTGGGATGTGCAGTCAAACACTAGGCTAGATTTGCAAACTGTCCAATCTAGTGAAGGCATTTGGACTCTGCTCTGAAGGCACTGTGGCGTTATAAACCATGGGGATCATGATTACAGCTGTGATTTAAGAATGTCTGTGCCAGGCAGGGGATGGACCAGCAAGGGCACACAGGGATGGAGAAAGACACTGGAGGGGAGAGGATAATGATAAAATGAATGATGATAACGATGGAGGTAATAATGATGTTTGCTGATTGTATGACAGTACTGATAGTGAGGATGGTGATAATGGTGGTTGAGGTAGTGGTGATGGTGACGGCAAACAGAAGATAGTGGTGGTGTTGACCACGACGGAGACGGCGGTGTTGAATGTAATGTTGATGATGATGTTTGTGGTGATGATGGTGATGGTGCTGATGATAGTGGTTTTGGTGGTGATAATGATGCTGGGTCAAGGTGATAATGTTTGTGATATTGGTGGGGGCCATGATGATAGTGATTTTGTAATTGGTGGTGATAATGGTGATTATGGTGATGATAGTGGTTGTGGTGGTACTGATGGTGGTGATAGCGATGGTGATGGTTGTGGTTGTGGTAATGATGGTAGCAGTGAATCCTGACCAGGATAGACTATATGTGATGCGGAAGGGCTGGTTTAATGGTATCTGATGAGAGGACTGATTTGTATTAGAGAGGTGTGAGGTACAGGAATGGTCAGAAGGTTCTGCTTTGGATGTTCATGTAGCTAATAGGATGTCTAGATGGTGTGCAAGTGGACAGTGAGTACTGGTGTGCGGAATTCAACCAGACAAGGATGAAAGAGGCAAAGATTCCAAATGCTTTGGGCATATGATGCCTGGGAGAGGGGACAGAGGAAAGGAACAGGAGCCAGGGTCTCTGTGGCTTCTTAGCATTCAGAAGGAGGCAGAACCAGGGGCTCTGAGGAAATCCAAGGCTTTGAGATTCCCAAGCTGTGTCCAGGCTCTGGGGCAGCCCCACAGCTGGGCTTGTGTTTCATCTTCCCCAGCACACCCAGCTTGTGTTTTTATTCCTTGTCAGGTTCTCAGGAGGATGGCATTTGAAAAAAAGGGTTCTGTGCTAAGAAATCTCTTTCTAACACAGGTGAGGGAATGGAGGTCCTGTAGGGATAAAAGACGCGCCTAGGTGACCTATTGTGGCAGCAGATTCAGACTGGCAACAGCCTAGTGCTCTACAAAAGGAGCACACCATGTCTCTTACTCTTAGGGCATTAGACTGAAGGTGGGGATCTCTTACAAGGATTGCTCCCTTCTCTTTTAACAAGCCCAACCAGTCTGGAGTAGGGGAGCTCCAGCAGACTGTGGCAGGGCATGTGGAGAGGCTTCTGACAGCATATTGCCTAAACCTGGGCAATGGCTCCAGCCAGATGTAGCTCCAGCGAGCACATGGCCCTACCGTGGCCCCAGTTTGGCTGCAAGTGACTGCCTAGCCTTTCCTGCCCTTTCCTGCTGCAGGCTTTCACAGGAGGCCGGAATGTCCTCAGGAAGCCGTACCTCTCTACAGAGGGAGCTTTGCTTCTGGATTCTCAGCTGCAGCTCCAGCCAGGATGTTTTGCAATGAGCCTGGGGGAAAGCATCCATTCCGGGAAGATCAGGGAGTGGACTGTGCTTGCCAGCAGGGGTCTGGGTGAGAGGGCAGTCACTGCCTGCTGGGCTAGGGTGGGAGCAGGGCAGCTCTGGGACAGCCCGTTCCTCAGGCCCTCTGGGGGACCTTGGCCTCTAAGCTGTTTATCTGTCAGTCTGCCTGTCCATCTGGATTAGAGGGGCTGGCTTGCTTGCATCAGTTCCCCAAAGGGCTCCCAACTGCAGGGCAGCTTGAGTCTTGCTTTGCTTTAGTTCATCTTTGAATATTTTTGAATATGACTCAAAAGCGATTACTGAAGGAGAAGACGCACTTGCTTCCAGCCGCACTGCCCCTGCCCAGACTCCTGGGTCCAGTCCCTTTTGTTGCTGGTTGTCTAGTGTTCTGTTTGCAAACAGAAGTTTCTGCCTTTCCACATCCTTTCCTATGCCAAAGGAAGCTTGCTATACGTGATGCTTTGGGCTTTGTTCTCTACAGGAGCCACACGATTGTTTGTTTGCACAGGACTCCGGTAGAGGTGGGGCTTGCCACCCATCCATCATCTTCAAACACTATATGGATCCCCCCAGTCAGGGCTATCCCTATATTTACATTGGAGAAACACTGCTTCAAGTGCAAAGCTCCTCCATTTGTGTAGTTAGAGCCACACCCTTACACGGTCTAACCTGTTCCTCCTACCTTTTAACATAGCCGTATCCTGAGAAGACCCTGAGGAACTGATACCAGGAAGCATTCCCAAGGGAAAACTGTACGTGACAAAGTCAAGGACTTCAACCCAGGTGGACTGGTGTTCAGCTCTTGTCTCTTCGTCTGATGTACTGCTGGGGACTTTAGAGCTTCTAAACTTGGGAAGCGCCAGCTAGTGTGTCAGGGTCTCACAGCTGCCCTGCGACTGCTGCCCACATGTCCTGACACCTGGAGCTCCCCTGTGTGTGACAGAGTCCCTCTTTCCTGTATGCCCAGGAGAGGGCTTCAGGCCTCCAGAGCCAGCCATACTCACAGAAGTCCGTCGTCAATCCATTGAACAGATGTGTTTTATAGATGGGTATGTTGAGGCAGCCGAGAGAAAGCAATCGGTGACTTGGGTTATGGTTGAGGTCAAGGTGGGTTCCAGGCCCCAGGGTCCCACATGTCCCCACCTAGCATCCTCTTGTCCTAGTCTTTCTTACAGGGTCACTTTGGGTTTTGTCCCTACAAGCTTCTCCCTGTCTTCTTCATGTCATGTCTCTCAGCCTTGCTTACCTACCTATGGTCCCTTTCCTTAGTGTTGTTCACTGACCCTCTGGGGTGTGCACTTGTATGTGATGTGTATTAGCTGAAGCTCACACATATAAAGCCTGGCCTTTGCTCCATGATTTTGGTGGTATATCATCCGTGTTCCTTCAGAGTTACATGTCCAGAATTCAACATGCCCTGTTGGGTTATCAATTCTCTTGGGGGAAAAAAGTTGAGGAATGACCTGAGGTGACCTAGTCACTCCTATGTTCCAAGGGACCATGAGACTCACATTCCACCTGTTCTGGGCCACCTTTGATAAGCAGGAGATCTTGGAAATCTCTTTCCGTGGGCTCAGTTTGCCCTTCTGTAAAGTGAGGACAAGACTCTTTGTTTTTTTTTTTTTATTTCCAAAAGCACTAAGGGATTGAAATAAACCATCCACTGGAGATCACAGGGGTGTTGCTTCCAGTTCTGAGCACTCTAAATTTTGTAGGCAAATTAAATCTGGCCATTTATGGTTGTGGACATGTCTACTTGTACACATGTGTAAATCCTAATTCATTTTGGAGACTAGGATCATAAATTTGAGTATGGGGTACTTGTATATGTTAATGAAAATTTAATTGTAGTCACGCCCCCTCCTATATCTCTCGAGGGGCAGAGCGGGGCCTAATTGGTCTGCCTGGGTTCAAATCCAGATGTGCTGGTGGTTCAACTGCTCATCTGTGTAATAACCTGTCTCAAGGTATTTGTGGAGCCCTTTTCCTAAGTCCTCCCCCACAAGACTCACCCTGAAACAGCTACTGGTTCTTGTGTTATCCCAGCAGAGAAAATGTCTGATCCTTGAGGAAGCCAAGGGTAGCCCACACCTCCCAGGTTCTCATCTCTTTCCTTTTCCCATCTGTACGGGTTGAATGACCTTGGTTGAGAATTTGGTGCTTGGCTGGGCAGCAGTGCTGGAGTAAAGTGGACGGAAAAACTTTGGGGGTCTGGGACAGATTGGCTGTTGTACCAGAAGAAATCTCACAGGCAGGGTCTGCAGCAGGGCATTCGTCGTGGGGCATTCCTTGCTGTGCGTCAGTACTTTCTTAGTTGGTGCTTCCTGGGTTGCTGGCAGTCTGTAATGTTTTTAATGAACAAAATAGGGTTCTCTCATCAAGCCAGTCTGGGGAACATTTCCGGCTGTCTTTCCCTTGGACACCAAAATGCTTGTTATTATTGCTATAGAGCCTTCAGTAAACAAATACTTCCAGTGTGGCTTAATGCAGAGCCCCCTCAAATGCCCTCTTCCTTGGTGTAATCTGTTCTACAAGGCTCTGCAGGATCCCTGTGGCAAGCACAGATCAGATGCATCAATGGTATGGAAGTCAGCAAAGCAGTGCATCTATGGGTTACCCTTGGCGACAGGAAAATGATCTGTCATAAAGCAACGCTGCTCAGCCGCAGTGACATCTCATATGCAGTGGCATCTCGGGTACTTGGGAAAAGGCAGACTCTGATTCGGCAGGTCTGGGTGTGGCTAGGGTCCTGTTTTTGTGACAAGCTCCTTGGGGAAGACATTGCTGGGCCAGGGACCACATTTTGCATAGGGGGATTGTAAAGACTCCTCTGGGGCAACAAATTTCTGCCCATGTCCATCTCTGTTGCAGCATTTGGAGGTGGCTGTTTCTGAATTAGGTCATCAGATATAGCAGCAGGACCCGATCTGGTTTTTCTGTGCTAGACAAGAAATCCTAGCAGGGACAGAATATGCAGACAGGTTAGTGGCAGCAGTGGACATGATGCGCTGACTGTTGTTGAGGACAGTACAGTCCTTCAGGTCTGTGCAGTGCTGGTGGAGTCTTTCTGAAGAGATGACAATCTCTTACACGTCTGCCACTTCCCCTTTCTCAGCAAATAAGGTTTGAGGTTGCTAGTGGTTTAATTTTTTATTTATTAATTTTTAAAGAGACATTTCCCCCTTTTTTTTTCCTTGGGTCTAGAGTCATTAAACAGGGATTAGCTGGATAAATAGAGGAAGTGATTTTTAAACTGTTTGCAAACTTAATGCGAAGAGCCCAGCCTTGCAAATTATCACATCTAATCAGAGGCCCTCGCTTCGCTGCTCCAGTAATTGTAGTGGTATTAGTCAAGTTCTTGTTGTCTCCTCATTAGCTGTGAAAAGGAGACTCAAGACATACTTCATTAGAGTGTCCTGGAAATGCACCGCTAATACAGAGATGGAGGCAGAGGGCAGGAGGGCAGGAGGGCAGGAGGTGTGTAAGTAAGATGGGCAGAGGGTATCACACTCACGTCTGAAAAGGTGGGCTCACCATCTCTCACTGCTTCATGGGCATCGTCTCAACTAACCTGAGGAGGGGCAGATGGTGAAAGAAGGGCCCAGAGATTCAACATGCAGAGGCTGAAATTCTGGGTGGCTTCCCTGAGTCTTCTCTTTCCTGGTCAGGGCTCAGTTTCCCCTGGTTGGGCCATGAAGGTGGCTGGTTGCTGGCTCCTTTCTGGTGTTCCTGGCCTGGTTCTGAGTTCTGAGGCCTTAGTGGACCAAGGCTGCTTGATGTACTCACTGCCTTTATTTTCAATAAAGCATGGAGGCCATGCTTGAAAGCTTTAAGACTCCATCTTATCTGTGCTGTTTTCTGATGAAAAGACAAGTACTATACGCGCTTACTCATAGTGGAGTAAGCTCTCTTAGAAGTTGACAATAGAATGGTCATTATGAGGAACTGGAGAGCAATCCGGGAAGGGAAGCAAGGGGGTGAAGGGAAGCAAAGAGAGGTAAAAGGAAGCAAAGGGAGGTGAAGGGAAACAAAGAGAGGTGAAGGGAGGTGAAGGGAAACAAAGAGAGGTAAGGGAGGTGAAGGGAAGCAAATGGAGGTGAAGGGAAGCAAAGGGAGGTGAAGGGAAGCAAAGGGAGGTGAAGGGAAGCAAAGGTAGGTGAAGGGAAGAAAAGGAAGGTGAAGAGAGATGAAGGGAAGCAAAGGGAGGTGAAGGGAAGCAAAGGGAGGTGAAGGGAAGCAAAGGGAGGTGAAGGGAAGAAAAGGAAGGTGAAGAGAGATGAAGGGAAGCAAAGGGAGGTGAAGGGAAGAAAAGGAAGGTGAAGAGAGATGAAGGGAAGCAAAGGGAGGTGAAGGGAAGCAAAGAGAGGTGAAGGGAGGTGAAGGGAAACAAAGAGAGGTAAGGGAGGTGAAGGGAAGCAAAGGGAGGTGAAGGGAAGCAAAGGGAGGTGAAGGGAAGCAAAGGGAGGTGAAGGGAAGCAAAGGGAGGTGAAGGGAAGCAAAGGGAGGTGAAGGGAAGCAAAGGGAGGTAAAGGGAAGCAAAGGGAGGTAAAGGGAAGCAAAGGGAGGTGAAGGGAAGAAAAGGAAGGTGAAGGGAAGAAAAGGGAGGTGATAGCAGGGATGAGTAGTTAAGATAATGAAAGTTATTCTGATTTGACAATGCATCAAAATACCAGATCATACCCCTAAAACAAAATACAGTTCTTGTGGGCCAATTGCAAATAAGGAAAAGGAACCCTTTAATCAACTCAGTTTTCCTTTCTCTCCTCCATTCCTGTCCCTCCTTCAGTCCCACTTTCCTCTTTCTTTTTCATCTACAGTTTGTATAGTCTGGCAATCATTTAAATTTAAATGAACTGTAAAGAAACTAAGCCACATCTGGTGGCTCAGGCCTGTAATCCCAGCTACTCAAGAGGCTGAGGCAGGAGGTTTACAAATTCAAGGTCTTCTTGTGCTGCAGAAGTGAGTTCCAGGCCATTCTGGGAAACTTCATTAGACTTTGGTTCAAAAATACGAAGTGAATCTGCAGCTGGGCTTAACTCAGTGGTAGAGGCCATGTTGAATTCAGAGAACTGCGGACAAGCCCACTGACAACATGAACCGACTGAAACGTTCACTTCCCAGTTGACCAGCCACATTCAGGTGGCTCAACAGCTGTCCTTGTCTGGTGGCTGCTACATGGAGAGTGTAAGGAATTCCACTGGACAGCCAGCATCCTGCGGTTTGACTGGGTTGCTGATCCGTACACGTGTGAGGAAGTATCAGAGCTAGGAGCCTCACTTCGCGGTGCTCACACTCATCTGAGAGGGAGACTACAAAGTCACTGTAGTTGGATGTAGCTGGAGTCAAGAGCGAGATGACAGGTACGCCTGCAGCTAGCAGGCAAGTGAGCTTCTGGGCCAGCCTAGAGGCTAGAGAGAGCCAGCGCATCATCGTGGTGAGCAGGGGCTCCACAGCGTGAGGTTGGTCTATACCTGTGCTTGTCTGAGGATAAGAGTGGTCCCCAGTGCATAAACCCCACTCACAAGCTTCAAAGAAAGAGGCCATCTTGGGGGCCTTGCTATTCTTAAAGCCAGAAAGACCCTGCAGAGGCACACCCCTGGCCACGGCACCCTGCTAGAAGGCTTCAGTGTGCTGCTGGTCTTAGGCTCTCACCCCAAACAGCTCTATGCACCTTGGATGCCTTTAATTTATTACTATTATTTTTTTCTACATTTTAAGAAAAAGTCTCACTCTGTAGCCCAAGCTGGCTTCAAAGTCAAGACAATCCTCCTGCCTCAGCTTCAGGGTATTGTGAGAATAGTCAGGAGCCACTATGCCCAGTTATTTTGACTGCCTAGCTTCTGAGATCTGTGCTGTCTTCTGTATCTGGCCTCTGCATATGTTGCGTCTCTGCCTGGGACACTCTTTCCCCACCATGTACCCTCCCACTAGGGAAGTCTTTAACCGCCTTGGCCTCCAGGGTCAGACCAGGCCTCCCATCCCAGCTGGTCCCAAGCATAAGCAGCAGCTTGCAATGATCTATTCCGTCAGCATCCACACATGGATGTCAGTGGGACTGGCTCCAGAGCTCTGGGCACAGTGTATGAGGAAGGATGTAGGGGCTATGCTCTGGACCAACAGGTTAACTCCGTAGGGGAGAGGGGTCCACAGAGAAACAGGCAGGCCTAGAACCTGCCCTGGGTTGGACCCCCAGGGTAGGTGGGCAGAGCACAAAGAGATTGAACAGCCTGGAGCATGGGCTCAACATTTGCTCCATAGGGACAGTAGAAAGGCAGATAGTGATGGCTCAAAGGAGACCCAAGACTGCTGCAGAGGACAAGGATGTAAACTTGGACCCAGAGGAAAGAGTTGGAAGCTCATCTGTTCCACTTGCTAGCCCCATGAACTTGCACCAGCTCGGGTTTGTATGCATTAGGCTTATTTACAACGTTGTGCAGGTATGTAAAGTGCACGGCAGAGGCAGAGGCCTGGCAAACCTGGCCAAGTGGAGCCACAGCACGGCCATGGCGAGCTCTGCCTGCGGAGGGCTTGCAGAGGAGAAATGGTTTCTGGGATTGTTGCTTCCATCATCAGGACCTTCTGTGCAAAGGGAGGAGGAGTGACACCAAGACCAAGGAGAGTTTCTCGGGCTGCCGGTCAGTTACTGGGGAACTGGGTGTGGGGTCGGGGTGGAGATGGGGTGAGGCTGAGCAATCTCGGAGGCGGGCAAACAGGTCATGTATGACTTGTGTCACTCAGACCTCTATTTGGCAGGGCTATGGCAACTATAAGACTATGCAATTTGTATACAGGCACAGGCCACACCAGTCTCTTGCTATTATTTCTCTGCAGGAGCCAGGTGCTCCTGGGTTCCAGGTCTGATGAGTTTTATCTGGGTATGTAGGATCCATCCCTGGCCACAGGGAAGCCCAAGTCATAATAGTTCATGGCACTTACCACCCTGCTTTGTGTCCTTACAGATCCTTTTAGGCAGTGACTGAGGCATGGCATGTAACAGTGGAGAGCAGGGTAGGTGAGCTGCATCCGAATCAGCTTAGATGCAAGTCTTAGCTGTGTAGTAAGCCACTCTACCATCGAAGCCACGGCTATGGCAACTGTCCAGTGGGGAACTATTAATGAGCTTGTTGCTGGGATTAATGATAGTTGCACAGTGCCTGCCTTAGAGTCGTGGGCAACACACTCAGCCTCCCTCCCTCCCTCCCTCCCTCCTTCCCTCCTTCCCTCCCCCCACCACCTTCTCTCCCTTGCTCCCTTCTGATGGGCTGCTCTGGTCAGCCTGTCCCTCTGCTGTAGCCCTTTGTGTCTCAGGCCTTGAATACTCCCCCACTATCCCCTGAGCCTTGGAGTCCAATTTCTCTTCCTCAGTGAGGACAAAGGGCTGAGTCAGCTCTCTGGGGATTCACTCTTGAGGTTCCAATGAGTCTGGGTGTCTCCGCACCAGCACTCAGGCTGCTAATGGCCTCAGAATGGATTTGGGCCCTGCACTGTGGAGTTCACTGGAAAAGCTACAGTGGGTCTTTTTTTTTTTTTTTTTTTTTTTTTTATGGCTTCCACACAATAGGGTTTCCTTTTAATCAGGAACTGGTTGTCTGCCTTTCTGGCTTCTGGTGACTTCCTCTCTGGCCCTATAAAGGCCACAAGAGGATCAATTAGATGTCCCTGGTGCTGAGATATGGAAAAGGGCCAGAGGTGGCTCTGTGCCTCCTCCCTGCTGTATTGGATAGTGCAGAGGACAGTAAAGCCAGCTTTCTTGGGATTTCAAATGCTCTGCCTATGGGACCCTTCAGGATTCCAGATGCACCTGCTCAGTGAGGGTAAGAGCTTGGGCCGCATGACCTCAGCATCCCAGAGGGGTTAAATAACCTGTTAGAGGTCACAAGGCTGGTGGCGACCTTTTCTGAGTCCTTGCCACACTTGATCTTCTGTGTCCCAGGCTAACCACCTCTGAGACCCTATGACACTCACTCACTCACAAATGTTGGATTTCATTGTCCTAGCTACTGTTCCCAGTTGGCCAGCCCCATGTGACAGTTGTCTGTCACCCAGTCTGCAAACACAGGCTATCTGGGATGAAAGGGTAAAGGTTCGGCTGAGGGAGATCTGAACTTCTGTGGCCTTCACTGAGCTGCACACTTCTTACAGCATATTTCTTCTGAAAACCTCTGGTGGTAAAATGGTCCCACCTTCTCTCTTCCCCCGTTCCCTCTATTCTTACTCCTCAGATAAAGGTATTCCCGCCCCCCCCCCCAACAATCCATGGCAGCACTTCAAGTCACATCAGGACTGAACACACCTTCATGCCCTGGGCCTGGTGAGGTATCTATGCCATGAGGAAGTGATCAAAAAGAAGGCAACAGAGTCCATGTCAAAGACAGGCCCCTCTCCTCTTTCTGAGGGACCCACATGTTGGCCAAGCTATCCATCGACTATGTATGTGTAAGGTGCCTAGGTCAGTCCATGCATGGTCCTCAGTTGGTGCATCAGTCTCCGTAAGCCCCCCTGGGCCAGGTTACTTGGCTCTGTTGGTCTTCTTGTGGCGCTCCTGTCCCCTTCAGGTCCTTCTATTCCTGCCCCTACTCTTCCACAAGACTCCCTGAGCGCCACCCAGCCTGTGAGTCTCAGCATCTGCTTTGATCAGCTGTTGGAGCCTCTCAGAGGACAGCTCTGATAGGCTCCAGTCTGCAAACATAGCAGAGTGTTGTTAGTGGTGTCAGGGTTGGCTCTCTCCCATGGGGTGGGTCTTAGGTCGGGCCAGGCATTGGTTGGACATTCCTTCAATCTCTGCTTTATTTTTATCCCTGCACATCTGGTAGGCAGGGTACATTTTGGCTTAGTTAAGGGTTTTGTGGGTGGGTTGGTATTCCCCTCCTTCTACTAGGAGTCATGTCTAGTTAGAGACAGTCTCCATGACCCGTGCTAATAGGAGTCTCAGCTAGAGTCACCCCCATATCCTCTCAGGAGTCTCCAGCTTGTCTCAGAGATGCTGCCACCCATGGCTTCTCTTCTCTCCTTAAGCCCTCTGTCACCTACCCCCTCTCCCCACTTCTGATCTCCACCCTCATTTCTCATTTCTCTCCATACTTGCTCTCCTACCCTGTTCTGTCTCTTCAACCTCTTTTGCTGTCTATTCTATTTCCCCTACTGAGTGAGACTTAAGCATCCTCCCTTGGGTCCTCCTTGTTACTTACCTTCTTTGGGTCAGTGAACTGTAGTATGGTTATCCCGTACCATATAGCTAATACCAGCTTATAAGTGAATACACACCAGTCCTTTTTTTAAACCCTTGTTTTTATTTTGTATGTGTGTGGACATTTGCCTGCACGTGTATATGTGCACCATACATGTGTCTGGTACCCACAGAGGAGGGCATCAACTCTCATGGAACTGGAGTTACAGATGATTGTGAGCTACTGTGTAGGTGCTGGCAATCAAACCCTGATCCCCTGCGAGAGCAGCAAGTGCTTTTAACTGCAGAACTATTTCTCCAGCCCCAGACCTAATCTATGATCCTCAGACCACCAGCAGTGTCTAGGAACATGGCTCTCAACCTGTGGGTTGGGACCCCTTGAGGGGATCAAACCACACTTTTAAGAGTCATATATCTGATATCCTGTGTATCATATATTTACATTATGACTCATAACAGTAGCAAAATTACAGTTATGAAGTATCAATGAAAATAATATTATGGCTAGGGGGTCGCCACAACATGAAGAACTGTATTAAAGGGTCGAAGCTTTAGGAAAGTTAAGAAGCACTGATCTAGGAAGTTATTAATATTTAAATCCTTAAATCCCTCTCAATACTCTTGAAACAGCAATCTGTGTTTTTAACAAGCTCTCCAGGCGTCCCTCATGCCACCTACCTTTCGTATAGTCTGGATTAGATCTTCTTTTCACGGACCCAGAGTTAGGGGAGACCACTGTGGACTGAGCTATCTGGCTGGAGAAGGCTTTCCCAAGTTGGTTGTATCAGAAATGGACTTCTGGAGGACAGGTAAGGGTGACAGGCTGGGTGTGGGTGTGAGAAGCCGTGCGCAGGAGGGGCAGTGTGGAGGGCAGGGCTTTCACATTTTTTCCTGTCCTGTCAACCGAGAATGAGCACCAAGGTCAGGGTTAGAATTCAGAATCGACCCTGATTGAGTTATTATGGCATAAGGATGTTACACATGTATTAAATTATGGAGGTCTAATTTGGGTCAGATGCCCATCCATCCGTTCACCCATATGTAACTCATCAATCCCCTGTCCATTTGCCCGTCCATCCACCTGCCTGTCTCCTCACCCACCCACCTAATTATTAATCTATCCAACCATCCATGCATGCATGGATCCTATACATTCCTCCATTTTCTTTTTCTGAGACAGAGCCTGGCATGGCTGAGACTGACTTTGGACTCCTGAGACTCCTGCTTCTCCACCCCAGACACCAGAATTACAAGTGTAAGCCACTGCCCTGGCTTATTTTTTCTTTTAATCAAAATAAGCCTTCCTCGTCATTAGGCTTCATTCAGCTAGGCTCGTCCTTTGCAGAGATGGGCCGCAAGAGGTACCAACTTTGCAAGCTCAGACACTTGAGTCACTGAAAAAGCTACATAGAGTTTTCTACCAAATGTTTTCCCGTCACTGTGTAAAATCTTACACCAAATATTTGTAGGTGTCATGGGATAGGACCAATATGTAACTTCAAGTTCTGATTTTGTCTCTGAGAAGGTGTGAGTTTGATGTGTTCAGAGTGTAACTTCAGGCAGGCAGGACGCCCCCAGTTAGCTGTACTCCTTTGTTTAGCTCTTACAGTGTCCTCACCTCTCTTTATTACCAACCTTCTTATTTAATTTTGAGAATAATATTGTGAAGTCTGGGGAAATTCAAACCCAGAATGTAAATGACTTGTTCCAAGGTACAAAAGAAATAAGCTGCAGAGAGACCTGTGCTCATCCGTGTGACTTCTATTTGCAACATTGGGCACATTATTACCTGGGTTCTGTTTTAGGCAAGATGAGGTCATGCTGGGATGTCCAGGCCACATACACCATCCATGCTAAAGGATAAGTGTGGGGCCATGCCCAATGCAGAAAACAATTCTAGAAACCCAAGACCCATGTCCAAAGGGAAGTTAGCAAGTCCCTCAAGTGGAAAGAATAGGGAAACCCCCATCCTCATCACGAGTAAAGGCTCTGATAAAAGAAAAAGAAAACCCTCAGTCTTTAAACATTTGATGGTCCCCATGAATTTAACACCTCACACATGTTGGTAGGTCACTGTGAAAAGGAAATCAAAACATATAGTGGTAGTAAAAATGTGGCTCTTTGAACAATAGTAAAACACTTCAGCAACCCTCCATATAGAATTAATTAACATGAAACCCAGCATCCTGGTTTCTGCAGAGCCCTAAAGTGGTTGCCAGAATTTAATTAGACTTAACCTTTTTCCCTACACCAGCACCGCTTTATAATAACTGCAGATCATTATTAATTCCTTTGGTGTTCGCTGTAATAACATTAATCACGATGAACTTCTTTCTGTGGTAATGTGTATGTAATATGTAATTCCATCGCAATTGAGTATTAGTTAAAGCTAAATTGAAATTAATTTCACAAAAAAGACACTATTTGTTATTGGATACTGTATATTCATAAAATAACATTTTAGAGCAATTTATAGTAAGGTGGCCAGATTAGGAGGCATTTGGTAAGCTGCTGAGAGTTCACTGGCAGAGTCGTTTGTTGTTGATGACTCCTTCTGACTGCTGTCATCCAGTATCCCAAAGGCACTTGAAATATCAAAGCAGAAAATGAGGAGGCTATTCTGGTGGTCCTCAGGGAGACAGCGCCATAGCAACCTCCCAAGCCTGGACAGACACCTACATGGAACCTGCCTCCCGAGTTCTCGCTTCTGACTGAACTCGGGTTGTACGAGCTCATCATCTGCTTCCCCCCAGGGTCAGTCTTCTCTTCTGTAAAGTGGTGCTACAGCCTCTGCCTGCCATGGGGAGCTCCGGGAGAATACGCACAACCTTTGCAAGATGGAGCCCATCAACATCTCAGCCTGGTCAGGGGAAGAGCTTGTGAGGCTTCATCTATAGCTGCAGGTGGAGAGGCAGTCACTTCACGTCAGTGGTGTCGCCACAGGTGAGTTGCCTGTGTTTCAATTAATAGCTCCCACACCTGTGTTCATGCAGGTGGCCATAATTATTAAAACACATGCCAACACACACACACACACACACACACACACACACACACACACACACAAAAGAAGAAGAAGGGCAACTTTCTTAGGAGCAGGAGGTGGGTGAGGGAGGGTAATGAGATGAATATAATCAAAATGCATTATATACGTGTATGAAACTGTCAAAGAATAAACTAAAATATATTTTTTAAAAACCATGGAAAGTAGGGAGTACTGTTAACGTACACAATCACAGTACTTGATAAAAAGGAGCAGCCCCCCCCCCCCAATCTGAGTCTTATTTTGTTTTTGTCTTGCTGAGCTCTGTGATAAAATGTTTGAAAGTAGAGGTTTTAGAAAGTTGCTGGGTGTGGTGGTGCACCCCTGTAATCCCAGCACTCAGGAGGCAGAGGCAGGTGGATCCTAGTGAGTTTGAGACCAGCCTGGTCTACAAAGTGAGTCTAGGACAGTCAAGGTTACACAGAGAAACCCTGTCTTGAAAAACAAATACAAACAAACAAACAAAAAACATCGATAACAAAAGAAAGCTGAGGAAGGGGATTTTTACATATCAAGAGTATATGTCACTAATTTTCAGATGTCAACTTGCTCCTGCCTCTGCTCTTTGTAGTGTGTGTCAATACTTATGTTGACAAAACTCTGGTCATCCATATATTCATTTCTTCAAGGAGAAGTCAGAACACAAGAAGATATACCGCTGCCTTCAGGATGCTGGTGATCCAGGAGGAGATGGAAATAAATAGTTAAGAGTAGCATTAACATAACACACACAGCAAAGGGCAATATTAAACTTAGGTAAAGCAGGGCTGGGAATATGGCTTAGTTGGAAGAGTGCTAATCTAGTGTGTACAAAACCCAGTGTTTGGTCTGTGGTACCACATTACGCAGGCATGGTGGTGCACACCTGTAATCCCTGCACTCTGGAAGTGGAAGCAGGAGGATTAATGTTCAAGGTCATCCTCAGCTATATGGTGGGTTTGAGAATAGCTTAGGCTGTATGAAGCCATGTCCCAAAAAATACGTAAATCAAGCATGTAAAGGACAGACCCTGAGCAGACAGCATGGCGGGAGGGCATCAGCCCAGCTCGGAGAGTCATGGGATCCACAAAAGAGTCCTTTAACTCAGTGAGAGAAAGAGTTGGAGCTCAGTGCAGTTGTGGCAAAGCTCAGGGATCACAGGTAAATTGTAGTGGTGAGGGTGTGGAAATGGAGAAGTTTCCACTGGAAAGGATGTGGTACCCTGAGGAGGAGGGGCCAGCCTCCCAAACCAGTGTGCCCGCCGTTATGGAGGGCGGCCATAGCTTCACTGAAGAACTTGGGCTTGGCTTGAGCTGAGGCAGTAGAACAGGTACTTCATGCTGTTGGTTACTTATATGAGACCTTGTCTCACAAAAGTGGAAGCAAGCAAGGAAACCAATTGTTTTACTCATTCCTCTGACCCTTCCCCTGTTCCTTTCTTCTTTTTGAATTACCTCAGTGTTAGGGTCAAAATGATATGTGCCAGATAAGAATTAAGCATTTGTGTGTGGAGATAGATACCGTAAATAAGGCCCAAAGACACATGATAGACAGCAAAAGAAAACATTTAGAAAAATTGATAGCTCTTATCTAAATAAAGCTTTTAACAAATTGATAAGAAAATGACAAACACTAGAAGAGATAAATGGACAGGAAACCTCACTGGGCAGCAAGTTAAGGGGAGAAGCTGGTCCCAAGAAAGAAGCAAGGAAAGATAAATTAAAATGACAAGATTTTAAACCAAATTGGGCCAAATCTGAAAATGCAGGCAGCCTTCGTTACTGGAGTGGGAAGAGTAGCCATCTAATACCAAAGTGTATTTAGGGTACGATCTTTTAATCACCAAGGGTTAATGTATGCATGTGGTTTCAACCTTATTCGGAAGACCAAGGCTTCCCACCAAACAGTTGTGATGCAGGAAGGCGAGGCTAGACATTTTCTATTCGGCTGTGTTCATATGCAAGGAAACACTTAGATTAAAATGTTCTCCTGCTTTCATATACCATCCAGTGACCTAGAGGGGTGCCCTGGGGTACAACTACAGTAAAATATATTCCATAAGCTTTTTGTTGTTAAAACAACAACAACAACAACGGTCGAGAAAGATGGCGCAGCTGTTAAGAGAACTGACTGCTCTTCCAAAGGTCTTGGGTTCAATTCCCAGCACCCATATGGCGGCTCACAACCGTCTATGACTCCAAGTTTGGATGTCCTCACACATAAGATAAGGAAAAAACCCTCAACAGGGAGTTATATGCTCATTGTATAGAACTAGTGAGGTTGGCAGTGCACAGAGATGCTTGTGTGTAATCCCAGCACCAGAGAGTGAGAGGATCAGGAGTCTCAAGGTTTCCTTCAGCTGCAGAGTGAGCCTGAGACCAGCCCGGCATGTATGAGACCTCGTCTTCCAAAAATAGAAGCAAGGAAGCAAACAAAACCAAACAGTAAGCCCCGCTCCCCACTAAGAATTCAAGAAACTAAGAAGGGACAAAAAGATAATCTTCACAAAAATATAATTCCAAGAATTCAGCATACACAGGTATTTCGGAAGAAGCTGACATAAACATACAGAGCCATGTGACAAAAGCCTCCTGGCAATAAAAAAAGCATTAGCCTAAAATGCAGTTAAGTTTGAGCGAGAAAAAGAAACAAAAGCAAAAGAGAGAGCTTTCGAGGTCTAGAAAGTCCTTCAGCACAAGAGAGTCCTTCTATGAATTATATGCTAGGACATGGGGGCCAGTTTTAAAAGACAGATTTAAATAAAACATATACAAGACCTGGGGCTCACATCTTTGCCCCAAATAAATAAATAATAGAGGACTTGGGTCTGGCAAAGCTATGGGTGAAAGTGCTAGTTTTATGTGGGGCCCACTAAATTTCTCCCTGACACTTAAGATTGACATCCTGCCTTCAGGATATATGTCATACAATTTAAAACTACAAAAATAATATACAACTAACATCAGGCAGTGAAAGGGGCCAGTGGGGATGGACACTGTAAGTGCTGGTGTCCTTGTTTCTGAGAACAGGAGCTTAGTCAATACTGGATGAATTTAAAGCATGCCCTTTAATGGATGGAGAGATGGCTGGTGGTTAAGAGCACTAGCTGCTCTTCCAGAGGACTCAGGTTCAAATCTCAGCACCTACAGGGCAGCTCACAACCAGCTTTAACTTCAGTTTCCAGGGGATCCAACACCTTCTTCTGGCCTCTGTGGACACCACACACACGTGTGGTGCACAAACATATGTACAGGCTGAGGAAGCCATGGGGAGCAAGCCAGTAAGCAGTACTCCTCCATCGTCTCTGCTCCATGGTCCCTGCCTTCCCTTCTTGGTGGACTGACTGTAAACTGAGCTGAAATAAACCTTTTCCTCCAGAAGTTGCTTTTGGTCATGATGTTTATTACAGCAATAGAAAGCCAACTAGAAAAATAGTTTTAACCAGAGAGGAGGACATGGATCTTGGAAGGATGTAGTCTCTACTTCTGGATTCTGCCACCATCACAGTTGGATTTAATTTTCTTAAGAAATGACTAGACTCCTTTTCAGAGCATATGTGCCATTTGCTTTCTTGTCCTCAGTATTTGAGAAGTTACCTGACTTTGCATTCCTGGGATTAACCCCATTCCTCCAGAGACCGTAGCTCTTCTGCATATTATAGGATTCAACTTATTAATTTTTTTATTATACGTTTTTGTGTTTATGTACATATATTGACAATTAGATAATTCTGTGGCACTTTTATGTGTCAATGGTGAGGAGATCTGGCTTTCTTTTTAGTTGTATGTATTCTTTTTTGTGTCAGAGGAATGCGGGATCCATTGAATGAACTAAGAGGGGCTGTCTTGTTCACTTGCTGGAGAAACTCATGGATAATTACTATTTTCTTTTCCTTAAATATTTGACTAAGCTCATCAGTGAAGCTATCTGGATTTGCAGTTTTTCTTGTGGGAAAGTTTTGAACCACAGACATAACTTTGGAAATCAATAAAGGGCTATTCAAGATATTGATTTCCTCTTGAGTAGGTTTGCAGGTACTTGTTTGTCAATGACTTTGCCCACATCACCTAAGGAGCTTGAAATTATCATCATAAATGGGTTCCATGACCCTTTCTACATCTGTGAATGGGTGGTGACATCATATTCTTCAGTCCATTATCGGCAACCTGCTCTATCTTCCTTCCTCATCAGTCTGGATAAAAGTTTACTGTCTTGGGGGCTGGAGAGATGGCTCAGAGGTTAAGAGCACTACTGTCTGTTCTTCTGGAGGTCCTGAGTTCAATTCCCAGCAACTACATGGTGGCTCACAACCATCTGTAATGCTATCCCCGGTGCCCTCTTCTGATGTGCAGGCACACATGCCTGTGTACTGTATACATAATAAATACATTTTTAAAAAAGTTTACTGTCTTAATCTTCTTTAGGATCTGGCTTTTGAATTTGTTGATTTTATTTTACCCCCTGTTTTTGTTATTCTGTTTTTTTTTTTTTGTTATTCTGTTTTAATTATTTATTTCTTACACTTTGTCTTTTACTTGTTCTTGTTTTTCTGATATCTGATTTGAAAGCTGCCATCACTGAGCATAAGCTCTTGGAGCTATTCCTGGTCCCCTAAGCACACTGTTAGGAGACTCCTACACATTTTGATATGCTGTGCTTTTATTTTTTCCACTCAGAATATTTTCATATTTTCCTTTTTCTTTGTTTTTTTTTTCCCAAGCAATTGCTCATTTGGTAGTGTCTTATTTAATTTTCACATGCTGAGGAATTTTAAGATTTTTCTTTAAAATGGTTATTTTATTTATTTATATTTATTGTATGAGCATGGTCTGCATGGATGTCTGTGTACCGTGTACATTCTCGGTGCATGTGGAAAGCAGAGGAGGACATTGCATCTCCTGGAATTAGAACTACTGATGGTTGTGAGCCACCAAGTCAGTAGGAATTGAACCCTGGTCCTCTGCAAAAGCAGCTAGTGCTCTTGACCACTGAACCATTGCCCCAGCCCCCAAGATTTTTCTTACTATTTCTTCCTTGGTTGCATTGCTACTACAAACATACTTTAGCTCTATTAAAATACAAGTTTCAGCTATCTTGTGTTGGTCCAGAAGGTGTTTGTTCCCACCTGTGTCTGAAGTTTCTAACTGTTGCTGTAGATTGCATTATTTTCTTGGCAGTCTGTAAGTCAGTCTGCTCTTTCAGTATCCCGGAGTCTGGCATCACACATAGCAACCTGGTGGACTCTCATGTCCTTCTGAGGGAGCGGCACCATCATCTTCATTATACGACCCTCTTTTCCTGTGGTAGCCTTTTCCCCTCTCTAAAATCTGTCATGTTTGCCACTAAACGAATGACTTTTCTTTTTTCTTCTTTGAAATTAGTGTTCATATGCCTTGTTATTTTTTTAACCTTCTGCTCTCAACATAGCTATGTCTTTAGCTTTTAGCTTTTTTGTAAGTAGCACATGGTCAGCAGATGCACTTTTCTACTATTCCAGCTTAATCATCTCTTTCTTTTAGAGTCCGGAGGCATGCCTAAAGACTAAAAAAAAAAATAATAGTTTAGTTTTTTTGAAATTATAATATAATCATATAATTTGTCTTCTTTTTTCTTCTCTCCAACCTTTTCCACATACCTCTTTGCTCTTTCTCAAATTCCTGGCTTTTCCTTTCATTGTTCTTACATATATACGTATGCATATATATATTATTAAACACGCAAACACAATCTGCTCAGTCAGGAGAATGCTTTCTGTGTGTATTCACATACATACCTTAGGACTGGCCGGTTGGCATCAGAATGTTCAACCTTTTGAGTTTGTAACATTACACGATCACGTTTTGTACAACTGAGTTATAAGAAGAACATAAAACAAGTCTCATGTTTATGTTCTTTTTGTTGAGCTACATTCACAGCTATCCGAGAGTGTGTGAGACCTGTGGGCTGCAGGGCAGACACAAATGCTGGGCCATCCGTATGTGGCATGATTATGGATATACATACACACAGATTTACACCATCTTACAATTTGTACTTTAACCATTCCATCTGTTCTTGGTCTCAGCGTTCTTATTTTCACTTTCCTTAATTAAAACAATTTAAGTAATTATAAGACTACAGGAAGTTGCAAAGAAAAATACAAGGTTTCTTGCACCCTGCACCTCAGTCTTCTCAACAGTAGTACCTTGAGTCATCAAGTCATGGAAGAAAACCCAGGAAGCTGGCATCTTTCCCTCCAGGCTTGATTTCAACCTCGTTGTTTGTATGTGCACACACTTGCAGTGTAGAGAGCTGGGGGTAGCTTTCTCACACGCGTGGCACTTGCAGTAGCTACAATTGACATTCAAGGTTCATCACTGCACTGTGAGCCATGGAGCTCCTGTCCACTCCTCCTGTTATCCCTGCCCCCTTTCCATCATGTCACCCTCTTACAACTACTAGTCTGCCTCCCGTTTCCAGAACCATTCTTTATGAATGCTAAATGTTCTTTTACAAATGTTATAAACAAGGAGTTATGCCACATACACCGTGAGACAGGTTTTTACTAACATGATTTTCATTCTGTTTATGCAAGCAGTATGCACTGTTTGAGTTTTTTTGTTTTGTTTTTGTTTGGTTTTGACTCAGAGTTTTTTCTGTGTAGCCTGGCTGTCCTGTGAATGAAAAAAAGAAATAGAAAGGAAAGGAAAGGACATGGCTACTCCTAGTTATGGTGGAGGAGAAAGTTTTTTGTAGATATGAGGGCATAGTCAGAGGCAGACACATCTGGGAGAGTCCAGAGTAGACATCACCAGAGTTAGCTGGGCCATGCAGGGGGAAGGGAAGGAGAGAGAGAGAGTGGGGAACTGGGTGCAGCAGCCAGAAGGCCCAAAGGTACAAGGAGAGCAGGAAGCCAAATGGTTGGATAACATATAGGGAAGAGCAGTCCAGCCCTCAGGGATGAAAAGTTCAAAGTAAGGGGTGAGGAATGTTAGCCATACCCCAGTAACAGGTAGTGACTGAGGAACTTTGGGAGACCCTAGAGGCCAGATCCAATTTAATATGTTAAATAGGGAGCTCAGCCACTTGTTCTGTATTTGAAATCTAGCATCCTGGAAGTAGCTCTGTAGGCTAGGCTGGCCTCGAACTCAAAGATTCATCTGCCTCTGCCTCCAGAGTTCTGGGATTAAAGGCATGTGCACCAGGCCTTGCTACTAATACTTTATTATCTGAATGACTTTAAAAAAACTGAATTATATTCCAATATGGACATATGATGATCTGTTAACAATTCGTCTATTGATGGACATTTGATGTTTTCCTTTTTGGATGTTATGGTGAAAGCTGCTACTAATAGCTGGTAATAAGTTTTCATTTCTCTGAGATGAAATTGTCCAACAATGTAATTGCTAGATTGTGTAGCAAGTGTCTAGTTAGTTTTCAAATCAATTACGAAACTATTTTCCAGAATTGCTGTCTCATGGAATAACCCTATCATCCACTTGTGAGTGTCTGGGCTCCCCCACACTGTCATCAGTATTTGGTGTTATTCCTCCTGTTTTATTTTAGCCTCAAATGAGTAACATTTTGTGGATCCAGGCCTTTCTGTGAGAGCTAATGGCTTGTTTTTCCATTGCCCAATAACCTTCTGTGTATATCTTTCAATGAAATGTACCATTAGTGGCTTTGCTCTTTTCTGCTTTGCTTTTTAAAAAAATACTAGATTTTGAGAGTTCTTTACATACGATAGGCACAAATCCTTTGTTGTATGATTAATTATTTGTACATATTTACCTCCAGTCCTCAATCTGTGTTTTATCTTCTTTACAACATTTTTGGGTACTTTGTTTGTTTGTTTCAAACAAAATATGTGAAAATTTTGGTGAAGTCTGGTTTACTACTCTTTGCATTGTGTGCATCACTGCTTAATTCTACAGTCTGAAAACTTTCCTCAGCATGGTGCTTTATGGTTTTATATTTTACCTTTAAGTCCATCATCCACGTTGTGCTAATTTTTGTGTAATGTTAGATTCAGTGCCAATTAGCTGTGTTTCTTCATTTGCCTTGCAATGTCCTATTATTCTTGCAGCATCTATTTGCATTTAAAAAAAATGAAATAATGGATGGGTGAAATGGCTCAGTGGATGAGAGGGCTTGCCACACAAATCTGTCACCCTGATGTTCGATCCCCAGAGCTCACATAAAGGTGGAAAGAAGAGAACTGTGCTGGCTAGTTTTATGTCAACTTGACACAAGTCATCACAGAGTAGGAATCCTCAATTAAGAAGATACCTTCACAAGATTGGGCTGCAGGCAAGCCTGTCGGGTACTTTCTTTATTAGTGATTGATGGAGAGGGTCTAGACCATTGTGGGTGGTGTCATCCTGGGCTAGTGGTCTTGGGTTCTATAAGAAAGCAAGCCAGTAAGCAGCACATGCTTCTGCATCAGCTCCTGCCTCCAGGTTCCCATGCTGTGAAATCTATATTAGACTCTAGAGGGCTTCTCTACCCCAGCTAGTTCCCAAATAATTGAGACAAAGACCTTTAAGATTATAAAAGCTTTAAAGCACCATTACTGGGCAGGTAACAACCCTCTAAGCTATTTTGCCATTTCGCAGCTACACACCCCAACTTACTTGCTATAAACGTTCCTGCCTGGGCTGCTTCTGTTCCATCAGGCGAGCCTCATGGCCATGTGCTCATGGTCCATACTGTCCCATTGACTTCATTCTCTTGGACTTCCTTTCCTTTTTTTTCTCTCCTGCCTCATGGTCCCCATCTAACCCCTAGCCAGGGAACCGAAGGTCCGCCTACCTCTCTTCTGCCCAGCTATAGTCTGTCAGCAACTTTATTTAACCAGTCAGATAATGTTGGTGAGCAAAGTTTACACAACATCACATGGCATATGTGAGAATGCGCTCCTCTGGATAGCATTCAGATCTTGGGGCCAGTATTTAACATTTGGGTACATAGCAGCACTAGATTAAAAAACCAACATTCCTGCCATTTGAGTTCCTGTCCTGACTTCCTTGGATGATGAACAGTGATGTGAAAGTGTGAGCTGAGTAAACCTTTCTCTCCCCAAGTTGCTTTCATCATGGTGTTTCATCATAGCAGTAGTTACCCTAACACAAGAACTTGTTCCACAATGTTGTCCTTCTATAGGTGTGCACTGGCACATGTACGTATGTGTGTGTACACATGCAGTAATAAAAATCTAAAAATAACACTAGCAACAACGATTACTACTATTTTTCTTTTGCAAAGACAGAGTCTCACATAACTCAAGGTGCCCTTGAATTTACTATATAAGCTGAGGATGACCCTGTACTCTTTTTCATCTTCTTCTATTTCCCATGTGATGGAAGTACAGGCACTTCACACTTGGTCTTTGCATCATTTGTTGACAAGGTTTTTATCATTATCCTTTGAATTAACTTTGCAACTTTGTCAGAATCTAATTGGATGTTTGTGTGGATCAGCTTCTGGGTTGTCTAATCAACTCTCTTGTCTGTGTGTCCATATATCTGCCTGCACCACACTGTCTTAATGTAATTATAGAATGAGCCATCAGAGCTGATAAGCCATTGCTGCTTGCCTTGTTTCTCTTTCTTAAAATTTTTTTCATCTGCTCTCTTTTGTATCTAGTATTTTTGGAATTCTGTTTTATCTCATTCTTGACTAGTTTTTGTTATGTCATTTTAGCCTACCTGTATTTGTGCTTTTAAAGTTTGTGATGTCACCTGCAATTTGTCACTGCATATTTTCACTCTGCCTGCTGTCACTTCATGAGTGGTGTGGGGCCCACAATAAAACACTTCCTTTCTCCTCTCTGGGTCTTGAAGCTGTTATTGTTTTACTTCTATTTATGTTGTAAGCACAACAGCAAATTGTGGTCAGGTTATCAGGCTTGTCAGCAAATGCATTTACCTACTAAGCCATCTCTCTCTGGCTAAACTAGATTTAAATATGAAAATTAACTTTGATGTATACAGAGGTTGTAGTACATAGGTCTCTTTACTTATTTGTATAAATCTCAATTTCTCCATGGTAGCGCTTTCTCTTTTCTTGGATGGTTATCTTTTTTTCTTTTTGTTTTTGTTTCCAACAGTGTAACTCAACTGTAATAAATTTCTTCAGTGTTTTCTGAAAACATTTTTATTTCGCCTTCACTTTTGTAGGATATTATTGCTGGGTATAAAATAATAGGTTTACAGCTCTTTTCCTTCACTGCTAAAAAGTTTCTGTATCTCTTTTGGTTATATCATTTTTAATAAGAAATCTGTTGCTTTTATTATATTTACAAATATGTTCTTCTCTTTTGGCTGTTTGCCTTTGGAATGCCTTTGCTTTTCTTTGATTTTCCATTACTTTACCATCATGTGACTTGGGGAATTGGTGTTGTGTTTCCTGTGCTTGAGATTAATTGAGCTTCTTGTATCTTCATATTAATAGTTTTACCAAATTTGTAAATGTTTCAGTAATTAATTCGGTATTCAGCTATTTCTTCCCCCTGCCCCGTTTCATTATCAGACTTGGTTTCACATCTGTTGTTAGAGTTTACTTTCAACCCAGTCATAATTTTTTCTTTGTAAACAAGTGAAGATGCCTGTGGAAGTTAGTGGAAGATGTGATATCACCCGGAGATGGAGTTACAGGTGGTCATGAGCCAGTGATTGGTGCTAAGAACCAAACTATGGTCCACTGCTGAGCTATTTCTCTAGCCCCAGAGTTTTACTTCTTGAAGTTAAGTTTGAAAAGGCATCTAATATGCTTTCTATCCTGGACATGATAGTTTTTAATCTCTAAAATTTTGATTTTTATTGCTTTTAGATCAACAATCTTCATATCTCTTTATTTTCTTGAACACACGGAAAAGCAGTTATTAGCACGACACTAAAATGTGTTATCACATTCTTGTTGATTCTATCTGTATCATCTCTAAGTCAATTTTGATTGATAACAACTTCTTATTTAAAATTATCTTTGCTGCTCTTTTAATAGTTTTAAAATTGGTTTGTTAGATACTTTGACTTTTACTTTACTGGTTACTAGTTTTGTATTTAGACTTATATATTTTTTGGGCCTTATTTGAGGTGAAGTTAAATTCTTAAAATACAAATCATGTCTTGCTTTAAAGATCTATTAGGCACAAACACAGCTACATCTGGCTTTGAAGTAAAAATTTCCCCACCATGTAAGCAAATCCCTTTAGCACACACCAGACCTTCTAAGACATGGGTGTCCTTCGCAGTTTCAGTTTATCATGGCTAACTGTGGCAGAAAAAATATGAAATGGAAAATTCCAGAAGTCTTCTGATTTCCAGTTACCTTGCTGTGAGTAGTGTGAAGAAGCCTTGTGCAGATCCTGCTCTGTGCTGGCACTTGACTCCCCTTTCTGTCCAGTATACCACTGCATCTCTGCATGTGTCACCTGCCTGCTTCCTGCAGGAACTGTCGTAGTAGTTGATAGATGGTTGAAGTTTTGCTGTACCGGTAGCCTAGTGTATCAACTTAACATTGTATCACAAGCTTACATCCTTCATCTTGTCCATCTTATTCCGTAGACTGTGTATCTCACATCATTACAATAGAAAGAATATGTATGCCCAGTGCAGGAAGATAATTTGAGGAAGACCTCATTCAGGCAACTTTTATTGTAAGAGCATGTATGTCATTGTAGTTGCTTTCATTAGCTGCTGTTTTTTGTTTTTGAGACAGGGTTTCTCTGTGTAGCCTTGGCTGTCCTAGACTCCCTTTGTAGACCAGGCTGGCCTCGAACTCACAACAATCTGCTTGCCTCTGCCTCCCGAGTGCTGGGATCAAAGGCGTGAGCCACCACGCCTGACATTAGCTGCTGTTTTTAAGGTCTTGTTGTACCTGATCGATAAACTAGCCATAATCACAGGTGTGTATATAGCAGAAGGAAGATAGCAGTTTTAGGGCTTGGTAGTGTCTGTAGGGCTAGGTGTCTCATCGGAGTCTTGGAGAGTAGTCTTATGGATAAGGATACCCTAATTTTAGGTTTCTTTACACTCACAATGCCTTTTTGTCAGAGATTTTTACACATCCTGGGTATGCAGGTATCTAAAATAGACAAATAAGTGCAACACTTAATGATATTGAATCAATAGGTTTAAAACAACTTATTGTAAAACAATTCTTTTAGATGCACATAATTTTTTTGTGCCACCCATTAAAAATGAAAGCAAACTGGCATCCCGATGGGATAGTGTGCTTTCTTGTTTTTACATAAAGAACTAAATCATGGCTGAGTATTTGATACCGCACTATGTGGAGTACCGTCAATCACTTTCCGGGGCAACTGATAATTTGATTTTACCAAAAGTTGCCAATGCTGCCAGCTGTTTTGACACATATCCATAACCCTACTACCTGAGGCCAGAGGACCAAGAATTTAAGGCCAGCCACAGCTATATTGCAAGTTGTAGATTAGCTTAGGAACATGGGACCCTGTCTCCAAAATAATATCAAAAGAAAACTAAAACAAGAAGCAGTTGTTGGAACTGAGAATGCCGCTGCACATAAGTACATACTACACAATGGCTGAATTTATATTTCAGGCCATTCCAGAAATTGTTGGAAATTCTCTCCTAACCCCTAGACAAAATTCATGTATTGATTTTTTTTAGTGAAAACTAAGGCAGCCACTCAAATAGCAATTTTAAAAATCAAACAGCCTAAGACAATGCAATTCAAAGATGGGCTCGTTTGATACTTGCTGAGGAGTGGTGGCTGGAAAATAAGAAAAGCCTTTGTTTTCCGTAATTAAGCCAGGATGCTTCTATAAAAGCAGAGAACCTTGTATAGCAAAAACTCTGCAGCTAATAGCACAGGCTCATCTGGAATCTGATTAGAGGGATTGTTGTAGGGAGCATTTCTTGGCCTTGTATAGCAATACAGACAGTGCAAAGTGCGCGCTCACGCGTGTTCTCAGAAGCAGGGCGGAAGCCAGGTCACGGTGCAACACGGGCACATCCTCCCAGAAACACGTCAGACACAAACATTAGGTTCGCAATTCATTCCTGCTTGTTGTGTCTTCGGAAAGCTTTTACTGTTGCTCATTTTTTCACAACCTTCCCCCACTCCAAATTCAGTTACCCGGTGCCACATGGGAGGTGACCTGCACTGTGAGGAGGAGCTGTGCCCTATTTAACTCCACTCTTTTTTTCCTGGCAGGACAAGACCCATTCCCAGCCCCCTGAGCCCTTGTGTGGCCTGTGTTGTAGCCTGCAAGCTCCCCCGCAAGGCAGAGGCCACCAAAACCTTTTCTTCCTTAGGGAATCACTGCCCCAGCCACCTGTTCTATGGCTTACAAACTATTGCTTCAGGAGTTTTGGAGGCTCTTGGGAAGACACATCTGATCCTTCTTGGTTCATTTTGGCTAACCATTAGACTTGTATTTACTGCTTTCTCATCTGTTCTTCAGGATCTCTCTCTCTCTCTTTTTTTTTTTAATGATTTTTTTTCACTGTAGTGGAGGAAATGCTCCTCTATGGGTCCTGTTCTTGCGTGCTGAGTTCTTATAATTTATTTAATTTTATTCTATGTGCATTGGTGTGAGAGTGGCAGATTCCACGGACTGGGAGTCACAGAGAGTTGCGAGCTGCCATGGGGGTGCTGGGAGCTGAACCTGGCTTCTCTGGAAGAGCGAGCCACCTGTCCTCTTAACTGGTTGAGCCATCTCTCCAGCCCCGCATGCCGAGTTCTTTATCCGCTTTGCGCCTCACTTTCCCTGGGTGATATTTGCATAGTTTCTTTCCCCTCTTTTCTATCTAACACAGAGGCAGCTGAGAGTGCTTGCCTGTGAAATAGCAATTTGCCCTAATGATGTTCTCACTTGATCCAAAATCTGTTTATCTTTCTCTCTGAACTACTTTGTAAGGGTCAGGTGTTTCATGGTGTCAGTTCTGCAGTTAGGAATGCAGGCAGCGGTGAGCAGCTTTAAGGGCAAAAAATCCTTCCTTTGGGGCCGTTTGATTTTTTTTTCAAAGAAGGATTCTTGGAGCTAGAACATTAACACCAGGAAGGCAGGGAGCTTTGGGGTCAGTTTTGCATGGCACATGTCCATCCCTCCGCAAGATTGGATTGGAGGATAAGTGACATTCACACACTTAGTTTTAGGAATGGGTGAGTGAAACTTTTAAGCGTCAGTCCTGTAAAGAGCTGTGTATGGTGGGGCTGGCCAAGGCTGGCTTTTCTTGGGCCAAATTCTTCAGCAGGATGTTTCTGCCAGGTGTTATGGGAGTGATTCCCTCTGAGGCAGTTGGTTAAGACTCAAGTTCTCGAGATTTAAGGTTCAGGAAATAACTTAAAAGCTTCAGGAAGTTCCTGGAACAGATCAGGTGCCACTAGGCTCCTCCCTTTTCAAGGTCATATAAGCAACAAGGACTGCTGAGGAGACCGAGACCAGCTAAGCTGCCCAGAAGAGACACTCTGCAACCTGTCCAGTTGCCTGTAACTGTGCAGTGGACTCAGGGCTCTAGTGCTCAAGAGCCAGCACCCGTGCCAGCACGGGCTTTTGGTCTTTGAACTTGGTTCTGCTGTGAGTGAACCCTCATCCTTCTGCAAATTAACTCATTAGTTCATCACATTGGACTTTGGTGGTTATCCTTGCTTTGGTCTGTTGTCTGTCCTGTCAGGGCTGAGTAGATGCTTGTTCGCATCTCCCTAAGAATAGTGTCACAGAGCAGCTGGATGCTGTGAGTGTGTGGCCACGCAACTTAGGATCTAGGTGAGATCACACCAGACAATGGGAGAAACCATGGCCTCGTACAGGGGAAGGTTCTGTTTGGGCTTAGCATGGCTAGCAACTGCGTCCTACTGGAGTTCTTTATCCTCTCTATATCCTTTCTCCAATTCTTTCCTGGAATCTTGTCTAAGGTAAAATTAATGAGATCATGTGCCCCACCTCAGCCAAGAGCTACTAGCTGTGTTGGTGAACAGTAATGCTTATCTGATAGGCTACTGCATGGAGGAAATGGGAGAGGTCCATGCCTCTATTGGCACCCCCTGCTCCCCAAGTGTGATGGTTAGCATTATTTGTCAGTTTGACAGAATCTGGAATTACCTGGGAGAAAGGACTCTGGGCAGCCTGTGAGGCATTATCTTAATTACCTTAATTGAGGTGGGAGGGGTGTCCCACTGTGATTGGCACCATTCCCGGGCTGGGATCCCGGACTGTATACATGAAGAAGGCCAACTGAGCAGCAGGGTGCAGGCATTGCGATAATGGGTAAGACGTGAGTAGCTTCCTCAGGCTCCTCCTGCCTTGATTTCCCCACCACAAGGGACTGTGTCTTGAACTGGGAGTTAAAGTAAACCTGGCCTCCCTGAACTTGTTTTTGTCTAGTTATGGTGGTGTAGTGACAGGAAAGAACAGCAAGGCCTAAGGTTCTCAGCTCATGTCAGCGTGAAGATGATCAGGAGGGCAGGCGCCAACACCTCTGGCTTGTTTGTACTTCCTCAGGGCTCCAGTGGCCTGCTGGTTTTTAACAGAGCCTATGGCTTCAGAGAGGCCGTGTTAACTACTCACACGTGGACATCCTTTCCCCAGTAGCTTCATTTGGATGGCTATTGCCCAGCCTCTAACATTTTAGCACACGTTGACCCCATTTAATGTCTGCTTTGATGTACTAGCATCTCTCCGGCTCCTTCTCAGCTGATGGGCTGGAGGAGCCACTGGTGCCAGGTTCCAGCCATCTTCCTTTGGCTCCTGGAGCCTGGCTGGCAGTGGAAGAGAGGAAGAGTGGAGTGGCAAGCTCCTAGGAGACTCCTACTTAATAATATGGCTTTGACCCTAGCTGCTTTCTTGGGGTGTCTGCCAAAAGTCACAATGAGGTCAAATTAATTGGCTGAGCAAGCCTGAGTGTGAAGGCAGAAAGCAACTGGGTGGCTGTCTAATGAGACAGACCACAGAAAAAGGTGCTGTGCATTTCAGGCGTGCCAATACCCAAGACCTTGGGAAGAAAGGTGAGCTGTCTGGCGAGCAAGAGAAATGATTGTGTCTCCAGGAGACTCATATATGACCAAGGCCTGAAGAACTGTGCACACCCCGCCCCCTGCCGACACACACACCTCACAGTGAGCCAGAGAAGGGGAGGGCCAGATGTTCTGGAGAGGAACCAATAGGGAGAGTAGTCTGAGAGAGATGAATTCTGCAAGGCATGAAAGGAACTGGGGGCTGTGGAAAAAAAAAAAAAAAAAAAAAGAGGTAGAAGGCAGAGGTGTGTTGCGGGTAGGGGGAAATTTATTGGAGTCTTGTGAGCTTCCAAGGGCAGTGGAAAATAAATGCCCCAAGGGCAGGCTTGCTGTGTCCCTCAGTGTCATACGTCCATAAGGTCAGACCTGGGGGACTCTGCCATAGTATTTTCTCGATAGTGCATACTGGAGAATAACACGTACAATAGCACAGGTGGTCTTTTCCTCCACTGCTTGGACCACGGTAGAATGAGCAGGTAATTCAGTCCACTCCCCTGAACAGCGCACACTCTGCATAGAGTTGGGTATACCAGAAAGACTGCTACTTTATATGCCTGGGACAGGCTGAAGAAGACTGCTCCGGCATAGGATCATTTAGAGATGCTTAAATGTTCTTTCGGAAACCACTGCCTTAGCACCTGCCTTTATCCCCATCGCCAAAGCCTCTGGCTGCAGAACCCGCTTTATGTTGCATTTAATAGAGGCAATGTGCCCCTGGGAAAAAACGAGGCTCTGAGAGCCTTCGAGGAGTTCCAGGAGGTCGAACTGTTGGGGACATGCCTCCAATTCCACTTCCAAAATTGCAGTGTAAAGCTCGTCAGAGAGGAGATGAAATAAAGATAATCATAATAGTCGCAGGGAGGCCCCGGGCTTCTGTACCACTTAGAGGTCAGGAGACGCTTTCACAGCCATTAACCGCTTGCCCTCGGAGCATCCTCGCCCATCTCAGTGGGTTGTCAGGAAAATCAAAGGTTTCCCCCAGGAAATGAGACTACAGGCATGCCCCACTTTAAGCAAAACCTGCTGGGATCATTTAGGTAAAGAAAGCCTGCCCCACAGAGGAATTTAACGGGGCTATTTGGAATGGCCCGTTCCCCCAGCATGCAAAGCAATAAGAGGCAATTTACTAGACTGCTTGATTGATTGACACATATCTTGGTTAGGACCAGCTGCACGCCTGCAGCATCTCTTGGGTGCTGCTTGTGGTTATTTGTGTTGGGAGATGTGGGCGATGAGGCCAACACAGTTGGAGAGAGAATTTTGTGTGTGTTCATTTTCTGATCTTTTTGTTGGGCACATAGTTGTCAGAAACTGCCTTACAGGGGCTGAGGACATCACTCAGCAAAGTGCTTGCTCCAGAACCCATTTAAAAGACTGGTGGCGGCGGCAGGTAAATGCTTATAAATCCTGGTTCTGGGGAGCTGGAGACACAAGGATCTCTAAGGTTTGCTAGCCAGCCTAGCAGAGTTAGCCACTTCCTGGTCAATGAGAGACTGTGTCTCAAAAAACAAGCTGCACAAGGTCTGGAGGAATGACTGCCACGCCGGGAGGTGAATGATCTCTGCTCTGCACTTGTATATACACACTTACATGCACGCCTGTGCATAGGGAATACATGCACAAATACATACAAACAAACAAGAAATGGCCGCATAGGCCTGAGATGATCAGTACTGAATGAGAACACCACTCACCACTCATGCTAAGATGGTGCCCTCCTCTGACACCTTCGCTGTAGAACTGGCAGAAAGAGGATGTTTTTGTTTTTCTTTTGTTTTGCTTTTACTGATCTTACAGCTGCAGGGTTTAGTACTCAATCATAGCCCGTGGCCATGCTTGCTCTCTGGAGAAAGCTGCCTTTTCTGTGGGAGAAGGATGGACACACTCACAGAGAGAGAGAGAGAGAGAGAGAGAGAGAGAGAGGGAGGGAGGGAGGGAGGGAGGGAGGGAGGAAAGGAGAGAGAGAGAGAGAGAGAGAGAGAGAGAGAGAGAGAGAGAGATGGGGAGGCAGAGGGAGAGGGAGAAGGAAAGGGGAGAGAAGAGGAGGGAGAGAGTATAGACCAGGGAGGGAGTGTTCTGGTACCTCCTAGGGCCCCATTCCTGGACCTCCTGGTTCCACTCTGCCTATGGGCGTGCTGTCTGATTGTGCAATGATCCGGAAGCTGCTTCAACTTGCATTTTCTTCACCTGCAGACCAAAACATTGCTGGTGGACTGAAGGGAAGAAAGATGCACAAGCATTTGCAAAGGCGGTTCAATACGTGTGCTTAGAGCTGGACTGCAAACACAGGAAACAGCCACAATTGGAAATACACAAATGCTGACCCAAGGGAGATCAGTTAAATCAATACTGGGATGCATCGGCTGTGGTGTGACTCTGAAACATCCTACCCAGGCTCATGCTTTGACTCTGGGATTCCCACCTGTTGGCGCTATTCTGGGAGGTGGGGAACCTTTGGGAGACGGGGTCTGCATGCGAGAATTAGGTGAGTGGGTCTTTCAGATTATGCCTTCCCCAGCTTCTTACTGTTTTTATTTTATTTTATTTTATTTTGGTGTTTTTTTTTCCCTACTTGCTGGCCAAGCAGGGTGTGGGCAGACGCCACTGCATCATGGTCCCATCCACACGTCTTCCCCATCACAATGGGCTGAAGTGAAGTGCCCCAAACGGTGGAACAAACCAAAAGAAATCTTTCCTCCATTAAGTTGTTTCTGTTACATAGTAGTGTTATAGATGAAGTGGCAGTAAAGGAACTTGTAACAGGAATCCGTCCAAGAATATATGATGCAACCCCAGGAAGAAGATGTCTGGCTCTGGGTTTTCTGAGTTGTCCATGAGATGCTTTTGCTCCTGGTCAACATCAGGACCAGCCAGGCTACTCTGGGGTGAACAGAATGTGAGGTGGTGTATATTAGCTACTTTTCCCATTGTTGGAATGAGACACCAACAAAGGCAGTGGAAGGACAGAAGAGGTTGTTTCGTTTCATAGCTTGAGTACAGTTTATCATGGCCAGGACACTGGCAGGAGCATGAGACATCCGGTTCTGTTCTAGGTGCATTCAGTCAGGCCAACCAAGAAGAATCCTGGGGCTTCCTTTTATTCAGGTGAAGCCCCCAGGCCCTGGAACGGTGACATCCACATTTAAAGCGAGTCTTTCCATTTCAGTTAGCCGACTCTAAAAATTCCTTATATAAAACTCTCACCGCACTTTAAAAAATTTTTAATTTCAATACACACACACACACACACACACATATTTTCTGAGACAGGGTTTCTGTGTATAGTCCTTTCTGTCCTGCAACTCGCTCTGTAGACCAAGCTAGCCTTGAACACAGAGATCTGCCTCCCTCTGCCTCTTAAGTTCTGTGATTAAAGGCGTGCGCATCACTATCACCAACCTCGCACTTTTATTTTTAATAGCTCAGATGAGACGCCTGCAGATGAATTGGGACAGTCAATTAAAAAAAAAAAAAAAAAAAGAATGAACGACTGATACAAGCAACAGGTTGAGCAGAGAACCATGCTGGAGAAGGAAAAGGCAGTCTCAAATACTGCACACTTCATGGTTCTGTCCATTGAATTTCCTTCCTTCCTTCCTTCCTTCCTTCCTTCCTTCCTTCCTTCCTGTCTTCTTTCCCTCTTTATTCATTCCTCCCTTGTTCTATGCCTCACTTCTTCCTTCTTCCTCCTTTCTCTTTTTGTTTGAGACAAGGTCTGGGTACGTAGGCCAGGCTGACCTAGACCTTGCTATCCTCCTGTAGGTAGAGTGCTAGGACTGCTGGCACATATAACAGCCTTTAAAGGTTGTGGCATTAGAGAACATACTAGATGTGGCCAGGGCTTAGGGTTGAAAGGAAGGTATAGCTACGGAGGGGTGGCCTGGTCAGGGGACATTTCTGAATCCTGATTCAGGTGGTGGCTACACCAGTCTATACAAGGAACAAATCTTAATAGAGCTAGTTTCTAACTGACCCCCAAATGCATGCAAATAAACTCTGGTAAAAGCTGAGTGAGATCCATTGTATTGTATCCTCCCATTGTCAGTTTCCTGACTTGGTCATATTGTTGTGCTATTTTAAAGATACCACAGTGGATTCCCTGTATATATATGAGAATTCTCTGTACATTTGTCTAAGTTCTTGGCCTAAAATTGGTTTTTAAAAGATGAACAATGTATATAGTCTTTCCTTCCTTCCTTCCTTCCTTTCTCCCCCCCCCACCACCCCCCCACCCCCCGCTCTGCATCCAGAAATATGTGGTTTGTGTTCTTTCTAGATTATGGGTTGGAACTTGAACTGAAGCCCACACCTGCCATCCCCCAAAGCCTGTTGGCAACTTCTGCTCTCTTCTGCCTCAGTTTCCTCTTACTTCCTTCTCTGCTTCTAGCTGTGAGAAGGAAGGAGGAACGGAGGCCAGCCAGCACTCAACCCGAATGTGTTGGCCTTTGTATCTACACAGTAGCCCAAACCTCACTGCCCGGATAGTCTCTGTTCTTGGAGGGGATGCTATGAGCATAACCTGGGTCAGGTTCTGGCATGAGGGTCAGTGTGCTCTGCTGCTACGGCTAAGGAGCAGAAACAACCATCGCATGGCCTGTGGCTAGAATATGTTTCCGTACAGTAAATTAATTTCCCACTTGGAATAGTGTTTTCTGTTTCCTATTAAATGAATAGCCTCAGAGCATCTTGGGAAAGTACATAGCAGGTTGTGGGGCTCCCAGGACTCTTGGGGAAATGAGATTGCCACAGTCGTTTCCCAGGACGGAGGACGCTGAGGGCTAGAGTCTCAGAATGTGAGTAAGCTCTGAGACCGAGGGAGGGATGGGGAGACAAGTAAGGGTGGATCCTGGTAGGATAGTGAGGTAGAAAGCTGTGCTCAGTTCAGTGATGCCTCAGGATTTAGCCTTCTGATTCTCCTTTTGGGCTCTGTTTTCCTCTATTCCAGTCTGCCTTGAATTCTAGGTCTCTTCTGCTTTTATCCCTTTGTTGTTGTTTGAGATAGGGTTTCTTTATTTCGGGTTGGTCTCGGACTCATTACGTAGCCCAGATCAGCCTTGAACTGCCATGCTCCTACCTCAGTCTCCTCAGCCAGGAATACAGGTATGCTCCGGCGCACAAGGCCAACATCCAACCCAAACATCTTGCCCTCTCAACCCAAACCAACATTTTGACTGAGATAATTGGTGTAGAAGGAAGAGGAGGAGCAAAAGTTGGGGTGTGTGTGTGTGTGTGTGTGAAATGTGTATAATATTTCTTCAACAAGCACTATTGAAAAACTCCCACCTTGTTGTGGGTTTTTTTCTTAGTCACTTTGTGTATAGGGCATATAATCTGTGCCCATCAAGGGACTCAAAATTTATGAAGGGGACAGATGAAACGATGAGAGGAATGTAGAGAAGCATCATGGGAGTAAAGAGGCTGTGAGGCAGAGGGGCGGCAAAACTCTCCTCAGAGAAGTCTTCTCAAGAAGGTCCCCTCAGAGGCTCAAGCATATCTTTCACCAAAGGGAGGAAACAGCTCTATTTCTGACATAGAGGTTTCAAAAATGTCCTATGTTGGATATATTTTATTTATAGGGTATGTAAAATGTTTTCAGTTCCAATAACAAAAATGAGATACTTTCCTCAAACACCTGGGATTCCGATCCTGTAGCTAGGAGGATCACATTTTACTACAAGGGCTGATTGATTGCGTGGCAGTGGTGCACTCTGACATCCTGATTGTGGCCTCTACCTGAGAGTCACTGGATCCGGCTGCTGTTCGGCTGTAGCAATAGGGGGTCACTAGCAGGTCTAGAGGTTCCACTCTTGGCTAGCAGAGGAGATCTGTCATAGTCTCCACACTAGGGAGCCATGGTGTGTGTTTAGGTCCCGAGAATGAATGCAGAGGTGGGATGAATCCTTCCCAACCTTGGCAGGTGTGTCCTCCAATTCAAATAGTTTCCCCTTTCCTATTTGCTCATGTGAAAAGTCCCCCAGATCCTCCTGCTTATTAACAAGCTACACACCACGCTGTGCTTAAAGTTCAGAGCGCCATAGGATACAGAGCCGTAATTAATCTCAGTCCCTCCATTCTAGAACATGGAGAGCAATTATAATTTACTGTCGGAAAACCAATTTGGGGAAGCGGTGGTTTTCATGCCCCTGATCAGAGTGTCACGAAATGCCACTTCCTGTCCCTGTGCCTCCTGCTAGAAGATCAAGACCTTTAGTTGCTACAAGTCTGGAGGGAGGGGGTGGTGTCAGGGTGTATTAGGTACAGGAGACTGGGTGTAAGTGCCAGGCCCATAGTGTCTTTTGCCATCCTGTCCAGTCCAGGCTGGCAGACCCCTTCTGGTCCCTTCTTCCTTGCAGCACTGTAGTGTGTGGTTCCAAGGCAGATGTGAAGGTCACTTTGGGTCCTCTGCCCTACGCCTGTTCCTGTTCCTGTCCTAGCATTTCAGGCCACCCTCGGGCTTCCAGTTCCCCAGAACTTCCCGTTGATCTATTATTTTCTCCTTGCTCAAGGTCAAATTGTCCTCACATCAAAAAGACCACGAAAGGACGGGCCCCCATGCCTTACCAGAAGAATTCCTACCACGCCGACACAGCCAGGGCCAGCATACATGTGGCAGGGACCAGCTGTACTTCCCAGGGCTTATGGGCCAGGCTGCCCTGCTGCCCAGTCTAAAGCCATATCCTATTTATCCACTGGCCTCAGAGCCAGATCCTAAACAGAGTGGGCGACGTGTCCTAGTAGAATGAGTGTGTGTGTGTGTGTGTGTGTGTGTGTGAGACTAACTTTATAAAAACATTCTGACCATGTGTAGATACTTATGAGGAAGAAGTTAATGATGGCCTCCCCGCCTTCCTGCCTTCTGCTTCCCTTCCTTCCTTCCTTCCTTCCTTCCTTCCTTCCTCCTGGGATCAGAGCCTGTTCTGATATTGGAGGCATTAAAATGACTATATCTAGACTGCGGATGTAGTTCAGAGTGTCTGTCTAGCATGTAAGAGATCAAAGATAATAAAACACAACATCACAATAAAGACAGTGAAGTGAGCATAGCTTTGTCTTGGGAAGAATCTACCCCACAGCGTTATAAGAGAGGGCCCAGAGGTGCTTAGGGTGTCATGGGGGCAACAGGAGTATGGGAGGGGTGGCTTGAGGGCTCTGCTCTGATCCCCAGCTCTCAGGTGGTTCAAACCCCCTTCCCCCATAGGGAAAGAAGGAGCAAGTCCTCGCTCTCACTGAAAGGTCATCGCATTGAACTGTACTTTAGATGAGGGATTCTGCATTTTGATAGCCACTTATTTTCCAGGCAAGGGAGGTTCCAGAATGTGTGTGTGTGTGTGTGTGTGTGCGCGCGCACGTGTGTGCAATGTGCACGGGTGGAGGACTGTGGGACTCACAGCGTTTCTGAGGTCTGGAGTGTTAGAGATGGTAGCAGGAGGTATCCAGAGTTCAAGGCACCTGTGGGAGAAAGGGACAAAAAGCAGTTCCCTGGGGTCACAGAAGAGGTCACAGCTCTGCTACTTCCAGGAGCCAGAAGACAATAGAACTCAGGACAAGAAGCAGGAATGCGGCTACGGGAATAGAGAGACCAGCAAGGCTTGAGGAGGCAATGCTAACAGCATGCTTCCAGGCAAAGAAACTGCTTAGGTCCGCAGGTCACAGGGTTACTGTTGTTTGGTTGCCTACTGAGTCCTATGCAGAGCTTCATGTGCTTATAGGGACAAAGTACTGCCTTGGGTTTCTTAGCTCTGCCACCAGTTTATGTGAGTATGAACAAGTGTCTCCGACTCTGTACCTCAGGTGGCTTGTCTCCTTGCCCTCCTGTTATATCACCTGCCAGGGTAGGGATCAGGGGGACGAGTGATCACAGGACCAAGTACGAGGATTTGAAGACCAGGAAAGACACAGGGGTAGATATGATGCTATCGATGATGGAGAGTGCCCTTGGGATCCTGGGCCCTTGTTCTAAATAAAAAGATCTTGGGAGTTTCTTATGTGGAGGGTCAAATTTTACAGGAAAGACAAGCAGAGTTGGGAGAAGCCAGGCAACCTGTCCAAGGTCACACAGTAGCCAAGTGTCAGAGCTGGGCTGCAAACCTGAGCAGCGTAGCTCCCAAATCCATATGCTTTCTTTTCTGCATGGCTCTCTTACCTCCCTAGGGGACAGTCTCCTTACAAAACTTTGCAGGTTCTGTTCGTATTAGGAGGTCTGTGTTGGCAGCCCCACAGCAGGTGCTCTGCCAGCATGCTCATGGGTCCAACTCCAGTTGACCTAGGTTTAGTACCTTCTTCTGCCTAGCGACATTAGAACTCCTGTATGTAACACCCAGGTCTTGGTCTTACCTCCTGGTCCACAGAGGGACCCACCCTCAGCAGGCAGAATGTGGCCAGGAGCTCTGGAGACCCCAATCAGCACAGACAGTGCTGTCCAAACTACACTGACTGTCAGATGGAAATTTACATACATAATGTAATTTGGGCCAATTGAATTGTCGATGAAACGAGTCACTTAACAAGCGGCAAAGCACTCTGGCGTGTGACTGAGAAGACGAGAGGCCCTTGAGATGCCTGGAGCGAAAACACACTTTTGTTTTTTGAAGGAGATGGCCACTTCCCAATTCCACATTCTAGCAGCCTCCACGCTCCCTGCTCCCAGTCCCCCCTGGGTCACAGCTGGGAGCTGTTGAGATAAAGAACTTTTAGGTACTTAGCATTGAAATCTTGGGCAGTGTAGTGAGCATGCTCAGGATACACGTGGAGCAGCTGCCGGGGGTGGGGGTGGGGTGGGGGTGGGGTGGGGTGGGGGAGGGGAGTGGAGGGATGGAGAAGGGGGGAAGATATCTTCTTACGTTGGACAGGTGACCGGAAGCCAAAGGCTAGGCTTGAAGTCTGAGTGGTAGGACCCCACACTTCCATCCTGTAAGGAAGGTGTGATTTCCTTAGGACACCATAGGTCTGAATTTTAAGCCTTATACCTGATTCTTGGCTGTGTGACCTTGAGTACTCAGCTCCATCTCTCTGAGCTTCAGTCTCCCCCTCCATAAAATGGGGAGAATGTCCTATTATCATTTCCCGATTTTTCCAAGTACCAGCTTTCTCACTGCCCTATGGTGTTTGCACAGGTTGTATCTGAAATCCTTTTCCATCTTTCTGCTTCCTTCTTTGTCTCTTTCCTCAAATAGCCTACATTCAGCACCCTGGGACTTGTGTGTCTAGTCAGAGCCCAACGCATTGTTCTTCATGTCCTATAATTCAGTGTTGCCATAGTTACCCATGTCCCATCAACCCCTGGGCAATGCTTTAAGATGCATAGAGGTGAAGACTGTATCTTCTCCACTGCTGACCCCTGTGGTGGGTACAAAGCAGACATTGAAAACATGGACATCGTATGAAGCCAACAGCTCCTGTTAGTCCTGAAGTTTTTTAGTATGCTCACAACTTCCCTTAGGAAGCCTCTCAGATGCCCCGCTGTGAGCAAGGCCTGGGGGGCAGGGTCTGGCATACAGATCATGATGGAATAACCACAACCCAGGCTATGGGATGGGCAGAGAACTCACATGGCCTCACACTGTACGGTGAAGAGGAAGGCCTGAGGCAAAGGCTGAAAGATAGGTGTGGGGCCAAGGCCATCTGAGTGACAGTCCTTAGCATGGACCCCGGGGAATAAGAAGGACCGTGCCAAGTGAGTCATGGCTACTTGAGCCCAGGATAGAGGGTCCAGGGGTGTACATGGGTCCATGTGAGGAGGGGCAGCTGAGCTAAGGTTTTGGTAGGAGTGATTCCTGGGCCTGCTCTGCAAGGCGGTGCTGCAGTCTTGGCATCCACAGGTTGCAGAGGAGTTTTAGAATGCTGTAGCTACACGACCCTCGCTGCACCCAAGTCCACCATCCTGGGGACCTCATTTGAGTGTTCTTTGCCTATAAGGGCCTCAGGAGTCATCTGTACTGTGATGGACAGCTGTAGAAGGTGACGGCCATCCACATCTTGCTCCTAGGCTGGTGTCAATTAGCACTGGGAGCTGTGACACTGCCACATTGCATGGCAGAGTGCCCACACACCAATCTGTTCCATGTGCTTCCACCGTTACTGGTGGCATGGCTGTAAGGGGTCCTGGGGTCCTCTCAGGCCTTCCTGCCTCTTGGAGCTCTGAAGTCTAGCTGCAGCATCCTACCAGGGTTGGCCTTAGCTCTGTGGCTCTAAGGCATGTCACTCACAGTGCTCCCGGGGCACTCTCCAGGATCCCCATGGGCAGAAGAAGACTGTCCACAGTGGGCACCTAAGGAATGCCTCTGAAACCTTGTTTGGAACCTCAAACCTTCTTTTCCCCATGCTTGTTTTCCTACACAGCACAAACCTAGGTGCCCTCCTGGGACCCTAATCCAAGATGGAGGAAGCCACGGGCAGGGAACAGAGCCCCATGATACTCTTCCAGATGCCTTCTTTTAGGGCACCACAAGCCCGTATTCAGCAAATTTCAGGCACTTCACAGGTTATTGGATGATAAATTGCAGGGAAATATGTGGCTTCAGAGGTCATGACAAACAGCTACTTCCGGGAAAAGGTGTCAGGGGAGCATGTCAAGAAATCTTTGAAACTTGTGGATTTTTCTTTTTTTGTCTTGAACTGCTTGCATGTCCTTGTCTGGGGGCTCTCCTGGGGTATGTCACAGAGCTGTGCAGGTCAGTACATGTGGCTATGGGACAGAGACCATGGCCCGTACCCAGCAGGTATGTTTGGAGGAGAGGTATACAGAGATTGGGCAGCATCTGGAATCATCCCGGGAACAGAGCTCTGGACCTTTACATGAAGGAATATTTAGATCAGGCTAACAGAGGTGGGAAGACCTGCCCTTGATGTGGGTGACAATAGGACACGGGCTAGGCTCTCACACTCCATAGCAAGAAGAGAAGGAGCTCGAAAATAAGCACTTACCCTTTTCTGCTCCCTGACTGTGAGCAGTGACCAGTTCCCCCGTGCCTTCCCTGCTGTAATGGACTTACACCCCAGATTGACAGAGATATTAATCCAGAGACGATCTGTCACAGAGATGAGGAAAGTAACCAATAAAGCCCGACTGGACGGAGAAGCCTTGGAAGCCCTGGGTGGCACTGGCTTGCTCTGGTCCCCGTTACAGCTGCCTCTCCCACTCTCCACCGAGAACACAGTCTTCAGGGGCTTCTGGGAATCAAGGAAATCCCTCTCCGCCCCCATGTCCCTGTGACTCTGAGGAATGTTCTGGTCTGTGTGGGCTCAGTCCTTTTCCATGGTCTTGAGAGAGTGGGGGAGGCTTGCTATTAGAGGCATCAAGCTCTGTCACCCCCACCTGAAGCCTGACAGGAATGCGGGAGGGGAGGGGAGTGGCAAAGGAGTCCAGTGCAACCTCTGCCGAGGCAACATGTTGAAGTACTTTGCAAACATGTGGGGTCCACCCACACCGGGTACACATCTTGTCCCCAGCACCATTTCCCTGCATGTGGGGGCCCACATGTTCCTGGGCTAGCCGGAGTGGGTTGCACGTGCAGGCAGCTCGTGCTTATGTTGTTTGCTAATATTTCTTTGATGTCAATGAGCCTCCTAAGCCTGCTGCTGCAGTCCCTTTGAAGCAGGACATTGTGTTTTGCCAGAAGTCAATGAAACGCCTTAGTGGAACAGAATGGTTTAATTCCTGCTTCCAATTCAGGGCCGAGAAGGTTCAAACGAGCTCCTGCCTACACCCGCAAGATGTCCCAAATGGCCTACAAGAGGCCACCTCAGAGGCCTGCTGGTCTGGCTGCTGGCCTTGGAGCTGGCCTTTGCACAGAAGCCCTGATCTCCTCCATCGAACGACACACCCCATTCCCTGCCTTCCTCTGTCCCTTGGCCTCCTTCCCTACCCCTGAGCTATCTCTCACTTTGACCTGCTGTTACTGGCATTGCACTCTGGCATATCCATAGCTCTCTCTCAACTTCCATGGCCTTGTGGCAGAGATTGACCAGCCCACTGAGGGCTTCAGAGAACCCAGCTCAGCCTTGATAGCATGTGGGTAGCCCTTTTTCATATATATCCAGGGAGTATTCCCAAGGGCCTCTGTGGTCCTCTGATCACATCTCGGCCTACATGGACATCTCTTAAGGTGCCATCTCTTTTGCTAGCCAGAGCGCCTGCAGCTGGCCACTCTGCTGCAGCCATGGTTTCAAAGCCTTGGAGGCTGCCTGGCGCTGGCTGCTAAATGCGTGTGCATTTGTCATACATCTGCCTTTTATTCAGCAGGGCTAAGAATCAGTTCACCACTGGGGTCCCTGCTGATACTGGGGTCCATTGTCCTGGGCCACTGCAGTCCTGCTCTCTAAGTCTAGCCTCTTTAGAGTTGGGCAAGCCTAAGAGCAATGCTCTAAGTTGCTCTTGGATTCTAGCCCTCACCCACAACTTGGGCCAGAGCTTTCACACTCCCAAAGTCTGGCTAGGACTTTAAAAAGTGAGTCAGTCAAATGCACATGTGTGTGGAGACAGTTGTTCAGTGTGCACCCATTGCTCATGCGTGAACTTTCAGTGTCCTGAGACAACCACCTGTCCATATGCCTTTTATACAGGCCCAGAGAACAGTGAAACAGATATAAAGAAAACCAAAGAAGGTGCCTGGTCGCAGATCCCGTCTCTACCATCCTAGGCTATGATCTCAGGAAGCTTGCTTAACTGTCCTGAGTGCCATTTGCAAACAGGATATAAAAATAACAGGTATAATTACAGTTGCAAAAGGGAAGGGTATAAGCATGACCTGGCACCTGGCACAGGGAAGGCCTTTGCACACTCTTTCCACATGTGCACTCATACACCACCATGCAAAGCAAGATAATAGGCCGTAGCACTGAGAACTGGCAAGCCAAGGGACAGGTAGGGTCACCATCAGGCTGGTGTGAAAGGAGTTGGAGAGAGATTGTGTTGTGCCTTAGTGTTTTAGTGACAGGGTTAAGTGTGTGGCCTGCTGGGGCTGGCTGGGCGCAGCAGAGGTTTCTGTCTGAAGAAGTGGCTGGGAGCCAACAGCAGCCCCTCATCCTCCTGTCAGGCTGCTCCAGAATAGAAACTAGCTGGCTTTTGTCTCTGCCGAGTGGCCTTTTCTATGAAGAGATAAGGAAGGACAATTAATCTAGCAATTGGGAGCAACCTTTGATGCTCCAGTAATTTCTCTGCCTTATAATTATGGGACAATCAGGGTTTTGCATGCTCCCAATTAAATCACAGTCAGACCCAGTGACTGTCAGAAAGTGGACACTGTAGCCAGAGGCCAAGGAGGACCCAAAGAAGGTGATAACCTGTGACCTCAAGGAAATCCAGAGTGGGCAGGGCAGGAAGAAGGTCCTCTGCTGGAGGAAGAGCCTCTCCTGAGTGGCAGCTGGGAGGCTTGCAGAAAGCACTGTGGGTGGAAGAGGGTTTGGCCCATGCATCTGGCAGGGTACTGGCATGCTCCTGAAGGAACAGGCTCTTTGGCTATTTGCCCTGCATGGCACATCCTGGACCAGCAGCCTGCCTCAAACTCCATCTGGGGGTACACGTCAGTTGGGGTGATTCCTTGCCTGCTCTGTCTTTATGTCACTGAGGGCTACAGGTCAGGCCTAGCTCCTTTGGCCTCTGCTGTGGTGATAATAGCAGTCTCTTTCACTTCTAAACTACTTATAACATCAAGCACAGGATGGCTCCTGCTTAAGTGATACCTGACAGAAAGTTGAGGCTGTCGTTAACAGGGTAGCCCCAGTGTGGACTCCCATCAGAAAGGCCTGTGGGCATCGGGGAGGCTGCGCTGGCTCTTTGAGCCATGCTGCCTACTGCCCTGAAATCAACTATCCCTCTCTTCATCCTCAATCTTGCCTCCATTTGTGGGTCTCTGAGGTCCCCAAACAGATTTTGAGAGACCAACATCTGCCTTGACCAGGCACAGCTGAGATCTTGAAGGAGGGAACACTGGAGCGTGGAGGGACACACCCTTGCCACAGTCTCTGTCGTTCAGCCTCATGGGCAGAGGTCAATCTCACCTCAGCTCCCTCCACCGCTGTAGCCACTCTGTCCCCAGTTCTGATGGGAGAGGATGGGTGAGAGCTGGTGTCCCAAAGTGGAGATACCTTAATCCAGGGAAAGCAAGCTTGTGTGACTGTCCTACCCACCTGTTCCTGCTTTTTGACACTACTGTCTTTAGATACTGGACAGCTCTATTTATAACCCCTGTGCAATCTTTAGTACTTGGCTATGCCTACCCTTCTTTCTCTTCAGTCCTTGGCAGCTCCCATTGACCAATCCCATACTTATACCTGAAAACCAGGAAAAAAATGTACCCTCCTTGGGACAAGAGCAGAGCTGCATACCTGTACTCTATGACTTTGGGATCCTCCCACATAAAGTCTGCAGACTTGTCGGAACTAGTTAAGACTCCGACGATGCCCCAACATGTGGAAATGGCTTGTGCCATGCATGTGCCTTGCAGGGGAGATGACTGTGTCATTTCAGCAGGGTGACCATTTGAGAGGCTGTCTCTCATCTTTCCTTTATGAACGGAGAAGTTGACGTTCAGAGAGATGAACACGCACGCATACAGAAGGTTGCTCTTCTCTGTAGCTGTAGTGTAAATCAAGACTCGAGTAGTGACGTTGAGCTTTGGGCTTTTGGGTAGTAACAGCAGGAGATAGAAAGTGACCTGGAGTAGATGAACCGGTGGGTGCTGACTGGATGTGGACTGCCATCCCTGTGTGACTGATGGTGCTGGGCCATTGTGGGGGTGGGTGTCACTTGCTGGACCACTTGCTGGCAGATGAAAGGCACCTTCTTACAATGTCCAACTAGTTGCTCAGCTGCTTCATCATGTGCCAAGTGCACACCGAAGCCAATGAGCAATTTCTTCTGTTTCCCACTGAGAGTTTCTCCCAAAGGGGGATATTATTGATTTTTAAAAGTCGACACATAAACTCTAAGCTATTCACAGTGCTCTTTGGTCCCGGCTGTGGCACAGCGAGGAAAGACAGCCATTCCAGTCATTCACAGACTAGACAGTAATAAACTCACCTTTACAAGGCCAGCACATAGTCTGCGCCGTAGAGGAAATTTCCATTCTCTGATTGGCTACTGTGTGTCTCCCCACCAGCACCAGGGCCCTCTGTTTCCTATAGGTAAGTGAGTGAGATGAGATGGAGGCTAGGAAGGGGACCCGAGTGGAAGAGCAGAAGTGAGCACCACACAGAGACTGTGGTTCTGACATATGCAGCTCCCTAGTGGGATCATTCCTTAAGCTCTCTGAACCCAAGAATCACATCTATGAAGTTAGGGAGCAACGGTACCCTGTGGGAATCTGATGACTTTAACCCAGAGCAACCATGGGGAGGACTGCACGTTAGCAGCTCAGGAATTGGCCTGAGAATGGGTGGACAGGGTGGACAAGCACTTCCTAGATATACTGTGTGCACTAAGAATAGACGTTCTCACTCTCTGTCCAGTCTTCCTCACCCCGCTCCCTCACCAGCTTCCTTCCCACACAGAGAAAATGCCCAGCGTGTTGCCTCCCCATTGTTTGTCTGCATTCTCAATACCCCCCACGCATTGGTATTGCAAGATGTGCCGATAGGGGCAATGGTGGCACAAATGTTATGGGGGATAAGCAATCATTTTCTGATGGGATTTAAGGCCCACTCTGCAGGAAGAAATGCATCACATGCTGTTCTATGGGTTAACCTACTAGTATTATTTTGCTAAATGAACAACATGGTAACAAATTGCCTCCTAAAAATTTCTGTCTCTATGCCCATAGATTAGGCCAGCACTCAGCCCTACATCAGAGACGTTCCTTCGTATAGTAAATGATGGTTAGAACAAAATCTCAACAACTGGTTAAAGTGCAAAGAATAAGTGGCTGTGGAGCGCTCAGCTACAAATGGGACATTTGTATTACTCCTTTCCCAAGGCTCAGGGACCATCTCAGAGGAGGCGGTGGGAAGACTCTAAAAGGTTGGAGAGGAGCAAAATAGTGTCATAGTGTGTGTGTGTGTGTGTGTGTGAACATGATCAAAATACAATGTAGGACTACTCAGAAGTTGATAAAATCTTATATTAAACATTGTATGTTAGAAAAATAAAAAGAAAACAACCATACAAGTTTATTGATATCTTTTTCTTTTAAAGAAAGTGCAGAAGAATAAATGCTCCCAAAAGCATGTAAGAGAAACACAAAGCTCAGTAGATCATATTGCTTATGATTACAGACCTATAAGAAACTGTGGTGACCCCTTTCCATTGCTTGCAGGAAACCTCAAAGCCCCAAAGCAGTGCTCAAGCCTCTTTATGTGTCACCCGCGCATCTCGTCACCACTGTCTGCCCTCATGTAATCTTCTGCTCCCTGTTCCCACTGCTTCCTTGGCTTGCCATAATCTCTTGGTTTCCAACAGCTGCCTGGTGTTTTCTTTTCTCTCTTAATACAAAGTGCATCTTGAGCTGGGCATGCAACGTCTCCTGTGACTCCAGCTTTTGGTAGGTTGGGACAGGAAGATCTGAATTTCAAGGCTATCCTGGGCTACATAACAAGTTTAAGGCCATTTTGGACTATGTGAAACCATGTCTCAAAAAAAAAAAAAAAAAAAAAAAAAAACCCAAAAAGTTTGAATTTTAAAAAAGTGGTTTTTATCTGTAAACTCATTTCCTTACCTCACACAAGAACTCTAGAGGTGAGCAAGCTTTCATTGACAGTATCAAGGCACACGGCTTTCTGCTCTAACATTTTCAAATGTCTGTCACGCAGATCTTCAAAATGATTGCTTCATGATCTCAAGATAGCTGCTGCAGCCCCAAAGAAGCCATCACTTCTGGGTTCAAAGCATGAAGGAGAGACTCGGCTCCTGGATGTATCCCTGATCAGAAAAGTGAGTTTCTCAGAAGCCCAGAGCTGACGTTCTGAGTATCTCACTGGCCAGAACAGATCATGTGGTCACTGCTAGTTATAAGACAAGGGGAGAAAGCAAGTATCATCAGTCTTAAATAAATAAAAGAAAACGAAACACAGGATGTTATCTTAGCAACAAAGAAAAATGGCTTTCACTGAGCCATGCTCTGGTAACTTTCTAGACATACCACCTGGAGACAGAAATTCTCTCTGTTCTTAATCTTACCATACTAAAATGGCTAATTCTAATGAAACCACCCACTTATCATATATATTATTTGCTTCCTCTTTGCTGTGACAAAATAGCTGACAGAAATTACTTTAATAATGAAGCGATTTTTTTCTTTTCCATCATGATTTCAGAAGTATCAGTTCAGCGTGGCAAGGGAGCTGTGGCCATGGGTGTAGGGTCAATTAGTCCACAGTGGCAGGGGAATACTGTTCTGGCCCCTTATATCTTGATGGAGCAAGAAGCCAAGCTTCTTAGTCAGAGGTGGACTATCCCACACAACTATGCCTGAGACACACTCGTGTCCCAAAGATTTTATACCTTTCCCAAACAGCTGGGGGTCAAGTGCTCAAAACAGGAGCCCCCTGCCTCTCCGCTCCAGCTGTGTGGGTGTGCATGTGTGTCATTGTCTGTGTGTGTGTGTGTCTCTCTCTCTGTGTGTTTCACATCATAACTGTAGCAGTCTGAACCTGGCATCTACAGGCTTATCATCATCTCATTATGCAAAATGCATTCAATCCAAAGTCCCCACCATCTTTAATGTCCCGACACTCTCCAAAAGTCCAAAGTGTCTGCTAAGACTCAAGGCAATCTCCTAGCTCTGAGTCCCTGTAAAATTAACTAAAGGGAACAAACAGAAGCCCCAACTTACATACTAATACCCAACGGCACGGAGACATTCCCACTCTAGAAGGGAAGAATGGGAAGAAGACAGGGACAGGATGGACCAAAGCAAGACCAAAACCCCCAGGGAAAGCACCAAAACATGGTATCAGGTGTTGGGTTTGTTTTTCTTCTTAGCGACTTATGAGATCTTTACTTGCATTGGCCCACTGGCATTTGGGCTGCGATTATTCTTTCTTGGTTTATCTCTACTCTCTTTCTTCGCAGGATGAGATGCTCCATATTAATGTAATCAACGTGCTGCTCATTTGGATGGCTTCTGAATGCTGTATCTTACTCAAAAGAGCCTGCTCTATGCCAAAATCTTAAGCATCCCTTTGCATTTTCTGATGGGTGTGATTTAAGTCCCTTCTTTTCCATCAGATCTGTGTGGAATTAACTGCAGAAAGACAAGGGACCCTCCTTATCTTTCCAGGTGGCTATCTTGTGCCGCATCACTGAGTAATGTTTCTTTCTCCTCATAATTCAAATATCATCTTAATTATATATGAATTTTCAGAAGCCTCTTTGCCTTTGGTTTCCAGGTTTGCAAAGTGAGAATGAAGAGTTGGGATTGTCCTAAAGGCTCATGAGATAATCGCAAGCCTACAGGACTGTGTATGACACGTGTTGGGTGCTCAATAAATGGCAGCCATCATTCCTAATTCTTCCAGATACATTTGCCCTGTTTGACTTACTTATGGACATCACATTGTAAGCTTTAGTAGACGTGTCAGTCTGGATTTGAAGTTACAAACAAGAGAGCCTACTCTGCAGACTGGAGAAGAGAGGTAACCTATTGGACATTGTATCCACTCTGTTAGAATTCCCTGTTGTTGCTTTAATGTTACATCCTATTTTTTCCTTATTTGGTTGCATTGGATAGTAAGGCAAACACAGTGTTTAGTAGTATTTATCTCAAAGGGCGTTATTGTGAGGAAAATGTTGCATAACAACCCAGCCTTCTCACGGAGGCTCCTCTGTCCTCAAGGGATTTGGGCCTGGGCATCAGTCATCAGGACCACCATTCCCAGGAGCTCCATGGAGTCAGATTTCATGCAGCATCTGTCCTCCCAATTGTTCTCTCTTGAGTGTTATGTGAGGCACCTGGTTTGTAGAGCTGCTGTCTCAAGGCTACGCTAGCTACAAGATTGACTATTTGGCCCTGGGGAGGCAGGTTCATGGTGACCAAAATGCTCCAAGTATCCAAGGAACACTAGGTTATGCAAAACATGGTAAATGCTTCTCATAAGTTCTGTCTATTCAGAGGAATGACTTTCAAGTTGGTGAGATGACGCCTTTAATATCTAATTACAAATGGCTTCTTCTTTTCAGAGATTTCTCAGCTTTTCTTAGATACAAGCTTAGCTGGCTGGGTTAAAAACTTCTGTTTGAAGCTGGGCAGTAGTGGCACACGCCTTTAATCCCAGCACTTGGGAGGGAGAGGCAGGCAGATCTCTGTGAGTTCAAGGCCAGCCTGGTCTACAAAGTGACTCCAGGACAGCTAAGGCTACACAGAGAAACCCTGTCTCAAACAACAACAACAACAACAAGAAAGAAAGAAAGAAAAAAGAAAAAGAAAAACTTCTGTTTGTATTTTTGGATAGTACTAATATAGATTAATGTAGAGGGAAGTAGAGTCTGCCAAACATGGCTCCTCCCACCCAAGAATGGCAAGTACCCTTTTGGTTATCTTAGTCTTTTTTAAAAGATTTATTTATTTATTATGTACACAGTGCTCTGCCTGCATGCCAGAAGAGGGCACCAGATCTCATTATAGACGGCTGTGAGCCACCATGTTGGTGCTGGGAATTGAACTCAGGACCTCTAGAAGAGCAGTCAGTGCTCTTAACCTCTGAGCCATCTCTCCAGCCCGGTTATCTTAGTCTTGATTTATGTTCTCTAGAAGAGTTAGAAGTATTTCCTTCCACATACCAGTTATATCTAGTGTAGATTAGATTTCTGCCTATTTCATATTCTCTTTTTGTTTTAAGTTTTCAATTGGCTATTGTTGTATGTGAGAAAGCCACTGGGTTTTTATACAAATTAATTCATTCTAAAACTCTTTTAGTTGAGTAGGAGTGGTGACACACACCTTTAATCTCAGCATTCAGGAGGCAGAGGCAGTGGATCTCTGTGAGTTAGGAGCCAGCCTGGTCTACAAAGTGAATTCCATGACAGTCAGAGATATGTTAAGAGACCCTTTCTCACCAAAACAAAACAAAACAAAAACAAACAAACCCCTACCACAATTCTTTTAGTGTTGTTTGTTTTTAATTCTCTATATCTTTACCGGAGTGGTCTATTTTATTAGGTGTTTAAATCAAGATTTTTAACCAACTGGTCTGTTGGCATTTGTGGAAAATGGTATGGTTTCTTTAGTATGATGAATTGTATAAATTGATTCATGAAGAAGCATCTTGAATTATTAGAATGAGCCCCAAGGCGGTGGCATGTTACCTCTTTCAAATGCATATGTGTGTGTTCGACTTCCTCATGTTTTCCTTAGGACTTTTGCATGTCATTGACTTAACGACAGCATACAGTCTACAGCTATCCATGGCTGGACTTCAGATGCTACAAGGCTGTGAAGGTGGTCTGTACGCAGTAGAAATTGAACTTGAAGTTTGAACATGTGTCTTTTCTCTACCTGGTGGATAGATACACAGTACATATGTTCCCTCTCATATTTCCTGCCATTCCAGAGCTGAGCCTATGCCCCAGCCAGCAGCAGAGTCATCAGGGAACCAGCTGACAGCTTACAGTGTGTTCCTGTGTTGAGCTGAGATACACAATGGACCAATATCTCAAAAATCAGCTTCCTACCAGGATATTTTTCCCTTATGGTATCTGTTCTAGTTTCATTTCTGTTGCCATAATAAAAATCCCTGACTACAAGCAGGGAGGAAGGGTTTGGTTTGCCTCATATGCCAGGGTACAGTCTATCATAGCCTGGACGCCAAGGCAGCAGGAACTTAAAACAGCCGAGCTTACCCGATCCAGGTCAGGAGTGCAGAGAAATGGAAGCATGCATGCCCAGTGTTGAGCTCACTTGGCACAGCTCAGAGCCCAAAGCCAGGTAATGGTGCCACTCATTCTCACTGGATCTTCCTACATCAATTACGGCACTCAAGACAACCCCACCAGACATGCCCACAGGCCAAGGAAATCTAGAGAATCTGTCTCCAAGAGACTTTCTCCCTAGGTGCTTATAAATGATCACATTTGGCATATAACCTCATTGCAAGTCGGGGGCACCTATGATATCAACTGTCTATCTTATAATTTGGGGATTTTATCTTTACTGTTTTTGCTGGATTTTTAGGCTCTGGTTCTCTTGCACAGCATTTGGGAGGACGGAGCTCCCTTCTCCTTGAGAGTGTGATGGAGTCCTTTGATGGAGAGCGAGGTTAGTTCTGGAGTGCATAGTGGCTTTTTGATAGCACTCTCCTTTTTGGCCCTAAGAAATGGGGTTCATTTACATTATTGATGCTTTCTTTGAAAACCACCCATTTTGCCCATTTGTTTTCATTTATTTTCAAGATCTGAGCAGAGTTTTCTATTATAATTCTTTCTCTTTTGCCCATATGTGGTGATTTTCCCATTGTATCTCCTAATTATGTCTATCTGAGTCCCCTTTCTTTCACGATTAGCTTAACCAGGGTTCATGTATCTCAATCCTTGAATGTGTGGCTCCACCCTAGAAAGATGTCACTCATCCAAACCCACCAATGGTACCTGCCGTGACACCCGCATTCACATCACCCCGAACACCCTTATCCCTGCTACAGCTAAGCCAGCCTCCGCCTTCAATCCTTCCACTTCTGTCATCTTGAATCATCCTTCATGTTACCCTCAAGGCAACTGGGCCAAGTGCCTGTGTACTGACACCTCTGAGACCATGAGCCAAAACAAACTTATCTTCTTTTAAAGTTGTTTTTCTTAGGTATTTTGTCACTGTGATGGAACTCTGGCTAACACAGGTAGATTATAGTATAAGACACTCATGATATCCTCTGTGCCCCATTGTCATCTGGGAGTGGCCATATGACCCAAGTCATAAAGAATTAAGCAGCCATCATCTGCTGCTGGTGGCTCTTGGGAAATTGAGGCTCCCTTATGTAAAAGAGGCTTAGTATGGCTGTGAAAGCCTTTTATTTTCCTTCTACTTTATGGTAGGAACAAGGTATATGGAGCAGCAGCAGCCTTCTTGTCAACTTGAAGAAAATGGTAAACACAATGGCCTTGATTCCATGAGCAGCCATCCTTCTTTGCTGTGCAGGAAAATGGCTGCCATTTGTTCAAATGACTGTGGGTGAGCTTTCTGCGACAGCTGAATCTATTCCCATGGTATAGCTACCTACTGCTGCATAACAAATTACAGTAAAATGTGGAGCAAAAACAAACAAACAAACAAACAAACAAACAAAAAACCCTCAGCTGTTTTTTTTTTTAAAAGCTCATGACCCTTGGATCAGTGATCCTGTTAGGGTGCAGAGGGGGTGCCTCATCCTTCGCCTTATGCTATCTGGGTCTTGTTTGAGGCAGCAGTAGCAAATCAGCTTGTAGAGGCCATGTGAGGTCTGCTGGGCTGGACTGTCCAAGATGGCTTTTCATGCGCAAGGATTATTGCTTGGGCCGGATGGCCTGTCATTCCTTGGCTTCTATGAAGGCTCATTGTAAAGGCTTGAGTTTCTGCTCAACATAGTCCTCAGGTGGTGGGGAGGTGTAGCTATCACCACAGTGGTTAACTCTCTGGGGAGCTGGCATACCTTGAAGGTGGGCAAAGCTTCAGCCTCCATCTGCCAGTTTCACTTTCACTTCTCCTTGTTGATCAGAGGAGCCAGGTTCTCTAAGATGGCCATGCGGGGTCTAGCCTGCAAGAAGTTCACTGGAGAGTGTCCCGAGATGGGTACCCATGGAGGGTCAATTGTGGGGCTGTCGGAGGGAGAGGTGGATGTCAGTGGGGTTGATGCAGACATGCAAGTCATAACCATGTGGCTACAATACAGACACAGGCTAATCTAGCGGCTATAGAGTGGGGAAGAGGCAGAACTCGGCTTGAAGGACTTCCTGAGATGAATTTAGCTATAGGCAGTGTACCATGTTCTGCTCTCTTGGTCCTGAAGTGGGTGTGGGAGGCTTCTAGCAAGCACCACACAGGCCATGGGAGGAAGATCAGAGAGATGGAGACCTCTAAGGACCTCTAAGACTTTCTGCTGTGCTGGAAGCACTGAATGTTGGCCTGATGCTCCAGAAGGCTTCTCGCGTGACTTCATGAAGGTGGCTACAAGAAAACAAGCATCACTTTTAACCAAATGGATCTTGGGATGAGGCGGGAAGGGTGCCAAAGAAGAATCAAATGCCTTCTGGTGCTGGTGACAAGCAAACACCAGCACATGAATCCAGCCACCCTTCAGAATGTTCCATGTTCCCTTCCAAGATGAACCTTGAAGTCTCAGGGGACAGGCCCTACCACACATGGCAGAGACTTGAAGAAACATGGCTCCCAAGCTGCCACAGCCATACATGCTGTGGTCCATTGCATGTCAAGGTTCAAAGAGCAATGCTAGTGGGTCTGAAGATAGAAACCCTGGCGTGGGTGGCTTTACTGCCTGTGCATGAAGCAGGGGAGTCCACGGTGACGTGCGCCTGCTGTGCACACACCCACTGACTCTATGCCCAAATGGGTGCTCATCCCTCTGTGTGTATACAGACATGCACACACGCTCTTCCCAACACAAATATATATTTAAGATTTACTGTTCTGGAAAACCTAGTGAATAATGTAAATGCTGAAAGCCTGCGTCTGGCAGAAAATAGCGCTCAGGCAGCTTCATTGAGATTCAGCCCCTGGTGCAGGCTTGGTAATACACACGCCGTATGAATAATGGATTCCGGGCTTTATCTCTCCTACTACACATGAATGTTTGATAACGATTGCTGCCAATATTATATTTTGTCAAAATGCTCATCTAAAATTCAGTTAAAAATGCTTTCCGGTAATTATGCACTGACTTTACAAGGAGGAGGGGAAAGGGGACACAGGCAGTGTCCTGTGTGGGGTTGCTGCTAGGCATGTGCTCTCTCACTGAGGGCATTTTTTTGCTAGAGGTGAAAGGGGCCGGCCCCGTTTTGTCTGTCATTTCTTCTTCCTCCTTCATGCCTTCATTAAAGGAGGAGCTACAGTGAGGTATTTGCTCATCTGTTCCAGCTGTCCAAAATTCAATAACTCCTTGGGTACTTTTCAACTCATCTTTGACTCACTGGCACCATGGCCCTAGCATTGCCACTTCTAACTAGACTCCTATGACAGGCATCTTGAGGCCCTCACCCCCCCCACACACACACTTAATGGATCTTTCTTATAGATGAGAGGGCAGGAGTTACACAGCCCTGCAAGTTCTGCTGCAGCCACAACAGACATTACCCATGGATAGGGCCATTCCTCAGACTCTTCCTGAACACATATATGGTCTGGGTAACCACTGTCACCAAAACAAAGATGACTTGGAGCTTACAGACTCTGTGAAGTTCACGATGGAGCTCCATCTCCAGGGAGTGACCTCCCTTTGTCCTGACTGAGTCCAATCACAGTGTCTTCTAGTTTCATTCCCAGCTGTCCCAGACTCCCTGGCTCCTCTGGGCCCAGCCTCATGTTTCCATCTCCTTTTCCATCTACCTGGAATCTTCTTCTGGAGTTCTAAACAAATGGCACTGCCTACCAAGGACATAGATGTCCTGTGTGTGCATGCTGGGACCTAGCACAAAGAGCCTAGAAGCTGTACTCACAGATGCCACTGGCCTGAGGAGACTCTAGAGGACTGTGTCACACTAGGGACTGTCACCGTGCACTCACTTGCTACACATTTAGGAGGAAGTAAAGAGAGCAAAGGTCCAGCCAACCCCATGGTCTCCTCTACCATATTTCTTTCCTCTCTATGGGCCAGCAGCAATGTGGAGCCCTGTTCTCTTCAGCACTGTCCTGCCCCCTTCCTTATCCTCTTCCACTGTCACCTCTCAGAGGCTGTTCCAGGGAAGTCCCCACCTTTATCCATGATGTCCTTCCACCCATCCTTATGCTAGCAGCCCCAGCACCCTACACTGTCATCATCTGTCATCAGGGGGAATGAAAGTCTCTTGAAGTCTCCTTTTGTCCTACCTTCACCAACTCAGTTTCCAAGGACAGCCAGACTGACCTTTTCAAACCCGCTCAGCTCATCTAGCCCATGCAGAGAACCCTTTGCTGTATCACCGGGTCATGCGCAGAACCAGAGCCCTCTGTGGCTGTGCTCAGAGGCCTGGGCTGTTGGGATCCTGGGAGAGAAGTTGAGGAGATACAGACAAGGTCAAATGGGACCCTGGCCATATACATAGCTCAACAGGAGCAGGAGACCCAGGCCAGTGGTGGGCTCCTACAACTGCAGCCTTGTCCAACACTAGAACCTGCTCTCTATCCTCAGGCATGGGGGTCAGCTGGGAATGGTTTCTCCACAGCTTATCAGCAGAGAGCTGGGCCCAAAGCAGGTGTTTTCTGAGTGGGGTGAGGTGGATTCTCAATATGCCTTTGAGTTGCCCTTTTCTGATAGATGGTGCGTGTGAACGTTTTTCCATATGGAGTTCTTTGACCTTCATTTTACCTTTAGCTCAGGGACCTCAGGCAGAACAGCAAATCATGGAGAAAACAAGTAACAACAAATGCTGGTGAAGATGTGAATAAAAGGTAATTCCACATATAATATGATTACTAACACTAACACTAACACTAATACTAATACTAATACTAATACTAACACTAATACTAATACTAATGTAATCTAGTCCAACCACTATGAAAGCCAGCAGAGAAGTTTTTCAAAACACTAGAAACAACAGACCCAATGATATGATATTACTATGCCACTCCTTGGTCAACTTACCACAGAGATCCTTTCCTGTCAATGTGTGCTAAAGCCTTCTGAGCAATAGCTAAGTTATAGATCCAACACGGATATCGACAGCAGAGAAGTGGAGAAAGCAAATGTGGCTTATATGTACAATGGACAACTTTTCATCTGTAAATAGTGAAACTGTGTCATTTGTGAAACAATGGATGCCTCTGGGACCAATCATATTACATGAATTAAGCCAATCTCAGAGAGACAAATAGTACATGTTTTCTCTCACCTTTAAATTCTATATTTTGTAGGTTCTCTATAGATACAGAAACATCAATGGCAAAGTTGCCACTGTAAAAGCAAAGCTGCTGCAAGGCAGGGAGTAGTGGAAGTGGGGAGGAAACAGAAAGGGGCTTGGGGGAGTGCCCTCAAATTTATCATGTGCTTATGTGAGCATGGCCTTCTGAAACATGCTATAACACAATTTAAAATTTTAAAATAGAAACTTGTAAAAAAAAAAAAAAAACAGGTGTTTTCGAATTCTGTGTTGGATTTCATGACAACTGGGAAAGGTAGAGGTCCCTGGGGGCCCCAGTTAGGATGTTGAGCTTCAGTCCTTTCAAGGGGGTGTTATAGAGAGGCCCAGACTGGAGCTGGATCAGGGGACACAGCCTCTGACCTTGGCTGTTCAGGCACAGGAGCACCACAGCTCCCAGGGCCAGGGCTGGATGCTTACTCTTCCGTTGCCTTCCAGAGCTTATAGAGAACTGTAGCCCCAACCCCAGTTCCTCTGGGTTGGTTCAGAGCAGTGAGGACAGCGTAGACCCCTGAGGCTCGCCCATCAGTGTGCCCTGCAGATTCCTGCCTACCACCCCTCTGTACCGGTGCCATGCTGGGAACTAGGGCAGGAAGATAAAAGCCATGGGGCTAACGGCTCAAAGTTCCCACATTCTCAGATGAGTACCAAGAAAGAGTCAAGAGGGATGGACCAGGGTTGCAGGAGGGTTCGGTTAGGGGTTGGAACAGACAGAGACACTGCTAGGGGGGCGGTTGGGGTGCATTGTAAAGGAAAAGGAGTAGGAAGAGAGGGGTCTGAAGAACAGAGAGGTAGGGGTGTCAGGCATCAAGAGATGCATGTCTGAAAGCCTGGGGAGAGTCTCAGGGTAGGAAAACACACAAGGAGTTCAGCAGGCCAGAGCTGAGGGCCAGATGAGTGGGCTGTGTGCTGAGATCAGGGCTCTGGACTTCACATGGGTAGTGAGCACCCAGGTCACAGAAGGAGTCAAGGCCAGAACTGGATTCTGTGTCCATGTGGCCACCGCATAACTGCTTCTTGTCTTGTTTCCAAGATAGCTCCTCTCATCCCCAAACTCATTACCATTATCCTAAGGGGAGGGGGTGCCCCTCTACCCAGAGAATCTCTGCAGCCTGGCTCAGAGACTGGAGTACTCCGAGGGAGGACCCAGGAGGGATGACGGGCAGCTCATCTGCTGGCCAGAAGCACTGTAGATGGGCTCAATGGTGGTGTGGGGGTCCTGAGAGCAGGTTGGAGGTGACAGCCCTTGGGGCCACTGGGAAAATCTTTCTCTGTGGAGGAACTGGGCTGGAAGGAAGTAGGGCAGGAAGTGACAGCAAACTCATAATTATAAGGACAGTGAGATTGTATGGCCCCTGCTGAATGCAACCCATGGATTGGAAACAAACAATAAAAAGTCCTACATGAGTAATTAGCAGTTTAAGGCTAGGTGTGAAAGCCGCAGGCTTTTTCATCTCCACTGGGAGTTTTGGTTCTGCGGTAAGGAGTGGGGACAAGACACCGAGGTTAAGGATCCAGGCTTGGTTACAGAGCAGAGTTCCACATTCAGGCTTTTGCAGTCTCAACCCCAGGTGAGATGGCTAGGCCAAGGTGCTAACCTGGTTGAGAAGGAGCAGGACGATGGAACCCATGATGTAGGTGTCTGGGCCAGAGGCCTTGGACATTTGGAAATCAGATTACTTAGCCTCTGGGTCTACTGAGTTGCCTATGATGTGGTGTGTGTGTGTGCATATAAGTATGTGTGTGTGTGTGTGTGTGTGTGTGTGTGTGTGTGTGTGTGTGCATGTATGCATGTATGTGTGTAGTATGGTATGTGTGTGTATGTATGTGTGTGTGTGCATGTATGCATGTGTGTGTGTGGTATGGTGCATGTGTCTGTGTGTATGTGTGTGTGCATGTATGCATGTATGTGTGTAGTATGGTATGTGTGTGCATGTATGTGTGAGGGTATGGTGTGTGTATGTATGTGTGTGTGCATGTGTGGATATAAGTATGTGTGTGTGGTATGGTGTGTGTGTGTGTGTTCTGCGCTTGCTTTAAGAATGTGCTAGGTTCTACCTTACAGCTCATGGACACAGCTTCCCTTCCTGGACACAGCTAGAATCTAGGATCATACTTACTGTGAACAGCCACAGTAGGTATGTACTGGGTCTTCTAAGGGGAGGGAAGAAGTTGAGAGGGTAGGACAAGGATGTCCCATGACAATGGGTGAGGGCTAAGAATGTGTGCCTGGCTGGCCAGGTGGGAGAAGGGGAAAGAGACAGGGCCCACACAAGGCAGAGATTACTGACATGGTACCTTCTCCTTTGCGGGGTGGCCTTTGGGAAAGGAGGTTACCATGCTGATCCTGAGGCCCACGGTACCTGGGAAAATAAGGCCTGCACCAGGGGAAGCAGAAATTCCAGCATTACTGTGGCAGGTATCAGGGGGAGCCAGAGATTCAGAGAAGAGCTCAAGATGGCAGGCTGGAACCCGCCCCTACTGATCCCACAGCAGGGCCCTGGCTGTCTGCCACTGCCTTACAGTGAGAGAGGAGCCAAGCTCTTGGTGGTGGCCTGTGCTGGTAGACCAGGTTTGGCAGTAGGTGACATGGGAGATAACAATGGGGACAGGTGCGAGATTACCATCTCAGAGGCAGGTAGCCATGGTGACTGTCATGAGCAGTACAAGCTGAGTGCTGGCTAGGGGACCTGGCCTGCAGATTTATGCTCCTGGCTTGTAGAGGATGTTTTTAGGGCAGGGGTACTAACCACATCTCCCTTTTCAGGATGTAGAACTCTTGGCACTAAAATTAAGGAAGTTCTGAGCCTGCTGAGGTGAATGGTTCATTTTGTCTTTGAGGAAATTAACAGAGAGTAGAGTGACACACACACACACACACACACACACACACACACAGAGAGAGAGAGAGAGAGAGAGAGAGAGAGAGAGAGAGAGAGAGAGAGAGAGAATATATCAGAAACAGAAGTATGAAGATAATTATTATTTTAGCCAAAGGGAAGTTAAAAATAAAGCAGAGGCCAGAGGCTGGCATGAGGGGAAAAGAAGAAGAGGAGGAGAAGAAGAGAAACATGAGTCTCACTATGGATCAGAGCCAGCCCATTTACTGAAGGATAGAGCCCTGACCTTCATGGGGAAGGATCCCATATTACCATGGCAACTATGTATGGTGGTGACTTTCCAGGCCTTTAGGGCCTGTGTAATGAAGACTACAGACACTCCAAGTTGGCACCAGGGTCATCCCAGCCACAGTTAGAGAGATACACATTTAATTCACTAGCCAGAGCCTACCTGAAGTGTATAGGCCTTGGAAGATGAGCGTCAGTGCCCTGTTGGAGCTGAGCGGAAGGTCCTGCTGTAGCTTTGTGGTTGGGCCATCAAAAAGAGTCACAGCCTTGAATTTGTGGTATACAATGGCTGTTCTCTGTCAAGCAAGGGTTCCCCAGGAGACCCCCTACTCAGGAGTGAGATCTTAGCTCTTGGGTTCTCCACCAACTATCCCAAGAGCTCAACCATCTAAATAATTGGTAGGCCAGTGCATTGGTTCGTGTACTTAAGAATGTCACTGTCACTAAAAATAATCAGATGAGCAAGAAATGGCAGAGACTCCTATGTTCCAGGGCACAGAACTCTGAGGATCTGGTAAGGCCACCATGTTCACAACTGTATGGGCTATGTTCGGTCAACACATGTGTGTTGTCACTTCCCAGCACCACAGGTGGAAAACACAGGAAAGCCTCCAGTGGCTCTGCTGTGCCCTGCACTAAAAATGGGGTACTGTGAGGTAGCTGGAGATGGCTAAGAATTCACCCCTCAATTTCTGGAGGCAGGGAAGACCAAGACTGGGGGTGGGGTCGGCCTTGCAGTGTGGTGAGGGGGAGGGGAAGAGAGGAAGGAGGTAGGGGAGTGTGGAGCTGGGAGAGGAGGAGGGGGTGGAGTTTGTCCTTCTGTATTTCACCCCATGAGAACAGCACTAAGTCATCCTTGAGCAGCCAGAGCCTCACAGTCTTCCCTCAACTGGGCAGGGCCTCTTTTCGCCATCATTTCCGGGCCACTCTCCTCAAAATGCACGTGTTCACTCACAGCTTTGATTCTTCTTTGTAGAGAAGGAGATGAAAGCTGAACAAGTCTACTTGGCCACCTTGGACTCCTTCACTTTCTCTAGCATCTGTCTCTAGATCATGTTAACTATATTCTTTTTGACAAATGGAGTAAACATTTTATTTTTTCACCTTTACTGTAGACCCTATACATTGATTAATGTGGTCTAAGTTAACAATATATTTTTTTTAGGATGCCAAGTCATTCAGTTGGCTTTTTAAAACTCACTCTTTTTGTTTGTTTGTTTGTTTGTTTTGTTTACTGACAGATTAGGACACTAAGATAATTTCACGATTAAAAGTGTCATGTCTAGGGGATGGGGAGACATCCAGTCAGTAAAGTGCTTGCTGTGCAAGCATGGGGACTTGGGTTCAGATCCCCACGCTCCACATAAAAGCTGGGCATGAGGATGCTGGTCTCTAAACTCAGTGCTGGGGGCAGGATGCAGACAGGTCCCTGGAGCTCCCTGGCCATGCCTACCAAGTACCTGTAGTACCGAGAAACTAGGTAATGGGGCCTACATCACAAAGCTCCTTGACGCCTGCCAGCGTCTTCGCCTGACTGTTCATGAGCCTACAGAACAGGGATAGGAACAGTATTGTTGCTTTGTAAGCAGGTGGCAGAGTCCTAGCAACAACGTTGTCACTTCTTTGGATGTGGCTGCAGCTGGTGTCTCCATGTGAGCTCTGAAGGGCAGAGCTGCTAGCTGCCTCATGTACTGAGCAAGGCTTTGTTTCCAGCTCTGGCAACGGTGCCTGCAGGGGCAAGGGTACCCAGAGTCATAGTACCTAAAGTTGCCTGCATGAGACCTGCTCAAGATCAGCATGAGGGGCGATATTCTATCATGATTGGAGGAAGGGGCTGAGCAGTCCCCACCCTTCTCTCAGGAACTGTAGGCAGCTGATAACTTTTAGGGGAGGTAGAGTCTTTTTTTTTTTTTTTTAAGGGTGGAGTCTTGGTTGGTTGACCATGCTCCAGAGTATGCCTCCCAACCCAGTGGACTCAGCAGGTGGGGAGTGAGAGAGAGAGAGAGAGAGAGAGAGAGAGAGAGAGAGAGAGAGAGAGGAATTAAGGAGGTGTTAGAGAGGTAGGGGTTATCTGGGAGGATTTAGGAGGAGTAGGTTATGAATATGACTATGTAAAGTTCTCAAAGAATTACTAAAAATATATTTAATTTTTAAAAATTGAAAAAAAAAAAGCCTGCAATGAGCTCTGGGACTGGAATGTAGCTCAGTTGGTGGAGCACTTGGTTAGCACTCATCCTGAGCTTCATCCCCAGTATCCATAAAATGGGAGCTTTGGTGCACATCCATAATCCTAGCAAGTAGGAATTGACAAGAGGATCAAAAGTTCATCTTTTACTGCTGCTCCCTACGTAGTGAGTTCGATGCTAGCCTGGGCTACGTGAAATCCTGCTTGATTAACAGAGGCAAGGGGGATGATAAGGTTTGTATGAGCTGAGTACCTGGCAGCCATGGCCTTGTGGGACTTGATACTTCCACCTGTGTAGAGTCCAGTCACAGCTGAGCCGTGTGGAGCAGCTCAGGTGGGCATGCGCCAGGAGACCCACCTTATTCTCCAGCAGCTCTTGATTTGGGTACCAAGAGTTTTCCCACTCACATGTGGCTGTCTGCCCTGGACAGTTGTCTTGAAGGTCCTCATCAGAGACTCCTTCCTGTCTGGCCTGTGACCTTGCTGTATAGGCCATGTTATTATTGATATTTGTTTTGCTTCTCCTCATCTGTCTCAGGGAACCGGAGATCCTCCATGTTCCAAAGGACACCAGGGCCCTGCCCCAGGAAGTCCCTCCATTGCCAACACAAATCCTGCATGAACCCTGCTCTGATTTTATATACATGGCCATGCAGTCCACAGAGAGGGACAGGTACAGGTGCTAGACAGGACTCCTGTCTGCAGGCTTCTCAAGGGCCTGGAGTCTCGGCCACTTATTGATTTGGAACAGACACAGGGTGCTTAGAATAACAAAAATACTTCTTTTTGAGTTATTGCTTCATAACAGAAATTAGCTGAGCAAGTGAGAAAGTTTTTTGTTTCTTTTCTTTTCTTTCATTTGGCGGAGTCTGGCTTAGTCGTCTAGGCTGGTCTCGAACTCATCCTGCCGACAAAGCAGGCCTTGAGCTATTCAGCACAGAGCCCCTTACCTCAGCCTTGATTGTGTCTGGGATCTAGCTAAGAAGATGATTTGATGGTCTTGTAGCGTCCTTTACTGTTTCCATGGCAGAGATGGTGGCCTTGCTCATCATTACATGTCCAGTGGAGACTGGCATAGGCTTCCTGGCACAGGGGCAGAGTAGGACCATGCTGTCGCATGTGGTAGCCCATGCTGGGGCTGTATTTACCAACTGAGGCCTCCTAGCTTCATCAAGGCTCAGGGGTCCCAGAGCATCCCAGATGCCCTTACGGAACGAAAACTGGCCACAGCAGCCCAGAGCTGGGCTCAGCCTGTCACACCCCTGCATTTTACATTCTCCATATCCCGTTAGCTGGCACACTATCTCACAAAGTATGCCCCTTCTAAACACATAATGTCATTCTAAAGGAGACTGCATTTGTCTGTGGAGTGCCAGAGCTAGAGAGCACTTAGCAATTGCTAATTCTCCAGAGAGGAGGAAACCGAGGCATAGAGAGCTCTATCCTTGCTCATGACCTCATAGTAGGTGAGCTGAGGAGTGCTCAACAGCATCCATTCTTGCATGTCCCCGCTGGGATACACAATCTCTCTCCTGAGAGGCTCCTGGTCTGTCCAGCAGAAATTAAAGTAGAATTCTGCATGACTTCACTGGGGTGGACATCCCAAAAAAAACCCACAGTGGGTGCCTTAAGTCATGGATATGCATTGCCTCAGTGCTCTGGAGGCCAGAGGTTGGAAAAGATGTTGGCATACTGGGTGTCACCACCTATGGCTTCCAGGAGGAGTCTGTCCCTTGTTTTTCTGACAGCTTCCACCAATGTGCTGGCAAGTATCCAGTCTTTGGCTGGCAGACATATGGCTCTAATCTCTGACTTTATCTCCTCATGTGTGCTCATCGTAGCCATGGCTATGTCCAAATCTCTCCTTTTAATGAGAACAGTAGCAACACTGGGGTAGAGACTATCCTATTCCAGCAAGGTCCCATTGTGACCAGTTAATACACTGTAATGTCCCTATTACAAACAAAGTCACCTTCTCGGGAGACAGAGTAAGAACTTGGGCATCTGACATCAAGGGGGATGCAATTTAGCCTGACACAGCCCCAGTCTTCTGTCTTCTTGTTATATAGGACAACATAACAAGTCAGAATCCTGTGGGTACAATATGGGTTCCTTGGAGGGTTAGAAGGAATTATTAGGGCTTTAGGTAAATTGAATAACGGAGCACCAGCACTCTGAGCCATCTCCACGTAGCTGGCTGTGCCTCAAACCCCTCTTGCTGGTTTGAGGGACCAATGGTCACTGATGGCTGGACTGGGGTGGAAAGCAGAACGATGTGAAGAGAAAGAGGAGCAAGGTTTTAGGTTCAGGGCCTCATACTGGCATGTTTAAGAGTGCAGGTGCTACTAGCATTGTCCCTGTCCATGCTAGGGCGTTGACTCAAAGGGCAGGCCTGTATGTACCATGTGAGTAACAGTAGGGACCACAAAGTGAGGCTTGGGCCCTGTTCGAGCAAGGGCGCAGGGGCTGGATGCCTGCTTTTACCTATGCGACCACTACCAATATTACAGGCTTTCCCTAGAGGGTGGTTCTGATGCCCAGGGTAGGTGAATCAGGGTCGTTTCCCCACCCAAGTGGGCTGCTGGTACTTGAAGGTGCCACTGGTCCCATTCTCTCTCTCAGAGTGTGCTCCCGTGGGACGTCTGCTATCTTTGTACTCATGGTTTCAGCCTCTGTCCCCAGGGTAAGGCTATCAGAGTCGCGCTCTGAGCCCCTTCATTCCGTTCTATGTCATTGGCTTCGCTGTGGCCTCTCTCCCCCAGGCCTCTGCTCCTCCCTCTCCTTGTGTAATTAAAGGGAAAAGGTTCTGCATTCATTTACCTTATACTTTATCAAATAACAGCGAGATGAATTAAGAGGTCCATATTTCTATTTCAAGGTTCATGGGCTTTGGCAAACTGCAAGTTGTGCTCTTAAAACCTGCCGCATCAGCAGGAAGTCTCTGCTCTGCGCACAGCCCTCTTCCCCCACCCTGCTTCCTCTGTGCAGCCCCCTGTGCAATTTCTAAACAGATGAGATGCTTACGGGCTGCATGGACGACAGTAGAATGACACGCAGAGCTGCCAGGGTCCTCTGCCCTCCTCCTTTCTGTCTCCCCCTCTTACTTCTTCCCTCTAGGCCCCCTCCCCTCTCTCACTCCTCCCCACCATCCCTTCTTCCTGGAAGGCTGCCAGGCTCTTGACTCAACTCACATGAGTGTAACAATTTATCCACTGCCTACCAGGTACAGAGGACTGTAATAGGTGCCATAGGGGAAACAAAAGCTTTCCTAACAGAGCACTCTGCATTCCTAACGTCACTGAATTTACACAGGAAGCTTCTGATATGAGCCTAGTCCTGTTAGCTGGGCTCTTCTATGGCACAGGATGGAAGTTGAGACAGGTTCAATCCTGACTGCACTTCACTTTCAGTGAAAGGGTCAAGGATTTCTCAGGTAGGTCAGGGACTGTCTCCCAAAGGAAGGGTTTTGAGTGCATGAAACAAGATACACAGGGACACAGAGGCCACAAAGGACGCTCAGTCTCAAACTTCAAAGTCTGAAAAGAAGCCAGACGTAACATGTATGCTTCTTTGCTAAGCATTAAGTAACAAGATTCCAATAACTATGGTAATTTGAAAGTGATGACTCACCATACAAAGGGCCAGCAATCTATGACCTTGACTATTTCCCAGTTTTGTAAATAAAGTTTTACTGGAACAAGGTCTTGAGAACATTAATTTACATATTGTCCAAGGCTGCTTTTGAGGTAGGACAGCATTTACCACAGAGGCTCAGTGCCTATAATGCTCTCTTGGTCTTTGCAAGACAGATAGATGTTCCTGGCCTCTGTTGAACTGAATATTTGAGTTATCTGTAGCAACGTAAATGAAATAGAAAACCTACTGTGGTCTCTTACAGGTGGTGTTACTCTTAAGTACTGTCAGTATAACTGTGGTTTGCTGCCTCTACTACTGTGATGGAAAAATGGTGTCATCATTCAAGGTCATGAACCCTTTAGAATTCTACCCATGGTGCTGGTGGCTATGAAGCCAAGGGCTTTGAGAGCCAGCATTTGTTCTGCGACCACTTCGTCTCTAGTTCTAAGATCCTCAAAACGTGGTGGAGTACACATGAAAACATTCACACACACAGTCACCCTCACAATGGTCACACTCTCATGTACACAGACATACAGTACCCACTCAGACTTATACATGCTCACATATATACACTCACACATGTACACAAACTCATGTGTACACACATGCACATATATACACATGTGCACACTCATATGTATATACACATGCATGCACACACACTTACTTGTACACACTCATACATGTGCACAAAATATATCTTCACACACACATATATATACTCACGCACTTATATAGTCACACAAATATCCACACTCACACATACACACATGTGCACACATATTCTGAGAGGCTGACAGCCATTGCCTGTTGCTATCACAAAGAGAAAGAGTGACCTGGAACTCTGGGAGAGGCGATGGTGCTCATTCACTCTGATAAGCTTAGGACTACCACATATGCTTTCCAGTCACTCACTATGCCTGCTTATGGCAGAGAGTTGGTTCCTTCCTGGAGTTAACACAAAGTTGCCCTCTGGTCTGGAGGCTGCCTGGAGCATCTACCCTCGAGGCATGTGACCGGGCCTGTGTTTGGGCTCGCATTCAGTAGACGGCCCTCAATATGTGGTCAATTCTTCTGGGAAAAAAAAAATTCCTTACAGGGTCATTGGCTGACTGAGGCCAAGATCGAGAGCAGTGGAGAGGGAAGACGTTCCACGATCTCATTCTGCCAACTTACCACCTGCCCTCTACTTACACCCCTCCCCCCATTCTCCCTAGCAGATATGCCGAACTGAATCATTACACACTGGAAGCTAATACCTTTAGTTCGTGCACCCCAGCAGTCCCCGAGTCAGAAGACTTTAGCTCTGTGATCTCCTCGCTGTAGGCCTTGGGTTGCTTCACCTCTCTGACCTCCATTAACCCACCTATGAAGGAAGACTCATAAATATACCTGCCACCGGCCTCATCCATCTAAGGGGAGTCCGAGAAGACAAGAGATGGGGAAGAGTAATGGGGAGAGTGGTTTCTGAGGTGGGGAGGAGGGGGAGCTCCTTGGAGTTCGTGCAGTTCATGCTGATTTATAGCAGAGGTGGCCTGGAGTAAGGCCACAAAAGATAGAAGGAGTTTAAGAGGCCATTACTTAGCTGGACCCAGTGAAGACATCACCATGGACCCATGCGCAAAGGCTGGGGAGACTAGGAAGCCTGTGTAATTTCGCTCTTTCCGAGAGGAGCTGTGACACTCAACACACTCCCTGCTGGGACTTTAGAGTCAGCTGGGAGCCATTGTTATGAGAATATGTTTATTATTATCATCCTCATCAACATTATTATCATTAATAATATGGTGTTTGGAGCATTTATGTACATTAATTTTAAACAAGCATGTGCGGTGGCAAGATATGATGCTGCGACCAATAAACAGCCATCATGTGGATCTTGAATTTACATAAAATCATTTATGTTAATTTAATTAGACCTTTGTTGACAACTGAGGCTCACTCACCACTGAGTTGTGAGATGCGCTTAGCTGTGGCACACTGTGGAGCCGGGAGCTGGTTACTCCATGTACACTGGTGTAGAGATGCTCCTCCTGCTGACAGGGAGGAGGCCTCCTTCCCTTGTGAGAAGAACTATTCAATGCATGAAGTCTTTTCTTAGAAGTTTTTCCCTTCTTGAGATGGTGGTAAGGCCTGGAGAATGGCTTAGCTAGTAACGCACTTGACATACAAGCGTGAGGACCTGAGTACCATCATCTAGCTTTGCACTCAGTGGGAGACTGTCTCTAAAGGCAAGATGAGCATCAAGATGAGCATCAACTGAAGAAGAACTGGAGACCTCTGGCCTGCTCACACCTAATACGCACAGGTGCATGCACATCTGTGTTCCCAGGTGCACACACACCACACAAACGCATTGTGCTAAGGGCTAGCTTGTCATTGACCAGGCAGCTATCAAGTAGAAATTCTCTTAAATTAAGATTCTGACATAAGAAGAGTTAACAAGCTTTGGCTCATGAGACGTCTTGTTTAACCACAAATGAATGAATGGATACATGAAGGAAGGAGTGAGCTGTCAGTCACTTCCTTGATGCCCTGTAGCAGCCCAGGGGATGGCGCTGCTCAGCTCCATTTTGTAGAAGAAGCTGAGTAGGTAGGGAACGGAAACATTGTTCCACGAGCCCAGAGTCTGTCCTGTTGATCACATCATGGATTTACAGCTTGACCTTGCCTCAACCTTTACCTTAGTCCGTGTGTGCCTCACCCCTAACTCCAGCTTTTCTAGTTCCTCATCTGTGATGCTGAAAGAAGAATCTTTGTCCTTCTAATCTGATGGGGAGAAAAAAAAATGAGATTGTGGAGGGAATGTGCAGGGTGCCGGGGAATTATAAGGTGGCGTTGTCAGCCTTGCCTTGGGAAACCTTGAAAAATTGAATGGAAACCTTAGGCTCATTCATCTCCTTTTAACAGCCGCATGTCATCTGGCCTGGTCTTTTCCATTCCTGCTCTGTCCAATCTTGACAACATAATTTAGTTCCAGGGAACTTGAATAGAATGTAGTAGACTGATATTTCCACAGCTCAGCCCTTGATTAATATGGTCAGGGCAGTAGCCAGTGAGGATGAGGAGGCAGCAGGTCTGTTCCCTCCATGTTTTTTCCCTCCAGGGCTTGCCAGGGGCACTGCCTTCCCATTTTTTGCAGGTTCTGCCCAAATTTTTTTCAGCTCTGGCCTAGACTGCTCTAAATCCCTTACCTGGCATATGTGTTTTGCTCACGGTCCAGTCACGCATTCTGCATGTATTGTGTACCATTGCCTGGGTTCAGGGCTGGAGTGGAAAACAAAACAAAACAAAACAAACAGACAAACAAAAACCCTCCCGCACCATGGAAGAGGCCAATCACAGCAAAATGAAACTTGATAGTTATGCAAGCCACTGCCTAAAGGAGGAGGTAACCAAGTGCAGGTGGCACAGGAATGATGGAGGGGTACCCCCACACTGCTTGGAAGATAAGAGGGCCCCAGGAAAAGGCAATATCAAACACCACTGCAGGGTCAAGAGAGTTCCCCAGGGTACATGCACCAACAGGATGAGGGTAGAGTTCAGGTGTCCAGCAGTGGCCATAGATGTGGGGGCCAGAGAGGTGCACCACTTGGGGGATAGCAATAGGTCTGACCTTAGTGGTTGTGTACAGAGGTGGGCAGGGCTTGGAGAAAAGCCTGGGAAGATGGGATAATGAAAGAGGCCACCCCTCTGTGGTGCAGTTGTGCCTGCTCTGTGCCTCTCTAAGTTCACCGCATGCCTTCCTTAGGCGATAAAAGGAACAGATAACGAAGAATGAGTGAAGAAGGAGTCAGAGGGCAGAGAAGGGCATATCCCCGCCCACACCTCAGTCCAGGAGAAATAAGAGAACCTTCAAATCACAGCAGGCTGAGGAGCAGTCAAGGGAGGGGTGCAGGGTACCTGTCCCCTGACATTTCTGCAAGTAGGGACTGGAATGTGTACTCTGTCAGTCCTCTGGGGACAGTTTTTTACTCTTTCGTGGACTTGAAAAAACCAAACAAACCATGTACCCACCTAGAAGCTCCTAGAAACTTCTAGGCATATTCACAGCCCCATTCCTATTTTCATGGAAGGAAATGTGGTCACTGGTGGTGACAGCATTTCCAGTCCCAGCTAACAGCACCTGCGTCAATGCCTCCTTTCCACCGGTATCAAGATTTATTGTTCCTCAAAATCAAATATTGACCGTGGCTTTTTGTCCATCAATATGCGACCTTTCAAGTCGATGGAGCTGGATTTGCTAGTCAATGCTTACTTATTATTTCCCCTGCCCTGAATTGGACGTCTCCAACTCAGGTCACAGGCTGGACCACAGAGATGCTGCGTGTATCACCTCTGCATTTGGCAGTTGTGGTTGGAGTGTTCTGATAGCCTGAGTGGCTTTCAGGGGCTAGCTTTCCTCTGTGGCTTCAGAAGTCATATGGAGAAGGTCTGCCCTCCAATGGCACCCATACCTTTTCTCCATGGAGAAACATTTCAGGCCGTGGATATCTATTGGCAGAGGGCTGGACACAGAGAAGCATGGCATACTTCTTATCAGCCTCAGCGTAGTCTGTTCATGGGCCTAAACATCTGACAAGATAACTTAAGAAAGGACAAGTAACTTCAGAGACATCAGGGCATCACGGTGGGGGTAGTGTCCCAGAGCAGATCTCATCAGAGGAGCCACACAGCAGAGGGCTCACAGAGGACAAGTCGAAACCTTATGTCCAAGGTCAACACCCTAAACACTAATGAGCTACTTCTTTCAACTAAACGCTCTGCTGTTAGCTTACTACCATCATCTCTAGACACCCCCAGAGGTGGATGCCACTAATCTCCATGCTTCTCAGTCCATTGAACTTGATGGTCCATCAGGACTGCCATCTCACTGGGCCAGGAGGAGAATGGACTGAGGGAAGGCTGTCCATCACTGAATGACCACTGACCTCAGCTTCTGGGAGGAGCCCAGCCTATCTCAGTGTGAATGGCTGACTTCCGGTACAGTCCCTTTGTGCTTCAGTTTTCTTATTTGTTCCATAGGTTGTTCTAGCAGCAGTTATAAAATAATTCACGCGATCAACACCAGGCACTGGGGCAGTGCCTCGGGTAAGCATAGTTTATGCTCAGCCAGTATCACTGTGGTGTCTGGAAGTTTCCGAAAGTGGTCCCCAGCTGAATCAGGATAATGAGCGAAGCAGCTCTCTTTTGTCACTGGCGACAGGCATCATCATGTCCATCTGACACTCAGCCAGGACACCAAGACAGAGAAAGCAGGTCCCTCTCTTTTTGAGCTGGACCCCCTATTGCCTTTGGATATTGTGGGGTCCTGCTTTCTAGACATTCAATCTTGAGGTGGTTCACTTCCCACCCCCAGCTCCCATGCGCCTGCAGCTCCCTGACAGTAGGTATCAGATAGAATATTCTCAGCCTTCGTAACTGTATGAGTCAATTCCCATAATAACCCTGCTGTTGTATGTTTGCATCTGTCCCAGAGGCTGTTGCTCTGGAGAGCTCTGACTAACGCAGAGGGTGCAAAGCCCTTGCGCCATCCGTCCTCTTTTTCCTTTTGTGCCTCAGCCACTGGGAAGGTAACGTGTTGCTGACGGTGCGGTCTGAATGGTGGTGGACTGGCTGGGTCACTGCACAGAGTCTCCTTACCCTGCAGAGGGGCAGGGTCAGCTGTGGACGCTGTGTGAGCAGGAAACGAATCTGTGTCAAGTTACTAAGGGTTGCAAACTGTGATTACTGCAGCCTAGCTCGGGCTCTCCTCACTAATGCGATGCTCAATAAACATTAGCAGTGGCTGTTTGTAGTTGCTGCCGCACACAAGCAGAAAGCCCTGGTGATTCCAGCCCCTTCAGGGAAGCTCCTTGGCTGTGGCGCTGGCCGTCACAAGCTCAACTCTAACCAAACTTGAACATGGCTTCTATCCTGCAGCTCCAACTGAATTTGACTATGGATTCTATCCTGTCCTGCCTTCACTGATGATATGACTTCAACCTTCTTCCCTAGGGACTCCCTCAGGTGTGTGTGTGTGTGTACATATTTGTGGAGTCAGTAAAGTGCCATTCCCCCCTGTGTTTTGTTTGTTTGTTTTTGAGACAGGATCTCTCACTGGGCTAGAATAGGTGGCTAGGCTAGATCCACTTGTCTCTGTCTCCCTCAGCATTGTAGTAACAAGTGTACACCACCACACTGAGCCTTTAGGTAGCCTTTAACTCCATAAAACAATTGCTTTCTCAGTGTGTAAGTTAAGTATGTGATTCAGGTAGGACAGGGAGATGGCCCCATGTGTCAAGGATCGTGCTTAACTTAGCATTCCCATTTAGTCTGTTTAGAACCCACGGCTAAAGTCACTATGAGGGGGTTCAAGACATCTTCCCTGGCCTGGAGCTTCTGTGGCCCAGCCCTGTAGGAAGCCTCCATGGTTGGCTCACAGTGTGGCCTATGCCCTCTCAACATTAATAGGCAAGAGGAAATGAAGCTGAAGAAAGCCATGGCTGTTCTTGCACATTGTGACTACCAGGCTATGTGATATTCCCAACACGTGCCTGCTATGGAAACCCGAACTTGCCTAGGACTGATTGCTGGAGGCAGCGGTCCACGTGCAACTCAGGGAAGCCCAAAGACGCCAGGGCTCTGGGGGACGGCTCTAGAGGGTTACTGCCCTAGCCCAGGCTCTTATTAAGAACAGCAATAGGCTGAAATCTCCCCCGAGTTGTAAAGACAAGGCCACTGCCTGCTGGCTTTTGTTTGCACTTGAGTCCGTGTGATGGGTACTTCAGTTAACTCTCCTAGGTAATGTCTCAGTGTGTTTTTGTCCTCTATGTGGAGGAGACTGTGGAGTTGAGTTAGGGGCTTGGTGGCACAGGCAGAGGGCGTAGGCCTCAGTCTTTGGCAGCAGCGTTGCCATACTACCTAAGCTTGAATCTCTGGTCTACCTTTTCTCAGCTCTGTGGCCCTCATAGGTGACCAGTTCTTTAATCTCTCTTAGCCTTACTCATCCGTGATGGGATGAAGAATGAACCCCCATGTGGCCTCCTGGGGGGCTTGGTATGATGACTCCAGAGGATGCTCAGTGCTCTGTGGCTCTCAGCTGAGACCTATGATACCACTGTTCACTTTTCTACCCTCTACAAAGTGACAATCTCACATGTATGCTCTGTGAGCAGCTGCCACATTAAATCCTCTTTATTGACTACTGGGAAAGGCTGACACATGAAGAGAGAGAGAAAGCACCTTCACAGTAGATGACACAACTCCCTGCTTCTCTCTGCATTACAAGGCCAACTGGGTCTCTGTGGCACAAAGGAATGGGCACCTCCACCTGGAAGCCCACCTCGACTCTTCAGGTAATACACAAGAGTGTCCCCAGATCCCCAAATAGGACCAGCTATTACTTCAAGGAAATGGATGGCTGTGAACCGCCTTCTGTCTGCCAGATGTCTATCTCTCCCCAGAAGGTCAAAGAACCAAAGTGTTTCGTTGTCTCACCAGTGCTGAGCATAGTGACTAGCACAAATCTCAGTAAATCATATTTGAATGACTAAACAATGTCATGTTTTGCATTTTTTTCCCTGCTAAGTTATCTGTGGTTCTGAGAAAGCCTTAAACATGGTCCTGGACTTCCCTGAGCAGGATTCCCAGGCTGTCTCATTGTAGAAAGGAGATGGTAAATTCTAGCAGCAAAACCATTTCTGAGTGCAAAGTAAAATGCAGCCAAGGTTAGTAACTCCCTCATAGTCACTCGGCAGCAAAGCCTGGCCTCAGCTTGGCTTTGATGAAACATCAACTGCTTTGCCCGTTCCTCCCCACATTTCCAGTAGACTCCAGCTATTCTGGGCTCTATTCTCATGGCTTTTGTCTTGGGTGGGGAGTCTTGGCAGAGCTGCCCTAGGCTGTATAAAACCTCAGGGTCAGCACGTTTTATTTATTTTATTTTTACAGAGAGGAGACTGTCTGTGTAAACCATTTGAGCCACTCAGAATCATGTGAGCATCACCTCACTGGCTCAGTGCCCTGCGGTCCTGTGACAGGAACACTTCTCTAGCTGGGAGGTGGCAGTGGAGGGGAGGAGATGCTCCCACCAGGCTGCCTGGCTAACACTGTATATCCCACTCTGAGATGCCAGGTGATGCAAGATGGAAGAATGATTGCGGCTCGCTGTAGCACTGGTCCACCCTTGGAGTCATCAGGGTAGGGTTAGGGTGGAACCCTAGTCTCTGAACAAGGGAACAAATGAGAACAGGGGCCCACACAGAGAGGTTCAGGCATGACATTAGTTGTGGACCAATAAGTCGGCCAGCCCTGGAGAGAAGGCAGTCTCTTAGTGACAGCCTGCCTCTGCATTGGCACCACAGGGAGCTCTCATGCAGGGGCTCCATGGGTCATTCTTTGAGAAACATTGCTCCTTTGGTCACTCCAGGTGGGAAGAGCTTACTGAGATGGGATTTGTATGGGGCTATCCGGCTCAGCGGCTGTCACTGCTCTAGGGGTACAAATAGGAGGGTGGCAGGAGGCAGTGACAGTGTGGTTTCCCATGAGCCTTTGATCTGACAGCTCCTGGAGCTCTCTCAGCAGCCTCTTGCTTACTGTGCCACTATCAGCTCTCTGAAGTGGGGGACCCTGGTAATGAGGTTCTATTAATGGAGCTGGATCTCGACTCTCAGAACTCAATGTTCAGAATAAACAATGCAGGCCAGAATCCTATTAAAAAAGGCTTCCAACATGGGCAAATTAAGCCCTTGGGAATGCTGTACAAAGAATACGTTTTTCCAGTGTCAAATCAAGATCAATAGAGAAAAACAAATAATTTCAAGTGAGAGTTGTCATAATGACACTCAGGTTCGGGCAGGGGTTGTACTCAGTATTTTGGCCTGAGGACATGCCAGCTTATATAATGAAGGTGCATGGGTGGGGCTGGTCCTGGGCGGCAGAGGTGCAGAGACTCCCAGGTGGCATAGTGTGGCTGACACTGAGTCTCATTTGTCTGTGTCGAGGCTTCCCTCGTTGTGGAACTGTTAGCCTGTCGCGTGCCGCTGAGCTTGCTGAGGTTGGGCCAACTCTGGAGGAGCAAAAGCAGCCAGGGCAGTGCTGAAAGAGGAGAGATCTGCACACAGCCCCACAGAATGCTGTCTGTAACTTATCCCCAAGTGCAGAAGATTCCCTAGCCATCTGCTGAGATCCCTCATTATCTACGGCTGTCCCCACTTGCCACTCTCTTTGGGACTGTCATGCCTGCAACTCCCAGTGTGTTCTCATGAGCCAGTAACATTCTTACCAGAGCTCCATGCTGGTCTAGAGGGTGTCTTTCTTCCAGAAACCTCTGCTGAATCTTCTTTTTTTTCCTCTTCCTGACTCTTAATGACCTGAAAATCACCTTTGCCTATCCCCAGAGAGTCAGGCAAGGTTCTCAGATAGAACACACCCTTTCCTGCTCCCCTGAGTGGATGTCCCAGTGATTTTGGCTGTCCTGTTGAGTCACTGAATCAGGGCTTCCCTCTCCTGCCTGGGACCTCTTGACTCATCTCAGCTCCTACCACCGGAGCCATACCCCACTGAGCAAGTCATTTCCATTAGGGCTCTGGGTAACTAGGATGGACAGGCCTCAGGCCTCAGCAGGAGACTAGAAAACAGGGTAAGAGAGGGAGTTGATGCTGGTACCCACTGGCCATGGTCCCTGATTGCAACCTGCTGTACTATTGCATATGGGTGGTGTGTCTGAGGTTTCCCTTCATGCAGAGTTCATGCTACATGCGCTAGAGGCCTGTGTACCTTTAGACTGAGCCGTAGCACCCAGCAGGTGCCGCACCTTCCCACTTCCCAGATGACACACGTGACTAGGCTGGGGGTGCCTGGATGTCAGGGGGACGTATGACTTGCACCTACCAGACAGGTCTCCTCTGCTTTGCTGGGAGAGGTACAGGGTGGGTCATGGTAAGGCTGACCTGAGTTTTCATGAAGGATCTAGGCCTGGCCATGTAGGAAGCTGGAAGGAGCAAAGTCCCTACAAGCTGCTCACAGCCTGGCTTGGCCTGAGACACACACTACTGCAATGGCTTGAAACACTTTACCTCTTCTAAAACCTCACAGTGGAGTTTAACCCCCACTGTGGAGTATGAAGAGGGTGGAAACAAGCTTCCTGTAGTAGGTAGAGTGAAGCTCTGGGGAATGGTGAGGGTCAGAGGAGAGCAGAGGGGCGGAGCCCTGCAACAGAATGTTGTGGTCTCATAGGAACAAACTTTAACATACGTAGTCCTCAGGGAAATGCAAATCAAAATGACTCTAAGATTTCTTCTTACAGTCATAAGAATGGCTAAGATAAAAAACTCAAGCGACAGCACATGCTGGCGAGGATGTGGAGAAAGGGGAACACTCCTCCATTGCTGGTGGGAGTGCAAACTTGTACAACCACTTTGGAAATCAATCTGGCGCTTTCTCAGAAAACTGGGAATAGCATTGCCTCAAGACCCAGCTATACCACTCCTGGGCATACACCCAAAAGATGCTCCACCATATCATAAGGAAATTTGCTCAACTATGTTCATAGCAGCTTTATCTTAATAGCCAGAATCTGGAAACAACCTAGATGTCCCTCAACTAAAGAGTGGATAAAGAAATGGTGGTACATTTACTCAATGGAATACTACTCAGCTATCAAAAACAAGGAAATCTTGAAATTTTAAGACAAATGGAACTAGAAAAGATCATCCTGTGTGAGGTAACCCCGACCTAGAAAGACACTCATGGTATATACTCACTTATAAGTGGATATTAGCCCAAATAGATGTCCTCTGAGAGACTCCACCCAGTGGAGGATCAGGACATAGATGCTGGGACTCAAAGCTGGACTCTGGTTGGGGTGCTGAGAGTGGTATGGAAGAGTGGAGGGATGGAAGGACCTGGAAGGTTCAGAATCTGCACAAGGAGACCATCAAGCCCGGAGGATCTGGACCCAGGTGAGCCTGAACAAGTTGATACACCAACCAAGGACAGTGCACACAGAGAACCTAGACCCCCTGTTCAGATACAGCAGATGGACAGCTTTTTTTTTCCCTGTGGTGTTGGTGGGGCAGAGTGGGGACTGCCTCCGACCTGAACTCTGGTGCCCAAGAATTGATCGCTTCCCCTTTGCTGGGCAGTCTTGCAGGCACACAGAGGAAAGGAATGCAAGCTATCCTGATGAGACCTGATAGGCTATGGTCAGAAGGCAAGGGAGGAGGGCACCCTCATGAGAGAACTGGGGGAGGGGAATGGGGCAGAAGAGGGAGGGGGTGGGAATGGGAGGATACGAGCAAGGGGGTAACAACTGGGATGCAACATTAAAAACAAAACAAAACAAAACAACAACAACAAAACAACAAAGAAGAACAAAGAAGGTGTGTTTTTTTCTGTCCCCTTCTCCCTGTGAATCTGACCATATGAAACCCTACACTACTTCCTTGGGACTTTGCCAGAGAGAAGGCCAACATCATGTGTGGCTCTTGACCTTGGACAAGAAATGTAAGCCCAAAGAAATGTCTCTTATTTCCATGTCTCCGTATCTCTGGTCTTGTTTGTAACTTTAGTCATCTCCTGCTTTGTGTCACCATCAATGGAAGCTGGTTAAACTAACTATTGTCTGGTCTTGGGTTCAGGTGAGGCTCTAAGAAGTCCCACAGCGACTTTTACTTCTCCAATGTGCCAGGCATACTGGACAGTGGGTACCCTTTCTTGTCCTCTCATAGCTCTTGTTGACATCCTATGCCATTTATAGTCATAATTACTTGGGAGCAATGTGGCCAGATGGACAGAGGTGTTCCCAGCTTCAGAGTGTTGGAACAGGTGAAACCTGGGGAGGAAAACCCTGAGACCCACGTCCCTGCCTGCTGCTGAGCATGCACCTCAGGATGTTAGCTTTGATGGGGACCTGCCTCTGCCTCCTTCCCCTGTGTACAGCTTGCACAGAGGATCAGGTAGAGCTGGGCAATGCTGCTTATCGGAGCCTTGTCAGTGAGACTCAGAAATGGAAGCAGAGCTGGCGATGTAGCCCATTTGTTAGAGTGCTTGGCTAGCCAGAACGAGGCTCCACACAAACCGGGCATGGTGGCACAGGCCTGTGCTACTTAGAACCTCTGTCTCAAAGCCAACCCACCAACCAAATAAGCCAATGGAAATAGACACAACAGTGATGACAATGAGGAGTAAGACAGTAAAGGGCCTGTGGTGCTTCTAGACCTCAGCAGCTGGAAAGAATGGGGAATGGGAAAGATGAGTGTGCACTGATAAGAGAGGGCTCCCCAAGCACGTGCTGGGCCAGCAAAGCAGGTACAGAGCATGAGGCCCAGGGCCTGGCATACGTTAGGCTAGAGCCCTACCTCTGAGCTATACCCCAGCCCTTTTTTAAAACGTATTGTTTTGAGACAGAGTCCTACCAAGTAGCCCAGGTTGGGCTTGAACTCACTCTGTTGCCCATACAGGCCTTGAACTTGTGATATTTCTGTCTTAGCCTCTTTAGGGATTATGGACATGCACAACCAGAGTCAATGTAACAGTTAAATGAAGGGGGAAGGGAAGAAGCCTATTTGGGCATTTATATTCATGTGCAAGTATGCACATATCTGTACCTGGTCATACATGTATGGAACATCACAGAGTGAGCAGGTAGAGAACACGCTGTTATATAAAGAATCCACAATTCCATGTCTGTCCCTCACTGACTTGCAACTCAGAGGAAACAATGTGACCCATGTATTCTTTAGTCTGCTTATCCAGAAAATATGGTAATTATATTTTAATCTCTGGAAATTATGGGAGGAAGCCACCAGTGAGTTATGTCTTATGAGCAAGGCTCCTGGACAGTTGATTGTCCCCTGCCTGGGGCAGAATAAGTGAGCCATTATTTTTTTTATTTATTTTATTTTATTTTACTGTGGTGCATCTCTTCTGGTCCACACATTTTCACATTTCAAACCAGTGAGGGAGGTGTCATGTTCTGTTCAGCCCTTTGTGTTGGGGTACAATGGTTTAATTAGAAATATTTTTTCTGTTCTGGTAGCATACATCCTAATGACCTGGCTTAAAAGGAAAGACACTGAGGCCCAATCACCTGGATTGTTATCTATGGTGGTACTTCCTGGGGTTTCCTGCTCTGGATTGAAGTCTGACAGGCAGATATAGGATCCCCACAGCCAACTGGACCTCTTGGATTTGAAGGGAGAGGATGTTGGGGAGGGGTCAAGGGACCTGCAGCCTTATCAGGAGGCTTGGTGTTTTATAAGCAGCGAGTACTCATGTTTACTCATGGTTTTGCTTAGCGTTGCTGGGTTGCAGACGGCAGACACTAACACTGGTTAACTTCAGCAAAAAGGAATTTATTGGCAGGACGTCAGCAGCTTGGAGAAGTGACAGAAACCTAGAGAAGCAAGCTCTGGGAGGGTGGGAGCCTGGGCCTTTCAAAGACCTAGTTCAGGAGCTGTGACCACCACATACAGCAGAGACCATCTGGGCTGCATGCTGCTGAGATTGAGGTGCTGACCTCCAGCTTTGTTCTCTGTCTCTGGATTCAGTGGCTTTTGTCCTTGTTCTTGCTAGTCTGTCACCTGAAGATCCCTCCTTTCCAGGGGTAATGAACTTCCTGCCTTAAAGTCTTGCAGACAGGTGGCTGAGTCATGCTCTGAGTGTGGACTGAACTGCAGATCCGGGAGTTCTGTGTAGGATTCTGTAGTGCAAGGCACGCGTATTCTTTGAGGTAGAGCACAGACACATGTGCGTAGGTAGGTCAGTTACATGTCACCTGGGAACACGAGTAGCAGACTGTTTCATAGGACACTGTCAAGGTACTTCTGTGTAGGTGGCAGGAGGCCAGAGCAACTGCAGCAGCAGTGGTGACCAGTTGGAAGAATAGCCATGCTGTGCCCAGTATGCAGTGGTCACATGGATTAGCGTCCTGAGGGCTATTGGGCTAAGATCCCAGCTGTGGCCTGGCTGCCTTGCTGCTGCCCATCTGCCAGTCTTCTCACCAGGCCTGTGATCTCTCTCACCTTCTATGGAATAAATCCCAACCCCCCACCCCCACCCCTGCCTGCTTCAAACTGACCAAGCTGGATCTGGCTGCTGGCAACCCAGAAGCTTGGCTGACATTCTGAATGACTCTCAGCAGATGTGTGCTCCCAGAAGAGAGGTCGAGCCACGTTCCCGTTCCTCAGTGGGACCCAGGAGACATGGGGGGGGGTGAGGAGGCTGGATTTGGCCCTTTGGCTTTCATAATGGGAGGCAGAAGCCTAGAATTCCCCTCCACCAAGACCACACACAGTGGGGGAAGAGGCAAATTCCAGAAGGAACACAGGCTACTGCTAAAGCAGGAGGGTGGGAGCACACTTAGCAAACCAGGACACGTGCACTGTGCGCTAACCAACCTCTCCTCAGCCAAGTAAACATCCAAGTGTGCACCCTCCGCGGAGGAAACAGGTCTCTCACGTCCTTCATATGCACACATATGACAAGCCGAATGCACGCAGACATTGTGAAGCCCTGGGGAGGTACAACATTGACTGTCCTCCAGAAGCCCAGGTAGGTAAAGGGACTACAGAGGAAGGCTCCAGAGAGAAGGTGAGATGGACTAGGCCTTGGAGAAGGTGGGTGGAGTAAAGAGAAAAGCAGGACCGGAACTGCAACAGCTTGGAATGGTCTCAGCAGCATGCAGGGCCACACGCATGGTCTCAGAAGAGAGGTGGGGACAGAGTAGAGTGGTGGTGTCCATGGAGAGATGACAGTTAGGAGGGAGAGGCCAAAGGTCAGGCTGGGGTTTGGAGGAAAGCGCTTGAATGTCATATAAATATGGCTCAGTGGAAATATTCCTTTGGGGGAGTGTTGTCATTAAGTCAGTCTCAGAGGGTTGTGTGAACGGCGAGGGGCATTAGCAGGGACTAGAGGGGAAGATACAACGCAGGAGGGAAGACTAACGCTGGGTCTGCAGCCTGGGTTGGAGCTGGCGGAACCCCAATTAAGGGTCTGCTAGAGGAAGCACCAAGGGTAGCTTTGTGTCCAGTATTGGCATCTCTGGTTTGGAAGATGTGGGAACCCCCAGCAGTCATACCCAGTTGCCCTTCCCAGCTCTGCCCAACTTGCTAGGTAACTACTGTTTTGTCCTTTTCTTTCCAGACATGGTGACTTCCAACACCTCCAGGCCCAGAAGAGACCCCTCAGAGGCTTCCTTACATGTAAAAAAGTCCACTTCAGAGGTTTGTCATAGAAGAGATCCTGCCATTAAAGTCTACATGAGAAAAAAAAAAATGAATGGATGCGCTTTCTGATTTCCAATGTGGCGCTTACCACCCTGGGTAACTACCAGGGCCTGATTTGCCACACACAAATTCCATTTTACCTAGGTAAGCCCCGTGTTGAGACTCTCACACCCCAGATAAACTAGAAAGTTGGCACCCTTTATTTCAACAGTCTACTCTTAAAAGACAGGCTAGAGTCTGGAGAGGCCACGGGGGTGGACTGACCATCAGGACTGCTGGCCTCTGCTGACGTGGAAGCGGCATGATCCTCCAGAAGACGATGGCCCAGTGACCCACTAAGGCAATTGAGAAAGCTACAAGAGGCATGGGAGTCTCAAGAGTAAGAGATTAGTGCAAGGCCAGCAAACATGTGAGTCTGAATTGCTGGGACTGCCTACCTGGGTGGGACTGGGACCACTGGTCCGGTGTCAGGATCACTCTGGAATATATTCCACAGAGAACCATAAGGCTGTCTGCTTAACCCCACAGCAACTCATACTTACTGACAGGCACAAGGCCAGAGATGTTCGAAGATAAGACAGTGGCTCCACAGGGCTTGTGGGGGTCCAGGCTTCTTCATCTTGTCCCACCAGCCTTGGCCATCTTATCGTGCAATTCCAGCTCCAGCTGTAGCCTCCTTCCTGGAGGTCAAGGATGTGACAAAGAAAGAGCAGTGTCTGGAGGAGGAAGGCAAAGCATACGGCCATTCTTACAGACCCACTGGTCAGACCTGCCTGCCATCATGTCTCCTCTTGAAGAGAGGCTGGGAAATCGTGTTTCCGCTTGATTGGAAGCAAACTGGGAAAGAAAACACGAGCGGCTCTTGTTTGGACAGTTAGCAGAGTCCCCAGGAGGGTCTTAGAGGATTCTAAATACACTGGCCATCCCATCTCCCTATCGCAGGACTGTTGACTTATGCCTCAGGGTCCCCTGGGTCCCCAGTGCTATAGATGCAAGGCTTGGCATGATCCATGCTGCTGGGGTAACACCAACAGGATGCCGGAAGCCCCATTTCTATTCTCTTCCCAACAAAGCCAGATGGCAGGCAGTGTGACTCCATCTCTGGCAAGGTCCAAGGGACTTTGTCCCCTCCCTGCCTGGAAGGCTGTGCCCCCCTCCTGATGCACTTCCTGTGGCCTGCAGCCCAGCCTCACTGCAGTGAGAGCTGCTCTTCCTCCTCCCTTGCAAGCCCAGCGCCCAGAGCGAGGCAGCCCATCTGGTTCTATTTCACTTCATGTTACTCATCAGGATGTGTTTGCCAGGAGTTATTTGATGTTCAGGAAGAATTCTGAAGCTTTTGAAAAGAGGTAAATAAAATCCTTTATCCCCCAAAGAGTCGTGAAATTGTGTTTTGCTCGGGAGGTGGCAGGCAGCCATGTGAGGTCTGGCGGCCCCTGCCTAGCCAGGCACGGGGACTGGGGTTTCACCATTTGTTCTCCTGTCAATCAGACTGCGTCCCCACTCCTCGAAGCCTTTCCTGATGCTCTCTTGGGATGCCCGAATTTGGGAACAGACGAGGGCTGCCTGTGGGGACAGCCCAGCCTGTCTCTTGCTCTTCAGCCAAGAAAGCTTTTAGGATGTGCTCCTCCGGGTCCTCAGCTCCACAGCCATGCACATGTGCTCCAGAGGGGAAGGAACCAGAGTTGAGTTCCCTGTCACCGAACAACCTGTGAGGGTGACAGAGGGCCTGGGTTGGGGGAGCTCACCCCATCTGCTAGGGTCTGAGTATCACAAAGCAAGGGAGCTGACATTCCTCCAAGCTCCTTCTGTGAATGGCAGCAGACATTATGGATGCTAGGATACTCAGAAGGAGATGCTCTGCTTCCTCATCCCCCCAGACAGCCCTACAGAGGAAGGTCCCATTGCCTCTAGTATCATTGTCTCTTGGGGTCTACACAGACTCCTACTTCTGCCCATAATCTGGAACCACCCAGAGAACTTTTAGTGGAATGCCAGAGCTTTCCCTGGCAGAGGCTAGATCCTCGGGTCTCTTTAACTCAGGGTGGAGCCCATTCTATCCTGCTGGGTGCTGGAACACAGCTGCCCTTGACCATTTTGTGAGGAGAGACCAACATCCATGTGATTGATTGCTCCTCAGGCAGAGTCTCTGCCTTCAATTTCCCTCCAACCACACCCCTATTCTATGTGACACCCCCCACCTCCAACTCACATAAACATCCAGGGAGAGGGGCACAATCTCACCCTGCACCTCTTCATCTGTCCTCTCTGTTCACAGGGATAGCAGAGGGCTCCTCCACAGCCTACAGTAGTGCCACCTCAAATCCTGCAATTTGTGAGGCTTCCCACCCAGCGCATCCCCCGTGACAGCTTACAACCCCAACTATTAAACATTGATCACTCAAATTTAACATCCCATCTTCCCTTTGATATCTTCAACTGCTCTCTGCATAAGACAACAAGGCATTTTCTGCAGCAGCTCTGTATGAGGGAGACTTCAAAGCCTTCTTCCGCAATCCCTCTGCTCCGGAGCTCTGGGATTCCGCCAGCGAAACTGTCAAGAGGAAGGTTGCAAGCATCCTTTACAGGCAGCATTTTTGGGATGCAGACCTGTGGGAAAACCATCATACTTTAAGTCCTGGATGTAGAATCTCGGGTGATCTGTGCATAAGTGGGAAGTCAGGAAGGAGCGTGTTAGTTTTTTTCTAGAAGCATCTGTGGGTCATGGAAAAGGATTTAAAATTTAGATGCAGAGGAACTGGGCTTATATTTTTGAGGAGCCAGACCTGTATCCCTGAACTGCTCCCTGGCCAGGTCTGGATCCTCAGGAAAGTTCCAGGTCATGCTCACCTCCCAGCAATGTCCCTGAACAGGAGGTGTGGGTACCTGGCCCACCGTAAGACACTGCTCTGTCTTCTCTTGTTGCCATGTGGTGGGGACACGTTCCTCGAAAGGAAACTTCCGTGACCTGATATGTCAGGCAACTTTGAACTCCTGTTAAGCTAGGCACTTGACAGTCACAGCTGGCAGTCTGACTGGCCATCAGTCATTATCATCTTTCCCTTCACGTAATCCACCAGGGCCTTGTACTTTATAATACCTATGCTAATTACCATAGCTACCACTTGTGAAACATGCCCCATGGGTCAAGGCCAGAGCAGAGTGATTGACCAGTGTCACCTCACATCAGCCCTACACGCACCTCAAAGGTAGCATTTCTCATGGGACCTATTTCTGCATGAGTAACAGAGAATGCCTCATGTAAGTGGGCACCTGGGGCTTGAAGCCAGGTCAGTGGGCTGAAGTCCCAGCTCCTGCCTCGGTCCTCCAGCTGTAGTGACATAGTCTAAAAGGCACATGGTACTCTCTCAGTTCCTTGAGGTCTCTGGTGGAGGATGTAATGGTACAAAGAGATGGAACAGAGAATAATAAAGACCATCTGTTTTATTTCACACTCTAACTTTTGAGTAGCCATCCGCAGAGTGTAGCATCAGTTACAAGGTCATGGTCCCAGGTTCCTTATAGTCTCAGCCTTAAAAAACAAAGCATGGTATTCTGTACTCTAGAACCCTGTGCCCTGTAGCCCTCTGACCTGTTGCAGTTGCTAGGAAATGGACTGCTATCCCATTTGTCGGGAGGGTTTTCCTTGAAGATGCTATTTGCAATCTCTGACTTTGAGGGACGCTAGAATCTCCACTCGATTCCTGGTGGATCCTCTTGATACCCCAGAAGCATGACTCCTTGGCTCCACCGTCACCATCTGGGGTCACACCTGCCTCTTTGTCAGAGATTTCAGAGTAGTGTTTTTTGCCTAGTGTTCCTTTCTGCAGGTCAAGTGGCTCCAGCCCCTCCCTTCAAAACTTCTGTTGGAGCATGCCTCTGCAGCCGGTACTTTCCAGAGGAGTGGGAAATGGAGACTGGGAGGTAAGGAGGTGATGCCACACACCTTCAGGGATGTTACTGAGGCAAACTCAAAGGCATAGTACCTGACTGCAGGAGGGGAGGAAGGAATGACCAGGGAGATGGCAATCCTCTCTCAATCTCCCTTCCTCCTGTTCAGAACCCCTTCCCATCCCCTCACAGAGAACCCAGCATGGCAGAGTCGATGAAGGGTGGCCCTCACTCTGAGTACAATATTTCCCTGTGCTATGAAGGAAATTACTGATGTCCCCTAAAGTGTAGGGTTGAGCCCTAGAGATGGGTCATATCAATTTCTAAGGTGTCATCTGCACTTGTTGAGGGAGACACTTCTGTTTGAAGAGAGCCCTCGTGCCATATATAATGTTCCAGCCTTGTTCACTTACACCACTTTCAAAATGGCCAGCTGAGAGGGAGTCACAGGAGCAACCCTCCAGTGACACTGTTTTAGTGGGACATCTGAAATCCCACATATAAAAACATCCCAAGCCCCTAATGGTCATTTGTCATCTCTGTAGGTTTTTTCTGATCTCTGCGTACTAAGGAAGGGCAGTGGGGTGAGGTAGAAAGTGAACTGGCTTTGGGGCCCGAATTAGGATTTACATCATCTTCCCTGTGATTTGGGGCAATTTAATTACCATCTCCCAATCTCAATCCTTTGCTTGGGAAATAAGGTCAATAACTCATGACTCACAGAGTGTCTGGAAAGACCAAATGAAATGCCATTGGCAAAATGCCAGCGCTGGGATATGGAGGGTACTTAGTAAGTATTAATGGATGAGATAAAAACTTCCTGATGTGGAGAAGACAAGGTGTCTTGATACCTCCATTGTAAATAATCCATTGATTAATTAAAGAAAGCTTGGGGGCTGGGATCTGAAGATGAGGGTTGGGTTTTCCTGAGGAGCAGCAGGTGAGTGAGTTTGTGAATCCAGGCGTCATCTCTGGCCATTCTGGATCTTCAGGACTGAAACTATGGCTGGGTGTAATTACCATACCTAGAATAGCTTTACAGACAATCGACACAGAGAATCAAAGAGTGTGGGCAACCTGGTCTCAGCTGCTCTGGGAGATGGATCACCACTGAGGCCTCTGGAGCATAGTCATCAGAGATCCAACAGCAGGCTCAGCTCCAAACCTGACCCGGGAGACATAACGAACTCACCCATTATCTCCTATTATCAGTCTTGTACAGCTTCATTTGTCAAACCACACTGCTGTGTGGAGAGGCTGGTTGAAGGGCCCCAGCACACATCCGTGGTGCCGTGCCTAAGCCCAGATCTGCACTGTCTCCCTGAAGTGTGAAGAAAAAAAAAAAAAAGCCCAAGTTGCCTACGGATTGTTCCTGGATCCATATTGGAGGCCCTATATCATCTCTTTGAATGCTACAACTGCCTGGGAATTTAAAAGTCTTATTTCCATCCAGCCACAAAGGAGTGACAAAGAAAAGGAAAGACCTGGCCTGGGGTCACATCGTCAGAAACTGTGAGATCAGGGCTGAAACTTGAATGTGGCCCCAGAGGATGTGTAACCTCTGTCTGGAATTGTCCACATGGAGGGGCTGAGCAAAGCCCACCGTAGCCATCTCTTCACCCAACCCCCACCTGGTACCAATCTTACTAATCAATATTTCATTATGTTCATGATCAAGGAAACTGACATCAGCTTGCTTAAGGGACTGGTTCAAAGTCACACGTAGGATGTCACGTGATGTGGCGTTTGAGGCCAGGTTTATTCCTCTTCAGAGTCCCTACTGCGGATCATTCATCAGGATCAGACTCAATCATTCGTCCATCACCAAACCCTTTCCCAGCAGTTACTACAGAAAAGGCTTTCGGTTAGGCACTTGGGGTTACAGAGGTGGCGGTATCATGGTCCCTGCCCCCAGAGACCTCTTCCCACCTTCCACCTATCAAGGGACTCCTTGGCTGCGTTCACTTTGGGTCTTTCCTCTGAATTCATTTGGATCCAGCTTTTAAAGAGGCAGGATTGGGGGAGGGGACATTTCCACTGAGAGGGAGCGTAGTCAGGACTCCTGTTTACCTCAGCCCTCAGGAGTTCTTCCATTTGCTCCCTGCTCTTTCTGTCACCTCCACTGGCATCTCTTGTCCTTCCATAGAACCGAATCAAAAAATAGACTAGACAGAGCAGTGACAATTGACTGCCAAACTTCATACTTTACCTCTCATCATGTCCCATTGACCAAAGCAAGCCACTTTTGACATGACTAAACTCAAGGTGGGTTGAGATGCTCATGCCCTACAAGCTTCAAAGAAGAAGAAGAGAACTGGACTATGTATTAATCACCAGGATACTTGACTGCAAAAGCAACAGCAAAAAACAAACAAATGAAAAATCAAAACAAACATCAACAACAACAAAACAAAGCAAAAAACAAAACCCAGAAAAACCTTTTCTCCAAAGCTTAAGTGGCCCCTGAAGCAATGTTGAGAGAGAGAGGAAAGGATGGGATCATAAGGGCTGCGGCCTCGTCAGGGGATAGATCTGTTGACTGGTTCACAACTGAATGGTCAATCTTTAAGGGGTGAAATCAGGAAGAGGAGCCTTGACTGGGAAAATGGGTCAAGAGGGTCATGTCTTTGATAGGCAGATCCAGTCCCTGCCTGCTTTGTCCCTCAAACTTGACCTGCTCTCGTCCTTCATGAAGGACACCACTCTGTGTGACCACATGCCCCCAACCATAATGTTTTGTCTCACCACATATGGACCCAGAAGTGCTGGAACCAAGTGACAATGGGCTAGAACCAAATGAAACAGTGAGCCCAACTAAGAGCCTCACCTCTTAAACTGATCATGGCAGGCGTGACAAGAACTAATGAGTAAACCAAAGCAAGGTCAGTGAATTCTGAGCACTGCCCTTGCTCACAAGGGGCTTTGGCAAGTTTTAGAAGCATCTTAAAGCTCTCTAATCAGCTGGACTTGTGGGAACTGCCTGGAATCTTGGCTTCTTGGGAGATGTATTCAGGAGAATCACAAGTTCAAGGCCAGCCTAAATAACTTAGCAAGTCTTTGTCTTTAAACTAAAAAATTGAACAAAACAAAACATGGCAGGGGAAAGTGTTTGCCTAACTTGGGTGAAGATCTAGACTCAGTCTTCATGTGCACACACACACATACACGGGGGGGGGGGTGAGGAAGAGGGGGAGAGGGGGGGGGAGAGACTGCCAGGTGGAATTTTCTATTTGCTTCATAGTATCCAGCCAACATTTATTGAGAGTCTGTTCTGGCCCAAACACATAAGACACGCCAAGAATCAGACTAGACAAAGATCCCCATCCTCACAGAGCTGCTATTTTAAGTGGGGACCAGCTCTTGAATGATCGGCTTTAGAAGTCAGGAAAGCCCATGTGGGGATACGAATATAGAGAAGAATGGACAGAGAATTGAAAATTCCCAACGTCGCCCGTGGGCGCAGTGTCGTGGATGCGGTGTCGTGGGCGCAGTGTCGTGGACGCGGTGTCGTGGGCGCAGTGTCGTGGACGCGGTGTCGTGGACGCGGTGTCGTGGATGCTCCAGCCACATCACTAAGGCTCACCGTGAGCATGGCTGCTGCAGGCAGAACTTCTGCATCTACCTGCTCATTCAGAGCACTGTGGGGGTGAGGGTGGGGGCAATTTCTGTATTGTTGGAAAGAGCCTCACCCCAAACTCATCTCTGTCCCCCCATCATCATCGCATTGCATTGCTTCTTCCCTCCGTAGTTCACCTAGCCCAGGGGTCTCACTGTAGAAAAGCTTAGCTTCATTGTGTCAAGACAATAAATCACATGTACATTCCTTGGTAAGTATATAACTAAAAAATAACAGCAGATGACCTTTGAAACGTACTCATGACAGATGACCTTATGTCGACATATTCAGTATGGCCCTTGATGTCCTTTAATCCTCAGGACAGATCAGAAGTGAGCCTTGGCCGTATTTCCATTTCCCAAAGGATGGTTTACTTTGTACAGACTAAGTGCTTCTCAGGACACAGTGTCAAAGCAGAAGGGGAACAAGGACAGACTGACTGTCGTCACAGCCTCTGCTGTCCATCTCACCACAGAGCTGTCTACATGTTTTGGGAACTACTGAGTTAAATATTTATTCATCTTTTGACTTTGCAGTATTCCTTTTCATGTGTCAAGGAGCTCATAGACTCTCTGGTGCTGACATGGAGAACATCTTCGTTGCTGACTACACAGGTATCGATCATACAGGAAGCTGGAAGCCTTCATCAGCACTTGGTGGGGTGGGGCAGAAATAACGTGGTAATAACTCCAAGGGAATGACTTGGGGGAAATTGGGCTTTGAAGTTCAGGGATTCCAAGTCAAGAAGAGACAGGCTTCTACCTTTATTAAAGAGATAAGTACTTGAGCTTGGAGCCCCATCACGTACATAAGAAAGCAAGGCTATCCTTTAAGCTCCCAGCGACAGGGAGGCAGAAACAGGATTCCTTGGACTGTTGGCCAGATAGTATAGTCAGATCCATGAGCTCCAGGTCATTGAGAGACCCTGTCTCAAAGGAAAGAGTGGTTGAAGAAGACATTCAACATTGACTTCCTGCTTCTGCACACCTGTGCGCGCGTGCGCGCGCGCACACACACACACACACACACACAAATAAATAATATGTGATAGTGTGTGCATGCAATGAAACTCCACAAAGCATTGCAATGAGGCATCATACATTGCCTCTGAGTGTGGGACACTAGCTGGGGAGTAATTTGTGGTATGCTTGCCTAGGTGTGCAAAAGCATGCATACATGGACATTGTAAATTATAATTGTGTGGGTGTAGAAGAACGTGTTAGAAGCTGTTGGTGATGAGTGCTGCTAGTGGGAACACAGGTTTTTTGTTTGTTTTGTTTTTTATACTTCCCTGTCTTTCTGTAGTCCTGGTTTGAATGTTTTTACACACATGTGTTACATGTGCTGCTACTATTTCCAACACTCTGTCAACTAGCTTAGTTGACCCACATGACTGTGGTACATGTTTTCGTGCTGTTCATATTTCACACATGGGAAAACTGAGGCCTGGGCAGGCACTTGGCTGGGTCATTGTCTATGGTGGCTTTCCTGCTGTGTGTTTGGACTTTAGGGCCAAAGCCTTTCATCTCATGCTATTGGAAAGAAGAAAGAAGGCGGGTTGTTGTGATGTGCTAGTCCCCCTTCTTGCCCTCCCATCATAGAAGGACCAACCCCATTTCTTTTTGTTTGTTTGTTTGCTTGTTTTCTTCTAGCTTTTCAAGATAGCCTTGATAGTCCTGGACTCACTTTGTAGACCATGCTGACCTCGAACTCATAGCAATCTGCCTGCCTCTGCCTCCTAGGCAGACTCCTTGACCAGGCCTTACTTTTCCCTTCGCTTCTCTGCGAGGTCTTTGCTTCAGCCTGAAAATGAGCCAAATTCTCAGCAGCTTTGTATATCAGAGACAAGGCTTTGTGTTCATGGGACCACTTTGGCCCAAGTACCTGACACATGCATGTTTCCTCCACACCTCCAGAACATCGTGGAAGGGGGGAAGGGGAAGAAAGAGTAGAGGTGAAGGATGTGAAAACCCGTTATCTGGCTATAGTATGGCTGCGACACGCTCACAGCTGTGGTGGTTATCTGCATGAGATCTGCACAAGATCAAGCCACCCACATCCCACCATAGATGAGAGAGAGGTTCGTGATGCTCTGGCCCTATCTGAGTAGCTAATGGTAGCTAATGCTTAGTGGAAGGGGGAAGTCGTCGACCACTGTGAAGTCGTCCATGTTCCAGGAAACAACGTCCACCCCAAACCATGCTCATGCAATCAACCCTAGTTAAATTCAGATGACATAAAATATTACAAACAAACAAACAAATAAGAACACCAAAACCACTGAAAAGACATGAAAACATGGTGTGGGAGGCTTGTTGGACAAAAGAAATGATTCAGTGGGAGTGGAAGGGATGACGGACAGTGACGACCCAAATACATTATATACATTTGTGGAATTGTCAAAGTGAGGTGGGGTGAGGTGTTCTTCCTGATGTGAGGCAGGCAGGGGCAGGCAGACTTTGAGCATGCTTCTTCCTGTTTGTGCAGATGGAGGCCAGGACTTCTGAGACAAGGAGAAAGGGGGACCTGTTACATGGGGAGTTGCAAGGCACAAGCAGCTTGGACCTTGGACTCACCACACCACATGTAGAAGGACCTTGTATGACAGAAGTAGAAATGCATCATAGTGTGACAAGGGCAGATGCCACCCCTCTTCTGCGTCAAGCCTTTGAGAGCTGGGATCTCTGCATTCTAGCATTGGTACCCTCTCTTTGGACCAGCGCCCCACTGTCATTGATTTGTAATGTTGCTAAAGATCCCTCCAAACACCTGACCATTGTCTTATCTCCTTTCTTGAAGACACAGTCTAAGAGCCCTCTTCAAGAGCCAAAGACTTAGGGCTAAATGTCCCTGATCTGCACCCTGAAAAAATCTTACCTGAGACTTCACCTTTTTTTGTTTCTCAGAGGACCAAGGCCACGGGTGACAAATCAGAGTCATGAGAAATGGCTTGAGATGGGACTCACCAGCAAAGTAGGAATCCACTATGAAGGCTGTGGTCACCAGACCTGGGGCTTTGAATTATGTTCTGTTGGTGGAAGTGACCAGGGAGAATTCTAAATAGAAGAGAACCATGGGCAGGTCTATGCTTATTGAGGAAAGAAATCAACTGTCACAAACCCCACAGTGTCCCTTTATAGAGGCTGAGATGAAGGTACATCACTCAGAAGAACCTCAGGCATCAAAAACAATATGGTGGCCTTCACACACATATATGGGCTCATTTTAAAGACGAATCACTGAAGTTAAAGTGGCCAAGGTGATGTGCAGTGCTTGCAGAACTGTTTTGTTTGTTTGAAAAGTGTGCTCAAATGGGCACAGAAAAGATCCGTCCATCTATCATCCATCCCTGCATCCTCACATGTGTCTTAAGCAAGTTCATAAAAGCCATGAGCATCTGCTTCCATGGAGGAGAACCGAGAGTGCGCTTGTTCTAGTTTCATTCTGTTGCTGTGATAAAATACGGTGTCTAAAAGCAACACAAGGGAGGCAAGGGTCTGTTCACCTTAGTTCCATGTTCCATGGTCGCAGGAAAGTCACAGAGGCAGGAGCTAGAGACAGCTGGTCAGATCACCTCTACAATCACAGACAGAGAGGAAGAACACAGCCATGCTGCCTGCTTGCTGCTATGCTCGCTGGCTTCCTTTATCTTTACATTTCACCCGTAGTAGCAATCAAGACAGTCCCCTGCAGACATGCCCACAGGCCAAACTGGTCTAGACAGTTCTTCATTAAGAGTCTCTTCCAGGATGATTCTAGCATGTGGCAGGTTGACATTTAATACTAACCAGAACAGAGTGATACCGAGTTTCTGTACACATTTGCACTAGCTGAACTTTTAAGTGGATTCTTGATGTCCCAATGGATTCAACGTGTGTTCTGCCTGAAGAGCAGATGGCAGAGCTCTTCCTCACCTCCATTCTCACGGTGAATAGAGTCGCCGTCCAAAACAGCTGCAGTCTTGGAGTTGAGAGTACTCCAGTGCCATCATGGCTAGTGGGCCATCGGCTCTCACCAGACAGCCCTCTTCTCTCAGCTCAGCACAATAGAGATTGATGGGGGAGACCTGGCAGCTAGGGATGGACAGGAACATGCATAAATATCTAGTGTGTGATAATGGTGGAAAGGATTGGTTATTCAACAAGTGATGAACTCTTAAAACTCTTAGCTTAGTCATGAACTGAAAAAAAATCCTGGTGAATGAAAAGTTTGTATATAGAAATTGATTGACAAAGATATGAAGAAAATGCAGGTCAGACTCAGTGTGAAGGACCATTTGAAGGCAGCTGTGGAGGAAAGGCCAATCTGACAGGTGAGACACTACACGGTTATTACTACAATGTGTCCCAGGTATCATAAAAATACCTAAAGGTAACAGGAAAGGAGAAAACACTTATGAAATGTAGTGTGTTAATACACTTGATGTATACAGAAAGCTCATACCAATGAGAGAAAGATAACTATGCCAGTGAGCAAGTGAGGAAAAGTGATGGAGAGACAAAAATAAATAAATGGTCAATAAAGGTGAAAACGTTTCAATGTTACTATTTTTAAAACTCAGAGCTCATTAAAAGATCCATAGGATCTCATTTTCCTACTCTTTTGACATTTTAAATGAAAAAATTATGTCTCTTTTTTCTTTTTTAAAAATGTCTTGTTTCTTAAGACAAGATTTCAAGTTGTCACTGTGTGAGTGTGTGTGTGTGTGTGTGTGTGTGTGTGTGTGTGTGCTTTCATTGTCACAGTGCATGTGTGATAGTCAAAGGACAGTTCTGTGGAATCAGTTTTCTCCTTCTACATTTCCATGGACCCAGAAATTGAACCCAGTTGCCACCAGGCTGTTATGATAAGCACCTTGCCCACTGACCCACTGAGCCATCTCACTGGTCCAACATCACATATTTTTAATTAGAGAAAATTCTCTAAGAGCCAGGTGTAGTGGTGTACGTATGTAATCCTATCATTGGGGTGGCAGAGGCAGGAGGATGGCAACTGTAAGGCCAGCCTGAGCTACAAAGGGAGTTTGTTGAGAGGGAGGGAAGAAAGGAGGGATTGAGAGGGAGAGAGAGAGAGAGAGCAAGAGAGAGAGAGAGAGAGAGAGAACACTAAACTGGTAAGCTCGCCTAGAACTCTGACAAGCAAGCTCATTTACCCTAGGAAGGTGTTTGCATTAGGCTCAACTCGATAGAATATTTAATTTACCAATGTATATCACAATTCTAAAATATTCCTATCAACTTGTTGATAATACTTCTATGAATTTGTCTTGAGCAAGTAACTAAGGAAACTACCCAGATCTTCATGAAATAGTATTAGAAATTACTTAACTAAAAAACTAAAAAAAAGTATAAGGACCTATAAACATATGCCTATACTTTCAAATTCTCCTCAATATTAGTGTGATAGATAGTATGTGTATAGTAAAACTATCTTTTAAAATTCTTTCATTTATTATTATCATTAGTGTGTAGTGTACGCATGTGTAAATTGTGTGTAGTATGTACATGTGTTTGTGTGTGTGTGGTGTGTGTACAGTGTGTGTATGTGTTTGTGTGCGTATGTATGTACATGTGTGTATGTGTGTGCTGTGTTATGACGTGTGGGGATGTGTGTGTATATGTGTGGATGTGTGCACTGTGTATGTATGTGTTGTGAGTATTGTGTGTGGTGTGTGTGTGTGTGTGTGTTTGGTGTATAGTGCATGCATGGTCAGAGCAAAACATTGTAGAGCTAATACCCTTCTTCTCCATGGATTCTGGAGATCAAACTCAGATCCCCAGTTTGATAGCAAGCACTTTTACTGGTGGGCCCATCTTACCAGGCCAGAGGAAGTACATTGGTTTATAATGCATTTGCTTACTGTATGTGCAGACAATAACCTCTGGGTTACTCACATAAGCACCCCCACTGAGAGGTCAGGGCTTACCAAATCTCCAATATTCTAACAGTAGTTGCCTCTGGGTGATTTGTATTTCTACACTGTGTTGTAAAATCATTCTATGTCATAAAAACTGCTCAATGGGTAGCAGCTACTAAAAAAACAATGAAAACACATACCTGCAACTTACCCTCCAAAAATCATAGGTGTTTATGACAGACAGGCGACCAGAGACCTGGGGATAGATGAGGACCTGAAGACATTCATTTCAGCACTTCGGACTTGAGAGTCCCAAACTAGAGACCAGTTAAGTTAATTACAAATCAGGACAATAACACCATCTTATGATAAAGCGGGTGGGCAGGCTCTAAAGCCACAGGCGTAAGATGGCCTTTGCTTGAAAAAGACAGGTGATATTAGTACACTCATTTTCAGGTGGCTTAATTGAAGGCAAGGGCTACTTTTCCACATTCTTACATGGTTTTAAATGTTCTGTTATGCATATGTATCCAACACTTGGCTTTCTCCTCCTCCTCCTCTTTCTCCTCTTTCTCCTCTTCCTCCTCCACAAAAATATGAAAACATCTTAAATAAGTTGAGAAGATAAATGTAAAAACTAGGAAAATATTATACATGTTCAAAGTGGTGTTAACCTAGAAAGGGCCATGGAGAAAAACACAAACATCTCAACAAAGAGGTTGGCACGAGAGATATAAAAGCCACTAAGGATATTAACAAGGTCTTCCAGTTAGTATTAGATTGGAAGCTGTTTCAAGGAGGTGAGTGCTTGGAGAGGAGGCAGGTACTTGGAATATAAGACGTTCAACTATCCTGGGGGTGCCTTGTCAGAGAACCCAAAATCTTGCTTGAGATGGCCGAGTGGTCCAATGTCTAGAAGTAGCCTCTGAGGAAGTAACTACAGATGAGCAGATTACTGTGTGGCAAGCATGCTCATTGCAGCCCCATTTACTGATGACAAGAGCCTTGGAATCACAGCCCAGCCCAGAATGTAACACCTGCATTCCTCAGATCCACAGGACCTTAAAGTAGGCAGATTGGCCAAAGCCTGACCTTTAACTAAAGAGAGACTTTTTAAGTAGCCATCCTTCATATCCATGTGGACATTTGGTGCTTTTTTTTTCTCCTGATATTGCCTTTGAGTTCAGGCCACTTTTACCTAATCTTACCTTACCAAAATTCCAAATAATTATGAATTCTCAAATAGCTGGCCCAACATTTTCAGAAATATTCAAATAGTAGAGTATTATTGTATCAATTAAACACACCTTTTCCAGAATATTGTCATATGTTTTTGTTAATCACACATTATTTTAGTTGTTAAAAAACAAAAAACCCTCAGTTGAAGAATGGCTAAAGAAATTGTGGTACATTTACACTATGGAATACTACTCAGTCATTAAAAACAAAGAAATCCCAAAATTTGTGGACAAAAGGATAGAGCTAGAAACTATTATACTGAGTGAGTTAACCCAGAAGCAGAAAGATACACAGGGTATATACTTGCTTATAATTGGACAACAGCCCAAGAGGCATGTCCCATGAAAGTCTTCACTTACCAGGAGATTGGGATAGATGTGAGTACATCCTATTGAAAGTCTAGATGAGAGACGTATGGGAGAATGGAGAAATAGAAGGATCCAGTGGGTCCTAGAAACCTACAGGAAGAACATCAGGATGGGTAGAACTGGGCCCAGGGGATCTGCTCAAACTACTGCACCAACCATGGACAATACATGCAGTAAACAGTGAACCCCTACTCAGATCTAGCCTATGGACAGGACATTCTCCACACTTGAGTGGAGAGTGGGAACTGACTCTGACACAAACTCTGGTGCCCCATATTTGACCACTTCCCTTTGGTGGGGAGGTCTGGTGGCACTCAGAGAAAGGATAAACAGGCTACCAAGATGAGACTTGATAGCCTATGACCACATAGTGGGGGAGGAGGGCCCCCTCAGTCACTGACATAGGGAAGGGGAAAAGAGTGAAAGCGGGAGGGAGGGAGGAACAAGTGGATACAAGGGATGGGATAACAATTGAGATGTAATCTGAATAAATTAATTAAATAAAAAAATCAAAGAGCTTAAAAACAAAAACCAATAGAATATCAAACTGGGCATTACAATTTTTTAAAAATCAGAAGCATGTGTCTTCAAATTATTTGAAACACTGAAAAGACTTAAGGGGAATCTCTTAAGATTTAACAAAATTTATAAATATGAAATTATGAGAAATTTCAAATTTCTCCCATATAAGTTTTTTTTTAATTTGCCAGATTCTATTTTATATTTTGGTTTTTTAAAGACATGGTTTCTCTGTGTAGCCCTGGCTGACCTGGACTTTGCTCTGTAGATCAGGCTGGCCCGGAACATGGATACGTGCCTGCCTCTGCCTGCACAGTGCTGGGATTAAAGGTGTACACCACCGATGCCTGGCTCATTTGCTAAATTTTATATGATAACTTTTATGTAGTCTTGGCTTTCCCAGAACTCACTATGTAGACTAGGGTGGTTTTGAACTCACAGAGATCCACCCAAGTCTGCATCCTGGGTGCTGGGATTAAAGAAATGTGCCACCTTGCTCAGTGAGCTTTTATTTTAAATGCTGAAAGTTAATTCTGGTGTTTTTTCATCTCATAGAAAGGTAAAGCACAAATTGGCAGAGGCAGTAGCACAGGGCTGTTGCTAGCTCTCAGGAGAATGAGGCAGGAGGATTAACGCAGCTTGGGCTACATAGGAAGTCCCCATAGTAACAAAACAAGACAATAACAATAACACAAACACACAGCAACAGTCAAAACAACCAAACAGAATTTTCTTAGTCAAACACACACACACAGACACACACACACACACACACACACACACACACACACACACACTCCATAGCAAAGACACAAACTTTATTTTTCTGTACCTGATTGCAGGTTCTTTCTCCTTAAATGTGTGTAGTTAAGCTACCTTTTGGGCTGTTTTTTTTTTTTTAAGAGGCTACTGGAGTTTTAATAAGCGTTGCTGTACTTTGGATTGTAACTCTCTCCTAAAGGCCAGAGTGGGGCCAGTGTTGGTCTCCACAGTCTTGCTATCTGGAAGCGGTAGCCCCTTTAAGAGATGAGGACTAGAGTGAAAGGTTTTCCTATCACTGCAGGAGTGTCCCTGAAGGGGAGAGTGGGACCCCTGAATGCCCTCTCTCTTCCTTTGTCTATTGCTTCCTGCTGGCCACAAGGGGACCAGCGTTGCTTCATCACAAGCATCCGACCTGACATGCAGCCTTGCTGCAGGCTCACAGCCATAGAGCCATCACCTGGCTGAGCCTTCCAAACTGTGAGATAAAATAACCTTTTCTTGTCCCTAACTCGACTATATGAAGTATTTGTTACAGTAACAGAAGGCTGATGAACACAAAGGCTGAGTTGCAGCTTCTTGCAAACAGGTGTATATGGAAAGGAGGGCATACAGGGCTTTTAGCAGGACTTCTTGGGGCCCCTGTAGTCACTGACACAGGACAATTCTGAGGGAGAGAGATAACATTCTGAGCTCCTCCGGTGCGTTTGGTTGCACATCTCTCCTGTTTGATTTATTTGCATTTTGGTTCACGTTCTCTCCTGGAAAATCTTCAAGGACATCTTGGGATGTATTTTACATAAAATAATTTAGAAATGCTAGCTGCGTATGTAGAAAATTTCAATCTTAAAATCGAAGCAAGCGCCATGCACAAGAACTCTAGGGTGGTACGAACATTGACCTTCACAGGTCTCAATGCTCCCTACAAACTTGTGGAAGGGTACTTTGCTGGCAGGGTACACTTGTGCCCCTCAAGGATGCCACTGTGACCCAAGGTAGTCAGCAGAACACACATGACAGATCCTGGTGGAAAGTCCCTGGAGGCAGAAGACTTAAGCCTGCAGATGTCATTCTCGGAACCCTGGAACTTTCCCCTTCCATGACACTCAGAAAATAGGGAGGCGGTGGAAAACCAGGCTGAGGGCCTGCAGCAAAGCTGGGAGGTGGCTTTCTGGCATGGGTTTCTTGGGTAACCTTTGCCAGCCAACTCCTCTTCTCTCTGTGTCTCAGTAACTTCATAAATGAATGGGTTGATGGGTGTAGGGGAGCCATTTTGTTGCATCTTCTTTGCCAGTTCTAATCAATGGGTAAGAGCTACTTGGAGCCTTCAGGCTGCATCCGTGCTGTAATTGCTTACTAATGTCTGCCTTGGGCGAAGGTAGAGCCCATGGCAATATTGCTGCCCTTTTTTCCCTCAGAGTTGAGGGACATTTAACTAGTATAAAGACTGAACGGCTTGGGCAAGGACACGCGAAAGTCAGCACCCAAATCCAACGTTGGTTCCATGCTCTGATAATCTTTATTTAGATCTTTCTTTCAACTACACTGAGCTTCTAAACTCTTGGCGTTGGTCCCTGTAATAGCCAAGCAATGGTTTTCTATAGCATTTTTTTTTTTTTTTTTTTTTTTTTTTTTTTTTTTTTTACTCCCTTTCTTTCAGCCTCTTGCCAGGGATGAAACTGTTTTTACTAAAAGAGGAAAAAAGGGAAAAAATACATATGAAAAAAATCACACATCCTCACCATGTGCAAAAATCGTGTTTGGCACGGAGAATATTTTTTTCTCAGGCCAAATGGATTTTTTTCTTCTTTTGCAAAATAAGTAGAAAAAGAACCTCAGACTTTCCCCCAAAGCTGGTATTGAATTATTGGCTCTTGTCAGTGGCTGTCACTAAGGGCCTCTGGTCATGAAAACTTGCCATGCTAAAGGAATGAGAGTCCTGGGGATTCTGACGTCAGCTGCTCCTCTCCACTGGGTGAAGACTGCAGCTCACAGCGCAGCAGTCGGCAGACCCACCACCGTGAGTGCTGGAGGGAGCTGTGTGTAAAGGACAGCTAGACTGGATATTTGTGACAGCTCCACTAGGCACTCACTGTGTGACCTCAGGCAGAGCCCTCACCATCTCTGAACCTTAGTTAGATCATCATAATGAAACATACAGCAAGCAGTCCTTGCATCCTGGGATTCAGCCAGTTGCCACAGGCAAGGCTTTTTGGAGACTAGAACAGGAAGCTGTGACTTTAATACAGATAGACATTTGGGAAGATGGAATCCCCCTATTCACTCCTGGGTTCCGAACACCTGTGGTGCCGTAACAGAATGCTTGCTTCCAGATGATTTACAAATGATAAGCATGTTGGTGGTAAAGTCTCAATACATGGATTTAGGGGGTCAGATTCAGACCATTGAAGAGCCACGTGTGACGGAGTATGACACAGCAAGGCATAGACTCCTTCCAACCGCAGAGTCCTTAGAGAGGCAAAGAGGACAGTTGCCATTTAGGGAAACTGGTACCCCAAAGTTCAGTAAGAAAGCTTAGCAAGATCACTGTGGCAAAAATGGAGTTGGTAGAGAGACTTCTGGAGGCAGCATTTGGTTGTTTTAGGGAGAAGGCATCTGAGGTGGCAAAAAAAAAAAAAAAAAAAAAAAAAAAGTCCTAGCAGTCAGCTGTGTCTGGGCCTTGGTGACAAGTGACCCGGAGCTTCCTCCTTCTCGTGTCCTTGAGCCCATCATGAACACTGTGGCAGTGTTCACTGCTTGATGGTTGGACTTGGGTGTTGCTGGAGGCATTCCTGAGTGAATGGCAGAGGACTCTGGGAAGCCATATTGCAGGATAAGCAGGATCTTCAAAGACACGGAGGTCCTGATAGGACATGACAGTCTCTCACCATGATGAGGACAGAGATGCAGAGCAGGTGGTGGGGAAAGGCAGTTGGGGGAGCTTGCCCTGAGTTACCCCAAGATGATTGAGGGGTTTGGGGCTCCACAGGAAGCCATTTCATAGCCATTTTAGAAAGATGTTGTTTTCTTTTTTTAATGATAAAGAGAGCAGGTTCTCTTCAAATGCATTTGTGTAATGCTGTGGTTAATTTACCAGTATGGCCTAATACTGTTTATTATTAGGCCTAAATTATTATTACGACAGTATTTCCTAACCCCTTAGCAATCAATCAAGACACGGAAACCTGTTATATTTTAAAATGGCCTTAGTTAACCTGGGGCAGGGCAGACATTAATCCTCTAAACTACTTCCCATATTAGGGCAGGTATGGGATCCTTGCCCCAATCCCATGCCATCTGGTTTTAATAATTTCTATCAAGCTACCACCCATCCATAATCCCAAATACTTGCTAATTATCATCATCTGGGCCAAATCTCCATCCACGCTGGCCATGTGCTTCTCCTCCACCTAAGCCATGGTGTAGCCTTCTCTCCTTTACTTTTCTCCAGTCTCTCCTCCTCCCAAGATTCTCTCGGTCTCCCCAAGCCCTGGAACCTTAGCCACGCCTATCTCATTTGCCCTGCCCAGATGTGATTGGTCAAACAAGTTAGGCTCTTAGGCAAGGTACAGGTGGGGCACAGAGACAGCAAGCAGTAATTAGCATCAAAATACACCAGACCAACCTCCAACAGTGTGATCTCAGAAACCAACCAGCTTAATGAGCATAGCTTCTGCTACAAGGGCAGGAAAATGCCAGTGCTGGCTGGACTGGGAAAAGTAATAGAGGACTGTTTCCATGTTCTGGCTATTATGAATAAGGCTGCTATGAACATGGTTGAGCAAATTTTCTTGTTGTGTGCTGGAGCATCTTCTGGGTATATTCCAAGGAGTGGAATAGCTGGGTCTTGAGGAAGCCCTATTCCCACTTTTCTGAGATAGCACCAGATAGATTTCCAAAGTGGCTGTACTAGTTTGCATTCCCACCAGCAATGAAAGAGTGTTCCTCTCTCCTCACATTCTCGCCAGCATGTGGTGTCACTTGAATTTTTGACCTTAGCCATTCTGATGGGTGTAAGATGGAATCTCAGAGTTGTTTTGATTTGCATTTCCCTGATGACTAAGGAGGTTGAGCATTTCTTTAGGTGTTTCTCAGCCATTTGATATTCCTCTGTTGAGAATTCTCTGTTTAGTACCAAGCCCCATTTCTCAATTGGGTTATTCGGTTTGGTGGTGTTTAATTTCTTGAGTTCTTTATATATTTTGGATATTAGACCTTTGTCAGATGTAGGGTTGGTGAAGATCTTTTCCCAGTCTGTAGGCTGTCGCTTTGTTCTCTTGGCAGTGTCTCCTGCCTTACAGAAGCTTCTCAGCCTCCACCAGTAGAAGAATGGATAAAGAAACTGTGGTACATATACACTATGGAATACTACTCAGCTATTAAAAACAAGGAATTCCCAAAATTTGTGGATAAATGGATTGAGCTAGAAATTATCATAATGAGTGAGTTAACCCAGAAGCAGAAAGACTCAAATGGAATATACTCACTTATATCTGCATACTAGCCCAAGGGGCATGTCCCACGAAAGCCTTCACTTACCAGAAAACTGGGGCAGAGGGGAGGACATCCTATTGGGACTCTAGATGAGAGAAGCATGGGAGAATAGCAAAGCAGAAGGATCCAGAGGGTCCTAGAAACCTACAAGTAGAACATTACGATAGGCAGATTTGGGCACAGGGGTTCCCCTCAAACTAAGGCACCAGCCAAGGACAATACAGGTGGTAAACTTTAAACCCCTACCCAGATCTAGCCAATGGTCAGAACATTCTCCACAGTTGAGTGGAGAGAGGGATATGACTTTCTCACGTACTTTGGTGCCTCACATTTGACCATGTCCCCTGGAGGGGGAGACCTGGTGGCACTCAGAGGAAGGACAGCAGGTTACCAAGAAGAGACTTGATACCCTATGAGCATATACAGGGGGAGGTAATCCCCCTCAGGAACAGTCATAGGGGAGGGGAATAAGGGGAAAATGGGAGGGAGGGAAGAATGGGAGGATACAAGGGATGGGATAACCATTGAGATGTAACAAGAATAAATTAATAAAAAGAAAGAAAGAAAGAAAGAAAGAAAGAAAGAAAGAAAGAAAGAAAGGAAAGTAGTAGAGGACTGTATAGACCAGGGTCCTCCCTTCCTTCTGTTCTGGGGTGCCAATCGCGGAAGAGGATTTGCCACTGGATTCAGAAAAAATGTCAGGGCCATAGGCCGTCAGGAGTCTGTTGTCATAGCTGAAACCCTTTAGGCACAGGGAACCCCATGGCTCAAAGGACACTTCCTGCCCATTTCAGATGCCCCCATCTCTTCATTAGAAGCAGCAGCAAATGGAGGAGCGAGAGAGAATCCAAGATACCCACTTATCCTCAAGATCATCCCCTTAGCTATCCAAGTACAGCTGAAAGATGCCTGTTTAGGCTTGGGGTGAGGTGACTTCATAAGAGGTATTTTGCTTACCCCCATACCTGGTCACTCACAACACACCAGTGTCTTCCTGTCCTGGTGACATGAGCCACAGGCCTTTAGGCAGCCAGGATCCTTTGCCATCCTTCTATGTAGGCATGTGGGAGCTTCAGGTGCATACTTTCCCTCAAGTGTTCCCACCCTGTGCTGCCTGTACCTTTGTGCCTTGGCATTCTGGGTGGGTCTGTTGAGGGTCAAGTCGGAAGCTAGGCATTAATAGTACTGCCTCACATCCGCATAGCTGGGTCGGTTCTCCAGTCTCAACTTCTGAGTTATAGCCTGCTGCCTGGTTGGTGAGTGATAAGTCCGCAGATAATTCATCACCTAGGAGAATGAGCGTACACAGTCCCTGCCTTCTTTCTCTGTGTTCCAGCCATCTGTACACTTCCCAGCTTGGGTCTACCTGGCTTCCTGGCCCTCCTGAGGCTGCTGCTTTGTGCCTTGGAGGGCAGTGGTGATGAGGTATTCATGCCCTTTGGCTCACCAACCTCCTTGCAGGCTGTAGCTCAGAAGTTGAGGCTGGAGAAACCCACCCAGCTATGTGGGCATGAAGGAGGCACTAACTGTTAACATGGCTTGCTTTCTTCATGCATGAGGAGGCTATGCCGACACCCACTGACAGAATGCTGGGAAGACAAGACATCTGCATGCACAGAGGCTGACACTGCCTGCCATTCACCCTGGCTCATTGGCAGCAGGTGTCATGGCTGTTTTTCACAATTCCTATAGTGGCTCTGAAGGTGGTGGCTATGCCTGTATAATGGGACATACAGCATTCCACTGTGGTGCTCGGCTTCAGGGTCAGCTTTGGAGCCCATGCTCACATTTCCAGAGCCTGGGCTCTGTCAACAGGTCTCAAGACTTCCCAGAACCTGAGAGAGCACCTCCTGAGGTGCAAGTCTCTCAGTACCATTGGGAATAGCTGGCCAGTACAGTGGTGCTGGGGAGCACCAGGGTTACTTCAGGACAATCCTTGGAGGACATAGTTTGGGTAGTCATCCCTCTGCAGTACTATGCTGGCACTTGCCAAGGTTAGGGTGCAGTTATCTGTTACTTTCCTCAGACTCTGCCTGTGCTCCTGCAGGTGCCAGACTGGTGCCAAAAGCTATGCACTAGTGCTGGGTGCTGAGTGCTGAGTACTGGGTTCTGGGTGCTCAATACTGGTTGCTGGGTTCTTAGACAGAGTATATGCATTGTGCCCACAGATTTGGACCTAGGGACAATTGAGTAAGGAAGACAAAAAGGGATGGATAACACAAAACAAGCTCTTAGATTTCCTGTGTGCAGAGCAGAGGGTAAGACAATTCCTTTTCTTTGGTCACATGAAGCAAGGGTGGGTGCTTCTTGCAGGAAGAAGGACCCTGGAACCCCTGGGTGTCTGTGTATCAAGGGCAGGGGTGGATTTTGCCGGCATATATCTTAGCTTCAGTTTCTGCCCTCCCCGCATCGCCCTGCCTCCCAGGCTGGACAGTGCCAACCCAAGCCAGAGCTGCCACTTGACAGCTGGATATCAATTTCCCCTAAAGAATGTGTTATATGCTCAGTTGTCTGGGTGTGTGTGTGTGGGGGTGACTGTGCGTACAGTCTGACTGCTCTGTGACCTTAGTTAGATTACTTCACTTCCTGTTTTGGGGTCCATGGTCTTTTTAAGCAGAATTGCCGCTCAGGCTTCATAGCCTGGACACTCCATGGCTCAAGGTCACAAAGGTCACAGAAGGCAGAAGGAGCTGGTTGTTTCTCAAGTCACCCCTGGCCCAGGTGCCAGCCAGGTGTCTAACACTCCAGCAGCCAGGTAACCAAGGTTAGAAGGTCACAAGTTAATCAATGACTCAGAACTCCATCTAATGCCCTGGTTTTCATGCCCACTGGTTGCCCTAGCAGGAATAATAAAAATCACACAACCAAAGCAAGGCTCAAGGGGTGCCTTTTTTGAACTGGACTGACCCCAATTAGCGGAGTGACCTTGAGCACTTTCCTGTCCCCGTGACTTAGTTGGCTCCTCCTTAGCTTGAGTCTGGTATTCAAAGGGACAGTATCAGGAGGAAAAAGGTGTCACAGAGCTCTGTTCCTGAGTGGACTTGAAATCTGCATGGCTGGTCCAGGTCCTGGCTTCCTCGTGGCCTGTGACCTCCCCACCTGTCCTATCTGAGCCTACTTGTCCTGGAATGTGCTCTGCTTTCCCTGCCCGGCATTGACACAGCATTACAACTCTGATCCTGGAAACCTCCTGGAACTTAGATGCCTCCTCGGGCAGGGAGCCTTTGTTCCTCTCTCTGGTTGTCTGGTCCTGGTCTCTGACCAGAGCTAACCGCAGATGACTTTCATAGTGCCCTGAGCAGCTACAGGGCACAGAATCATACAGGTTTGAAGTTCCTCCATTCCACGTAGTTGTATGTAGAGGTAGGCTTCAGGGGACACGGACAGAATGGGGTGTCTTAGAAAGACCCATCAACCCCAAAAGATGCTTGTTTGTGTGGCTAGTTTGTGGTCCTGTGGTAACCTGATTCCAAAAAGGCTGAATCCACCACAGCAAGGAAGGTGGGCTCCATGCTGGCCTCCTCACGCTATGCTCCATTCAGGTGCATGAATACACAAACGTACCTCTGTGGAGAGCAATGGTCTAAGCCTGGCTCTGGCCTGTTCCTCCCAGGGGGAGTGCCCAGTCATTAAGCCCAGGTGGAGACCACACCTAGCACCATGCCTTTCCTAGCAGCTTCGATGTGCATCTGTGCTCAGTTTATTTTTTTCTTCTGACCTGATTGTCTGCCTAGGCTTCCCTGAGGCCTGGGGCACAGAGGGCCATTATATACCTGCTTTCCTAGCAGCCCCTCAAGAACCTGGGAACCAACTGGAGAAAATCACTTCGATTCTCTTCATCAGATCTTCTATTCTCCCAGGCTTGGGGTGAGTCGTGGAGTGGAGAATGTTAGCTCTGATAAAGTGAGAAAAACAAGCCTTAGGGGGCGTGCTTAATGCAGCTGCCCTTCTCTTTCTTCTGGTTGGAGCTGGGATGCGAGGCAGCTGTGGAGGGCTGGCTAGAAAGCCCCAATGGCACTCAGCAGGGTCTAGCATCGTGCCCACCGCTGTTCTGTTTCTTTAAGAGAAATCAGAGACCAACATTTATTGGCTTCTAGGGCTCTGTTGCATGTGTGGCTTCAGTGTTTACAGGCCTGGAGAGGGTTGTGCAGAGGTGATATGTCGGAGTGTGGGTAGGGAACGCTGCCATTCCTGGTGGTGACTGCAGTAGGACCTTGGCGTGGAGCTCAGGGGACTAGGAGGCTTGTACTTATAAAAGCCCAGCTCTAGGATGGAGGTCCTTCTCTCCTGGTTGTAGGTGGAGAAGGCAATGTGAAAGACCTTGTGTCTCACTAGGGATGACAGGCTTGTAGGCAAAGCGGCTAGCGGGTTGCTCCCTTTGAGTGTATGGCACCAGTGAATAGAACATGCTTGGTCCTCAGAGCCCAAAGCAGACTAAGATGCCAAACCTCAACCAGGTTGCAGTCTGAGCCCTGTTCATGGGAAAGGGGTATGTGTGGCGGGGTGTGTGTGTGTGGAGGGGTGGTACTCAGGAGTGCGTGGAGGCTTCCAGTGGGAGTTACATACCATAGCCAAAGCCCCTCAGTTCTGAGTCTTCACTGCTTATCTAGTTTAGAGTCATAGATTGAGTCCTAGGGTGTTATGGGAACTCAGGCCATGGAAAGCACTGGACTTTCGTGCACTCAGGCAGTAGTAGTTCATCTGTTGTCCACCCTCACTATTGCTAATTGTTCCATTATGTCACTCAAAGTTGGAGGATGTGATGTGTAGGTACTGTCACCCAGGAGCCAAGCCAAGTTACCTGTCAGTGCACTACGAAACAGGTTTTTTGATCATTAACCTTTAATTGTGGGACTATTAAAGTATATGTGAAAATAGACTAGTGGCGGCCTCTTGTCCCTATCAGTTTGTTGCAGTAATCATTGATATCGTTTTCACTGTGTGTGCATGCTTGTAAGAGATGGCTGGTGTTTGGTGTTGTGTGTCTCCCTCAATTGCTTTTCACATTATGTTTTGAGAACGTCTCACGCTGAACCTGGATCTCACCAAGTCAGCAAGAGACAGGCTGGCAGCAAGTCCCAAAGATCCCCTGTCTCTGCCTCTCCCCTGCCTATTTTGCCAGTGCTGAATGGCATGTACACATGCCGTCCTGGCTTTTACATGGGTGCTAGAGATCCCGGCTCAAGTCTGCAGGCTTGTGTGCTGATCACTTTCCTCTCGGGTGGATCTAACTCTTTTTTTTTTTTTTTTTTTTTTTACTGTTTTACTCCATTTCTTCTGTACTTCTTCCTCCACCTCCTCCTCCTTCTCTTTTTCCTTGTTTTCGTCATCCTTCTCCTCCGCTTCCCTCTTTTTTTGTCCTCTTCTGTCTTTTTCTTTCCTCCCTTGATCCTGAATGGAGGATCTAAAGCTAACTTCAGACATTCTATCATTCACCTATAAATACCTAAGTACCGTTTAAAAATAGTAAATGAAATTAAAAGCTATTGTCACACTTAAAAAGTAAGCAATACAGTTTTTGTTTGTTTCTTGTTTTTTGACACAGGGCTTCTTTTCGCTGTGTAGCCCTGGCTGTTCTGGAACTCACTCTGTACACCAGGCTGGCCTCAAACTCACAGAGATCCACCTGCCTCTGCCTTTCTGAGTGCTGGGATTAAAGGCCCCCACCACTGCCCAGCTAGAAATACAGTTAACAACCAGATTTTGTTTGGTCTCCTTTAATCTTCCAGATAACTCCTGGGAATCATGAATATTCTACCTTCCTTTTGACAGATGTCAGAGGAAAGGGGGCCTCAGTAATCCACATGCAATCCTGCCCCAACTTAAACAATAGCTGTGTGACTCTGCTGCAAACCTTCTTCATTTCTTTACACCTTTGACAAATGTTTATTCTGCAGGCCCTTGATTTTAGCCAGGTTAGAGCAACCTGGGATCCAGTCTTTCCTGCCTTGGAGTTTCCAGCCAGACTGCACTCTTACTTGTCAAAGCCTGGTCCAAGGCCCAGTGGCCTCAGTATAGTCGGAGAGTTAGTTAACAAGGCCTTGCCCAGCCCTGCTGAATTGCAATCTGTATTTTAACAATTTCCAAGGGATTCATTCATATGTCTTTGGAAGGTCAAGAACTGCTGACTTGAGCCCTGTTCTCAGCCTTGGCCACACACTCAAATGCCCTGCGGCGTTTTGAAAAAGTTCAATGCCTAGCCCACCCAGACAATGAAACCAGATCCCTGCCTAGTATTTACAAGCTCTCTAGGCAAGGGAGATTGGGACCCAGTGTGATTATTTTAAGGATAAAGGAACTTAAATGCAATGAAATCTCTAGCAGCTACTGGGAACACAGTAGGTGCTAAATTAATGCTACTCGTTTGTTTCTTTTTTTGCTGTCCAGCTAGGACCTCCCATGGAGTTGTGTGCTTGGGTGGCAGATTGTGTTTCCCTGGCCCAAAGGCATTCTCCGGGCCACAAGAGCATTTGACTGGAATGTTGTTCTTTGCTGGGAAGCCCTGGAAACATCAACTTGGGGCCCTTTCTGTGGGAAGCCAGGCTACAGAAAAACATGAGTGGATCTCCCTGCCCCTCCTCGCTCATGACCTGGGCTGGCTGAGTTGGAGAGCTATAAGCAGAAATGAATACATAAAGAAGGGCTTGGGCAAGTGTGCAAGGAGCCTTTTTCTCTACAGCCGGATGCCTGACTAGACGTTATCTCATCCAACTCCCTCCCGCCAGGTGACACAGCAGGGCAGGTGTCACTAGCCACAGCATTTAGGATAGGACTGTAAATTGAGTCACCAGGCAGGTGGGACAGGGTTCAGATACTGAATTGTGCGGGGTAGAGCAATTTGGCTGAAGGTTTGGCCCACTCCTATGGGCTGATGCCTCTAAGACTCAAAGGATCTTGTGTTGGGAAGAGTGGTGTGGGGTGAGGTCTCAGTCCCCAAGCTCCTGTAGCTCGGAGGTATTCACTGTGCTTCAGCTTGTGGGGGAGGTAGCAGCCAATCAGAGGCTGTCTTGAGAGAGCCCACAGTGGGCAGGCCTCTTGGGAAGCTAGTCATCCATGTGACTTCTCTATGTGACCTTCAGATGCATGAGCAACATCATTGTGCTATGCATTACTGTTGAGAGGTTGAAGAAGTTGAGGAACTCGGAGGGTCACACAGGTTGGTGCAGCATGTGCAAGGCCCATGCTCTCCCTCAAATGTCTCCCATGGGGTCCAAATGCTGCCTTGGATCTGTCACACATATCTAAGGATATGACTGTCCCCAATCCTCAGGGTAGGGAAAAACGAGGCCATAGGGTAACTGGGGACAGTGGCTCAGATAGCTGAACTCTGCTCTTACTTTTGGTGCTTGCCGGCGCCCTAGGCAAGTCATTTCACCCCCAGAGTCTCTGATTTTCTCAGCACCCCTCACCCCCAGACCCCCACCCCCATCCCTGTCATACACAGTGTGACTCTGAGAAATATAGATTATGAACAACTGTCCCGGGGCTGAAGAGCTGGTTTGATCAGTAAAGTGCTTGTCATACAAGCCTAAGGACCTGAATTCAATCCTCAGCACCTACGTAAAAAGCCAGGTGTGGTGTATGTGGTGTGTGTGCATTGTGATTCCAGAGCTGGGGACACAGAGATAAAAGGTTTCTTAGGGATTGCTGGACAGCCAGTCTAGCCTAATTGGCAAGCCTAAGCTCCCACAGAGAGGCACTGTCTCAAAACATAAGATTGGTGGCTCCTGAAGAACAGCATCAGAGGCTGATCTCTGGCCTCCACACTTGTACACATGTGTACTTGTATACTGACACATGTATAACACACACACACACACACACACACACACACACACACACACCTCTGCTCAGATGCTGCATCTGTTGTATAAGGGATGGTCAGCATAGGCACATTGCACAGGAGCTCCCATTCCTCCCCATGGAGCTCTCAGCAGACATAACTAATTGATCACAGCATTCCTTCTTGCTTGATGTGGACATCTCTATAAGTCTTTCTCAGTTCTGGATGCTCTAGGCAGCTGCTCCCATGTAGCAGAGGGCGTGTTGACACCTGTCCTCACTGCCTCTCTACTATCTGCTGAGAAGATGTTACTGCAGAGATGGGTTTAGGGAATGAGTGAAGTCCTGCGTGAGTGAAGAAGTCCTGAGTTAATGTGTGTTGTTTGACATATGCCAGCCTTGAGAAATTGGCAAAGCCTTCCAAATAGGACCAGGTTCAGAACTGGCAGTCTTTCTTGGGTCTGAGTCTGAATGTTGGCAGTGTGTGCAAAAATGAGCAACTGCAGCTTCCTTTTCTTGTATGTTTACAGCCTGAGGAATGCTCACCTACAGACACCTCCTACTGAGACCCGCTAACCCCTCTTTTCACGCTGCACATAATAAGCGTGCTGAGGTCCTGTGCTGCTGCACTAGCCAGTGCCTCTCCATCAGAGCGCACACAATGTACCTGACCACAACTTTTCCATATGCGCATCTGTCCATTCTTCCTTTCCTTACTGCCCTTGGGCAGGCTAGGTTCCAGATGCCCCAAGATGGCAGATGGGCATTTCTAGGAAGGGCTGGAGCTTGGGCACAGTGAAATGGGAAATCAAAAGGGCCAGGAAGAAGGAGACTGGGACAGCTCAAGCAGGCCTTGGTACTGAAGGAAACTTGGGCACTGACAGAAGCACTTAAGATTTCCTAGTTGAAGGCATGGTTAGCGAAAAATCTAAGGGGCGGAGCTGTCCTGGTCAGGGGAGGCTGGGCTTCAAGAACTTACCCAAACTTACCGCTCTCTGTGCACAGAGGTTGGAGTTATGCGCTACCGTGGCCTAAGCTTATGTATAAGGAGACAAAGTCTGGGGAAGACAATGGCTAAGAATGGACGGAGCTGGCTTCGTCTCCCGCCTCTGTCAGATGCCCTGGCTGGCCTTCTCTGTGAGTTTGAGCAGGGCTGAGACAGCATAGGGTGATCTGACTGACTGCAGCCTTCAGAGCAGGCAGCCTTGGGAGATCCTGGGCAGTAGGGAATAGAGAGAGGTGGCCCTCTTTGTAGTCCCAACTCAAGGCAGACGACAGGGTCCCAGTGATACTGCAAAGTCCTCAATGCACTACCAAGTTTGGTGTGGCCAGTAGAGTTCTCATGGTTGGGTTTGGATAACTGTCGGTGTTAAAACTTGGGAGTGTGCAAAAACCTGTCTATTTTGCTTCTCTTAGGAATCCTATGTGCTGAGGATGCTGGGTTTGTTGAGTCGTGGGTGACAGTGGGTAGGAGCTGAGCATGGACTTCCTGGCTGGTTCCTTGTTCTTTGAATTTCAGGATCTCACACAGAAGATAGAGTAGAGAATGGGTGTCATTCTTTGCTACCCTCTTCCTTGGTACCCACCTCCCCTAACTCCTGAGCCTTAATGGGCCTCAGTCTTCCCACCTATGGCTGAGACATGTAGACTCAAGAAGACAGTGACTGAGAAGGAGCTCAGAGGAGCCTTCAGAGGTGCCCTCCCAGAGCCTGCTGAAGCCCTAACCCTCTGGCCTCTGCCTCATGTTCCTGAAGGCTATTGCATGCTCAACAACGTGAGCAGACTGATTTACAGTGTGGGCTCTTGCACACTCAACAACATGGACAGACTGATTTACAGAGTGGGCCCTTGAGCCCAGGGTCTGACTGTCAAGCTTAGCCTGGGTGTCCCAGCTAAAGATGGCGAGCAAGAACTACTGGCAAGGCCATTGCCAGGGGAGAAAAGCTTCCCTCAGGCATGAGTAGGGAATCCAGCAGCTCATGTGAGCTCCTAAGTGCTCACAGACAGACAGACAGACAGGCAGACAGACAGACAGAGAAGGAAGGAGGGAGGTAGGGAGGGGGGAGAGAGAGAGACAGACAGACAGACAAACCGACAGACTGACAGACAGAGACAGAGAGAGAGAGAGAAAAAGAGAGAGAGAGACACAGAGAGAGACAGAGAGACAAACAGACTGACAGAGACACAGAGAGGACAGAGAGAGAGACAGAGAGAGAGAGAGAGAAAGAGAGAGCGACAGAGACAGAGAGAGACAGAGAGAGAAGCAGAGACAGAGAGAGACAGAGAGAGAAGCAGAGACAGAGAGAGACAGAGACACAGACAGACACACACACAGAGAACAGCTACATCTGGCAGGGAAAAGGAAAGATGGACACCATGGTCAGAGTGGACCTTGGGCATCGCACTTCTCCTCGTGTCTGGGCTGTAGCAGCCCCAAGCTTGGAGGTGTTATCTTCTGGCTCCATCACAGGCAGTGGGAGCCACAGTTAAATTTAAGTGTGCGTCCACACTCCCCACAAGCACCAACATTTTCCATCCCTTTTATGGATTTCTGAGGAATGATAAAAAGCAGCTGTTTTGGCTCGGGAGCCTGTGAAAGAAGGAAAGGTGGTCCAGCCTTCTCCAGGGAAATCAGCGCTTGCTTATTTGTTTTGCCTCCCAGACTTCTCTGCTGGCTCCAGGATGTGTGTATCCAGTCCTGCCCCTCACTGCCTTCAGTTCAGTATGCCGTGGGGAGATATCTGTAGATACCCGAGGAGGGCCTCTTGGCAATAGGACCTTAGTCAGGGTCTGTCCTTCCCTTCCCTCTTCTGAAAAGAATGGTTCTCAGAGCACCCTCTTCCAGTCGTACCCATGGCACGGTTAAATGGTACGCCATAGACCACGGGCTGGCGCAGTGCCTGGCCCAGCAATGTCACTTGCCAGCCTTCTGCTTGCCTTTCAGACTTTCTGTGGGTTAGAGCTTTACTGGGAAGCAAGTGGGCCTGGCCAGTGCCTAACCTGCTCTTGATCTTTCTGTTCTCTTTACTATGGGTGATCTTGGCCTTCATAGACCCTGTGCCCAGGCCCATAGGCCAACTGAGCCTCATAGCAACCTTAAGACTGAGCTATACTGCTGGTCCACAGGTGGGATCCAGGAAATTCAGAAGGATCTCTCATGACCCTCCCACCCCCACCCCCGCTTACCCCCCACCCCACACACATGTGGATTAGTGTAAAGATTTGCAGCTGGGCTATGGAAGCCAGGGCCAGAACTACCCAGCAAAACCACCTTCTGCAGTAGGCACGCTTTGGAAGGGTTGCAACCGTGGCTGGCAAAGTGCCTGCTTGGCTTCAGTGCCTACTTGAGTCTTATTTTCTGAAGTAGGTTTTATTTCACCATGGTCTGGTATGTGCCTGAGATCCTGGCACTGAGGACGTGGAGGAAGGGGAAGCCAGTAGATCCAAGCCAGCCTGGGCTACATAATAAGACCCTGTCCTCCGCCCCCCCCCCACCAAAAACCCCACCAAAACCAACAAGGCCTAAGTAGCAGAGCACGTGCTTGGTGTGCACTAGGCCCTGGGTTGATCATGTCCACCCACACTCCCACTCACACCCACACCCTGAAACACCAGGGATTCAGGTAGCAGAAAAACATCCAAACATCCTTGAATGCACACTGCATGTCCTTTTATTCCCGAGCAGCCTCACTTTTTACCCTCAGCTCCTAAAAGCTCACATAGGCAGGAGGACATGCTCCTGTTCCTGCAGGAACTCAGCCTACCCAGAGACCCTGAAGTATGACAAACAGGCAAGGCAACCTTCACACCCCCCGCCCCTCCCCCCTGGAGACAATACCCTATCTCTGATACTTGTCAGCGTCAGCAGCCTAGGCCTGCAAGCTGCTTTGGAGTGTAATGACTTATCCAGAGCTACTGGGACATGCAGGGGTAGATCTGTGTCCTTGGAACTTCAAACACCTCTGGACTTGAGGGGTTCCCTTCCTGGGACTCTGCAGATGCAGTGAAGTTAATGACCTTGAGATGAGATCATCCTGCACGCAGGGTGGGCCCAAACACCAGTGACTATCATCCTTATAAGGAGAGGACGTTTTTGAGGCACACACGCAGGGAAAGCCCCTTGAAGATGGAAGGTGAAGGGAGGATGTGTTGACTCTCCTGAAACGCCAAGGACTGCAGCAGCTACTAGAAGCTTGAAGAAGTGAGCCAACCAACGTCTTCCCCAGATCCTCTGAAGGGAGCACAACCTGCATAGGATTTCAATGCCTGGATTTTTAACTTCTTGAACTAGGAAAAGATAACTTTTGGTTTAAGCCAAGACTTTTTTTTTTTTTTTGGTAATTTGTTTCACTAGCTCAGGAAAACTAGCAGACGGCACAAAGAATAAACAATTCTAAACACACTCTTCTTGTGTTTGAGATGTTTTCAGTTTGTGTGGCATGTGATAAACTTTTTGATGGAACCAGAGAGCCCCCAGAGTGCCCAGGGTACAAAGGAGAGGGTGATGGCCCATCAGGTAGGTGGTCTTCTGGGAAGGAGGGTGGACAACAGAGTGCATAGTTCCTTATAGAGTTGGAAGTAGCTGTTAGGGTACTCTCTCTGTGTGTGTTTGTGTATTGGTAACTGTGGAAGACCAAGTTTTGCAGCTTTCTTATGTGGTTGCATGTAAGAAATGTACACAGATTAGTGCACACAGGGCCACCCAAGCACATAGGTGTGCACACACAGGCACCCAGAGGTGCCTGCTCCCTAACCCTCTTCTCTCTGCCTCTCCCAACCTTGCACTTTCTCTTTTTCTTCAGTTAACTCTGTTACAAGTTCACTGGATTCCTTCCTGACAAGGAGGGTGGCATCTATCCTAGAAGCAGGGAGAAAAAGATGATGAAAACAAAAGTCCAGAGACCCAAAGAGTCACAGACGTGGCACAACTAGATGGGCAATGCCCAGTGGCATGCAAGGACAGGTATCTGGTGAGATTGACCCTCAGACACTTGGGAAGATGAAGACGACAGAGTCACATTACACAGACAGACAGATGCCTAGATGTGCACGCACACACATGCACACACATACACACACACACACACACACACACACACACAAATACATACTGGCACTCACATACAAAAGCACACAGTCATGGACATGCAGAAACGTTCCCACCCACATTCTCACACATTCCAGTACTCACAGACAGACAGACAGAAGGACAGACACACAGCCAGGCTGATGCAAAGGTAGACTAAGAGGACAAAGAGGCTTTGAGCAGAGCCCGCCTGCCCCAGAACCCAGACGTCACAGCTTTGCAGTCCCCCTAGGAGCCCTCCGCAACGCCAGGAGAAATTCCTGGGATATTAGCTAAATTCAGACACAAACATTCCTGTCTTCCTTTCCAGATGTACTGCTCATGAGAGCCACACAGCCCTCAGGCTCCTGCCCAGCCCTCATCCTCGGCCCCCTCCCTGGGCTCCTAGAAATGCTGCCTGGTGACTTGGTTGGAGACAGGGTGGCCAGAAGGGTACAAGAAGTTTGCGAGGGTCACACTGGGGAGGGTGGTGGTGGTCCAGGGCTCTGCACATAGCTGTGGAGTGGTTCTGGCAGGCGGGTGGGGTCAAGGAGAGGAGGGGCTTCTTGAGGTAGTATGGGCATGCTGCCAAGAGCTGCACTGGCAAAGCTCTGGTGTGCTTTGAGAGGGCTGGGCCCAGGCTACAATCCCTGAATTCAAACTCATGTCCAGGCCAGAAGGGTCAGCTTATGGTCTTTAAAAAACTTGGCACTTGTTTCTGTCCCTGTGGACACACAAGTTACCTTTCAGAAATAGGGGATTTCATGGCTTTGTGCTGTCTTCTCTCTCTGCCTGGAACACCTGTTTCTTGTCTCTGTAGTACTGATCCCTTTCTCAGACAAGTGTCCTTGCCCTCTCTTTAGTAAGTTTATGGTGGATTCTTCATTTTATTGGTGACTACCCCCAATATCTCTCTTGGTCCTGGAGAGACTAGAAGTTCCTTGGAGAAGGACAGTAATCTATTTGTCAGAGTCCGAGGTCATTATGTGGCAAGTATTTAGTGACAATGGGACGGGGTTTACATATACCACATTAAAGTCTGTCAGCCCTCCGTTTCTATGTCTAGAAAATGGGTGGAAGGGACATATGCTCAACCATGTTCATAGCTGCCTTATTCATAATAGCCAGAACATGGAAACAGCCTACGTGTCCCTCAGTAGAAGAATGGATAAAGAAACTGTGGTACATTTACACTATGGAATACTACTCAGCTATTAAAAACAAGGAATTCCAGAAATTTGTGGACAAATGGATTGAACTGGAAATTATCATAATGAGTGAGTTCACCCAGAAGCAAAAAGAGTTAAATGGTATATACTCACTTATATCGAGACACTAGTCCAAGGGGTACGTCCCCATGAAAAACTTTACCTACCAGGAAAGTGGGTCAGAGAGGAGGACATCCTATTGAGATTTTAGGTGTGAGAAGCCTGGGAGAATGAGGAAATAGAAGGATCCAGAGGGTCCTGGAAAACTACAGTGGGGTCTGGGCCCTGGGGTCCTCCTCAAACTATGGCACCAGCCAAGGAAAATATAGGCAGTAAACTTCGAACCCCTACCCAGACTAGCTGATGGACAGGACATTCTCCACTGTTAAGTGGAGAAGGAGATCTGACTTTCACACAAACTCTGGTGCCCCATATTTGACCATGTCCCTTGGATGGGGATGCCTGGTGGCACTCAGAGGAAGGATAATAGGTCACCAAGGAGAGACTCAGGGTTACAGGGGGAGGAGGTCCCCCTCAGTCACAGACATAAGGGAGGGGAATAGGGGAGGAAGCGGGAGGGAGGGAGGAATGGGAGGATACAAGGGATGGGCTAACAACTGAAATGTAATATGAATAAATTAATAATAAAAAAAGGAAAAAAAAAAAAAAAGAAAGAAAATGGGTTGAAATTGCATTTTCCCCACAGGCCCTGTGATAAGAAAGTGAGATGATGGGATGAAACGGCTTTGGGGACCTCTTCAGTCCCCTCCTCTGAAAACTGTGTGACATGGTTTCTAGACTCTGAGAGAAGCTCAGGGACAACCCACACTTAGACAGACAGGGCTCTTTAATCATGATCCTGCCTGGAAGCTTTAGGCAACCTAGAAGTGTGTTTTAGCAGGGCGGTGAAGTATCTTGGGTCCTTCAGGTACTTGAAATGAAATAACTACAATTCTGCTGTTAGGGGCAGCAAAGCCGTGTCACTGCATAACCCCATTGAAACAGCCTGTCGTTCGCCATCAAGGTAAAGTGGTGCTCAGCCAGGTCTTTCTTTGAGACACCATTAGCCATGCTCGATAGTTGTCTTGAGATCCAAGTCAGCAAAAGATCATTGTATGTCACCACAAGGATGCTAGGACCACAGGACACTGGTTCTGAGCCAAGACATGTTTCATATATTCAGTCTTTCAAAGCTGCTCACGTCGCTAGAGAACCCCATCCTCCTCAAGGGACAGTAGCCACCCTGCACAGTCAGTCGCCTGCATGGTGGCTTCTCACGTGTGATTTCATGCTGCTAAGTTTTCATTTCTCCCTCCATCCCCCAGCCCGCATTCTCTTACAAAGAAAGTGGCTCAGCCAGCTCCACATAACAGCCCTGAAAGGAAATGGGAAATAGCATCTGGGTGCTGGTGGTCCCCGTGATGGTGTCGATTCCCAGGACTTTGTTGGGGACCATGTGGTAGGAGTTTGCAGCTGTGGGTAGCTGTGCTGGGCCTGAGACTTGGACTTATCTGCCTTGTGCCTGGACAGGGCCTGCTTTATATGCTGGAGATATATGTCCTGTCGTAAAGTGCTTAATATTCTGCTTCTGATGGCATTACCAGATACAGAGGGCTGTTTGTCCTCATCACTCTCCTGCTGATGTCTTTGGCAGGACCTACTGGGCAGTTACAGGTGTTTCCTGGTGGCCTCTTCGGGAATCTAGGACCACATAGCCGTCTCTGCTCCTCCAGCGTGAATGATGAGGAGGAGCTGCAGTCCATCAGCCAACAAGGACCTGTGTGTGGCCTCCTGAGGGTTCAGGGTGACCAGAGCTGAGTCATTTCTCTCTAGCGGCCCGAGGAAGCCCTCCTGTAGATGAAGTATTAGCCATCAACTCATTTGAGTTTCTCAGTGGCTTTGCAAGGAGGGGTTGTTGATCTTGTTCCCGGCATGCATAGCAGGGAAGCGATGGTGGGAGGTACAGCTTTATTCATTTATTTTTCTCACCCATTCCTTCATCAGTACTCCTGGGAGCAGTGGCATTGTGAAAAGTGGGGACATTGAGATGATCAAAACTCGGTCTGTACACTGAGTGACTCACGTCTTGCACAGAAGGGAAGTGATGGTGGCACAGCCATCCTTGGGGTGTCTGCCTACCAGGGAATACTTCCTCTGTGAAGTGCCGTTCCAAGTTTCACATCAGCCTCAGCTCAGAAGAGAACTGCTCCTGTCTTGGTCCTGAGGCTAGAAACTCTCCATTTAAATTCTGTGTGAACCACTTACCTGTCTCTTCCTTGCACCACACCATTCCTCATTACGCTACCAACACACCGCAGATGTAGATGCTTGTGCCAGCTCTGCTTATTGCCCACGCAGTAACTGTGCCCTATTTCCAACTTCCTGCCACTCTACTAGAGTCCCCGTGTTGTTTGAGTATTGGTCAGAAGTTGGCAGTATCAGGTGACCTCCACTCCAGCCTTAGTGTAAGCCAATTAGGGACATCTCATCCCATTTGACAGAGACCTTTCTTAACCTCCCTTGTCCCCAAAGTGACCAGCCTGAGGTCTGAGTCCATGAGCTTCTCTTCTCTAAGGGATGTGGGAAAAAAAGAAAAAGAGTCGCAGTGAGCTCTAGCTTTTCCTGCCCTTACGGTAAGTGAGTGAGCTGTTGGGAGCGTCAGCATCCACCATTTGACAATGTGGCAACAGACAAGTCAGCCAACCAACAAACAAAAGATAGTCCATATAGGTCGGCAGAGCAAAAACCGGTTGGTTCAGGTTTCTGTGAGTGTCATGGGCCCTCCTAGGACCACACTGGAGTTCTAATGATGGAGTTTCACTGTTCTCCATGAGCTGCCTCTTGCACAGGACACGTGACAATGGACACGCAGTGTGTCTCCTTCCTCTCCTTGCCTGTAGTGCCCTGTCCTCTGGACTTGCTAGGCAAGCTGCAGCTCATGAAGACTGAGGCCGTAATGTTGCTTACAGGGTTCATCAGCGCCTCCCCTGAGCACCCATAGTACCCCCAACACACACTGCTTTTTGCAGTCCTCAGCACAGTTGTGTCCTCTGCATCCCTTCCTGTCTGTGGGGGCCCAGGGAGCCCAGGGTGGGTGTGGTAGTTCAGGTGCGTGTTGAGGTTGGAGGAAGTAGGCTTCTGGGACAGTGAATGTGGGAGCTGCCCCAGACAGTGTGAGTAAAGCCTTCTGTGTGCTCACCGGGGCCCTTGCTGACCTTTTGAACTGTGATAGAGTGTCCTGGCATTTATTGTTGAGAAAGTAAAAGGCAGAGAGATGGGGACAGTAGAAGGAAACCCACAGGCCTGTGTAACTTCTTCCAGCTATGGCCCCAGCTGCCTAGACTGGCCCCTTTGCAGAGCGGTGGGTGAGTGGCTAGCCAGGTGCTCAGCCCCGGGCAGTGAACAGACCCTGCTTGTCCTGGCATGGCCACCCTGGGATGGGTTCAGAGATCATTTTCTCCATGCAGCTGGGGTTGGAGCCCATCAAAAAAAAAAAAAAAAAAAAAAAAAAAAAAACCACGATCCAAGCAGAGCCTGTCGCAGAATGAAGTCATGAAGATAAACACTCAGGCAGAACAAGACTGTCTTTCTGCAAACGACCCTCTGGCTGCCAGCAGCCCTGCATCACACCGCTTCTCACCTCTCCCGACCTGCCCACACAAGCTCCTCAGGGCTGCTTACGTCACCCAGAAAAAAAAAGGGTTACAGAGACACATTCACAAGAGGCCAGGGAATCTGGTACCCCATTTCCTTGTATAGCTGGGGTTTTACCTGTCTACCATGCTGGGCTTCAGCCTCCTATTGCTCGTGTGCCTAGAGACAGCTCAGAAAGTGATCCCAGATGCTTAGGGGACTGAGGAAAAAAAAACACTCAAGGAATACATTCATTCATGTAGTCAACTGGCATTTAATTGAGCGGCTACTTTGCTTCTCTCGTCTGTGCTGGCCTTGGGTTATGCTTACAGACAGAGGAGATGGCGGTATGCATGTAGACTTGGAGGTAGGGTGGGGCAGGGTGGGGTGGGGTCCTCACGAGGCAGCAGGATGCTGAGGGTAGGATCACCTGAGGGAAAGGTATGGAGGACACTGCTTCTCAATCTTGAGAGCTGTTTCTTGTCAACACCAGGGGCTCCACTCCTGGAAACATGGTGGGCACTGCCTTCCTAAGGCCCATGCTGCCATGTTGGCCTTGGATTACATCTGCTCCAGAAACAGCCTCAGAGACATAGGCTGCCTGCTGCACAGAGTGCAGCAGTGGTGTGGGGCAGATGAGGCAGAAGCTGGAGTGCTGGCTAACATGATTCTGAAGAATGACCCCAGCAGGCTGCTCAGGAGGCAGAAGGGCAGATCTGGAGCTCCGGGAACTTCTGTTGAGGGTACAGTTCATATGTAGGGGTGTCCAGTGTTCTGACATTACAGAGTAGCCTAGCCACACTACCACGTGGTGTTAAGTTTTCCCCCTTCAAAATGACAAAACCAAACGAAACAACAACAAACTTCTTAACAGCCTTTACGTACGCTTGTCATTTTTTGTGTGGGAGTGGGGTGGGGTGGGGTATGTTTTCATAGCTAGCCTGGCTGCATGTGACCTAAGGTTTTTGGGTTAGCCATGCTTGTAAGTGGTGCGAGTGGGTGGAGCTGTTGCAGAGACTAGGGCAGCAGGCTCAGGGGCACTGGTGGGGTGAGGTGGATTTCACTCTGGAGAGAATGAGGGCGTTTTTAGGTCTTGCTCTGGTGGAGATGAGGTGGAGCTGCCCATTCAAGCATCCCAGCTTCTTTCAGTTGCCCAACATGGCTATCTGAGCACACGCTACACAGCAGAACACAAGCAGACCTCGTAGGAAGTAAACTGGGCGAAGAGAAGAGGGTTCTGCTGATGTTTAGGGCACTGAGGGAGTTAACTAGGTTCCTTTTTTAAATTTGATATCAAAAGGACTCAAAATAACAGTGGCATAAAAAGACAAGTCCAAGTACAGAGTCCCAGGCTGGGATCAGAGCTCCTTGAGTGACAGATACCTAGACCTCTTCTATCTTGTTGCTCTACCATCTCTAATAACCTATCTCTGATTGCACGGCCCCAAAATGACTGCCCTGATGTAAGCCTCATTCTCTAAGAAGCATCCCACTTAAAGGGCTGAGGGAAAAGCACCAGAGGTAGTATGTTTATTCATTTCAAAGTTTTCCTTTCAAATTCCACACATTGTGATTACCATCTTTGTGCCAAAGCTGAGGACAACATAGCTGAAAGGGAGGCTGAAAACTGCAGGCTTGCTGCACACCCAGCTAGATGATCCTCCACTGTGGAAGAGAGGAGAAACTATCTGAGGAGGCCTTTTTCTGAGCTTGATAGTTCTCACTCTGCAGACAGTCATACTTATTTTTTAATCAAGTAAATGTGAAATACGATCTATTCTCTGTCAACCCATACCCCATGTACTAACTCGCCACCTTCGGACTGCGTTTTCCCCACTGTTGGGGGAGATGTTGGAAACTTCTGGGAGTGGTCTCTAGGGGACCATCTGAGAGGTTTGGGGATGTGAGTTTCATTAGCATACAGATTTATGAGATTTATGAGGAAGTCTGACACGCTGAAAAAAAAAATCAAGAAACAGCTGCCTGAACCCCGGTACCCGTACTCTATGTACAGCTTTGCAGTGTGCACTTAGAAGAACACCTGAGAGAGACTGGGGTGCCCACAGGGCTGTGGGGTGGCTACTATCACCAGTCTTCATCTTTGCTCCTGGCCCTTGCTGGGTGTAGAGCTGGCTGGGTGTGCATGCCTGGCACACTCAACCCAGTGTCTCCCCTGCAGTCCCCAAAGCTCCCAGCCAGAGGCCAGCTAGGATTTCAGAGGCACAAGTGGGCTGCTGTGCTAGCCTGCCAGGTGAGCAGAACAGAGGCGCATTAACCAAGCACTGTTCTGCGGATCGGCTTTCCTTTCCCGGCGACAGCTCAGACCCCAAGCAAATCTGTCTCTCTCCAGAGCCAGGGGTTTGAGGCTGTCGTGAATGAAGGTTTTTATCCAGCAAGCTAGTAGTCTACCCTCCATGGCGCCTGATGCCCATGCCAGGGTTGGCATGAGAGGCCAGCTGGAGGAGGAGTGGGTGGCGGGGGGGGGGTGCAAAATAAGGTCCAGTGACTCCACCATTGCCATGGCCACCCAGGCTGAGAGAGGGAAACAAGCTTTGGGACTTGGAGGAGTGAGAGGAGGTGGACACTTCTGTTGATTGGGTTCTTCATGGCCCACTGATGAGATAGATTCCTGCGGCCCACAGCCTCACCTGCAGCTTGCTGGCACAGAGCGGAGATGGAAGGGTGCACTGAAGTGAAGACACAGGGAGAGTGGACATTCACCTCCACCTCAGAGTGCTATTGAGCACCTTGAAGTGGGGATCAGTAAGCAAGGGATAAGCTGAGAGAGAGAGTCCGCTTGGGCTATCACTCAGGAGGTGAGTCAGGAAGGAACAAAACTGGGACCAGAGCAGGTAGGGCCTGTAATGAGAGCTCCAGGAGAGCTGGGACAATAAGGGGATCAGGGCTGGGTGCAGGGGCAGTCTCTCTGCAGGCCAGGCAGCTGGACCCATGCCACATGGTGGTGACAGAAGTGGCCTGCCATGTCCTTAATGCTGACAGACCATCCTGTTACAACTTCTGTGCTACTTTCTGGCCCAGCACAGACAAGAAACTTGGTGCTTGCCACCTGTGGCTACAGCTATTGGGCCAAGAATGGAAATCAATGAATAACAGAGTGTGTGTGGGTGTCTAACAGTTTAGAGCACACTGTCTACACATTCCAACTCTAAAGCACGTACTTGTATCTTCTCTGGTCAAATTGCCACAGGGCTATAAGCTAGAGTGAGTTGTTTTCTTCTTCTTCCTCCTCTTCCTCTTCTTCCTCCCCCCCCCCCCCCCCCCCCGCTCCTCTTCTTCTTCTTCTTTTGAGACAGAGGTTTTTGTGTGGCCTGGCTGTCCTAGAACTATCTCTGTAGACCAGGCTGCCCTGGAACTCACAGAAGTCCACATGCCTCTGCCCCTACCTCCCAAAGTGCTAGGATTACAGATATGTGCCACCACTGCCCTGCTGGATGAGTCCTTAATGTCACCACACTGAGAGTGGCTCAGAAACAGTATTACCTACTAGGAGTCTGCATGGTGTCAGGCCCTGGGTAGGGGCAGTAGGCACATGGAGACACAGTATCCCACCTCCACCCCCTCACCCCCCACCCCCAACACACACCCCTGTGCTTTGGAAGCCTATGTGCTCCCATGGTCTCTAGTCACCATGAACTTCCTGAAGTAGTCATCTCTCAAGTCCCACACTTGGAGCATTCCTAGAAGATGTCTGAACCACCATGGGATGAACCGAGCCCAGAGATACTGATTAACCCCTGCAGGGTCACACAGCAGGGGTGTGTGGGAGAGCCTTTTATAGCCATTTACCTGATTCATTCCTGCCTGTTCCCTGGGGCAAGGCCACACTTTCTTTGGCAGAGGGTGGCGTGAAGACTCCAGGGGATAGCTTGAGCTCCTTTGAGTGGTTAATGTGGTGCACAGTGCCCAGTCACACCTGGTGAGGTGTACAGGGGACACACAGAGACAGACAACTTCTCCACCAGTGGCAGCTCCATGGAGTGTTCTCCAGTATAGGCCAGGCTGCTCCTCATCCTCAAGGGATGCAAAGACCTGCAGGAAATAGGAGACAAGTATATGAGAAGTGATACTCAAACCCAGAGCCAGATAAACCTCTGCCATACACTTGGCAGTGTGGCTTGGGGGAGGCTTTGTGTCCTTGCTCTTTCGTCTCTCAACATGGCTGCCTTGCTCGCATACCCAGTACCTGAGGAGAAGCCAGGATTGCATTGTTGCCTTGAGTTACACAGTGACCTTCTGCTCCCAGAAAGCATCCTGCTTTACCAGGAAGTGGAGAAATCATGAAAAGGCTCTGGACTGGCTTTTGCAGGAGCAGCAGGGAGCTCCCTGCCACCTCCTGTGTAGGCTTCACACTTAGTGAATACTGTTGGAGGAAGTGGAAAGGGGGCTGACTCATCAGCTCCTAATGACACTAACCACCAACATGGGGCGCCCCCCTCCCAGGACACTGTAGGGTGGCTTGCTTTTCAAGACTCTGTCATTAGAGCCTGGGTTCTGCCTGCCAGCTGGAGTTTGTCAATCCCTGGCCTTGGGCCTTCATAGGAACACTAGCTAATGTCACCACAAAGCAAGGGGGATGTAATATTCATCTGAGGCTGGAGGCCACCACGTCCCCTAAAAAAAGTGCAGATCTACATTAAAGACACACACGGACCCAGGCAGAGTTATGTGAGGGAGTAGCAGACATTTCCAGGCATGCTCATGACATGTGTTCCTTCAACATGCACAGAAATATGTGCCTGAACCCATGGAGTACTTTCCCATGTGCCCATGTGCATACCCTAATGTGAAACTGTGTGCTTACAGTGCACATGCCTGCAGAACTTCACCACATATGCACACACATGAAATCACATACAGATGCACACACTGCCTGCCTCCTACACATGCATGCAGCAATCTGAGGCCACCCCTGGAGCCTTACACACATGCATAAACACACCCTCACATATGATTTTCTCTTAACGTAACTAAAGGTAGTATCATCTCACTTGATGTTCTGGGAAAAGAGCCACCAACTGGCCCTGACTCCTGAACAATTCACCTGCTTGGGTAGCATGGAGCAAGGAAGCTCTGCTCTGTAGAACACACAGCAGACAGCGTGCTGGGGAAGTGTGACTCAGAGGTGAGTTACACAACTTGGTTCTGCCCAACTGTTCAGCCCAGGATGGATGGGGGGGGGGCGGGGGGAAGCTTGCCAGTGTGAAAGCTGAAAGTCTTCCACACTTCTGGAAGCTTCTAGGGTCTCTAGATGAAGGAGGCTGAGGCTCTGAGGGCAGCATGCGGAGGTTGTTCTGCGTCATTAACACGGATGCTTGTTCATGATGACACAGTGCTCTTCATCAGAGGGCGGGAGGCTGAAGAACATCTTGCCCAAGCTAGAACCTCCTGCCCACCTGCTCCTTCCATCTGGCATGCTGCCCAGGTACACCCTCACACCCATGAGGGGAGCTGACTGGCTCCATGCTTTGAAGTAGGCACAGATTTGAGCTTTATCTACTGAGGTGGCCATGTTCCTGACTACTCTAGAAGACTTGAATGAGCTAAAAGCACATGCACTTGTACACACACACACACACACACACACACACACTGTTCACATTGTTGGGACACTAATGATTACTAACTAGTGGCAGAATTGGTTGTTGCAGTCTCCCAGTCCATGCAAGAGGCAGGCAAGCATCAGGAAACGACTCCAGCTGCTCCCTGCAGGCTACTCTCACTGATTTTGGAAGGTGAAGTAGGCTAAAGAGAGAGGTTATGTCTGTATGGGCACAGGTGGAGGTAGGAGGAAGAGTTGAATTCTGAGCAGAAAAACCAGTATTCACAAATACCACATACCAGGGACCAGCACACTGCAGCCCACTGGCCAGAAGCTCTGTTTGTCTACTTCCTGCTTTTGAAAATAAAGCTTTATTGAAACTCAGCAATACTCATTGTTTATGTACTGCCTAGGACAAATAAGTTACTATATTGCCTGAAAAGCTCGAAATACTTTCTATTTGAATCTCTGCAGAAAATACTTGGCTCCCCTTGTTCTAGACCCTTTTTAGCACACCTGGAACCCGTTGGAAAGTTTCAGAATCAAGTACAAAGTATCTAGATCCCAGGATATGAATCCAGAAGGCAGCATGGTTTTCTAGAGCTCCCTGGCAGCCTAACACATGTATTATGGATTTAGAAGTTTCCAGCAAGCTTTTGCATCAATTATCCCATTTAATCCCCCAACAAGCCTGTTTGAGGTTAATGGTAATTTTATCCCAATTTTGCAGATGAAAAACTAAGACAAAGAGAAATTAAGGGGCTTGCTGAAGACCACATGTCTGGGAGATAACTGGGCCCCAGCCACCCGAGTCGAACATTCCAGGCTCTTTCCACTGCATTATAGGGCAGATGTTTCACACATTCTGTTACTTAGTCATCCCGCTGCCCCACCTCCCATCCAGTTTTCCTAACTCCATTCCTAACATCCCTGAAGCCACTGTAGAGAGCTTTGTCCACTGTGCTGTGTCTTGGGGAGGGGGGGGGGCTGTTCCTCTCTGTGTGTGTTTGCTGTGTGGGCGAACCCCAGGATGTTAACGAACAGTGACAGATAATCTCTGATTGGCTGGCACTCATGAAGATTCAGTGGACCAGGTAATTTTGACCCAGATCCTGAGAGCAACATCTAAGAGGGCTCCTGACCACTCAGACTGGAGCCTGTTGTCTCTCCTTGGGGGGTCTGGGAGGAGTCCTCCTGTGCCCACCACCCGCCCTCTGGGGACACAGAATGGGCACTCTGATCCCATCCCTTCTGAACACAAAGGTTGCAGAGCCCTTGCTCACTGATGTATCAGGGAGCTGTTCTTAATGCAATTACGACTCATTTATTAGAGACCAGGTTGCGGCTGTGTGATGTCAGCCCCACTCTCCAGGCACCTGCTCCCTCCCACTCATGTGCGTGCACACACACTCATTTCTGGCAGCACCATGTGCCATTACCAGAGCTCTGTGTGCTGTGGGTAGCACATTTAGCTGGTTAAAATATAATATACGATGGGATCATATTTAACAAGGAAAACAGGGCCCGAATGGACGGAGGAGCAGTGTGGCTGGGTTGCTATGGAAACCCCTTGTTCGGAATTTCCTGACTCCTAGGAGATTACATTTTCAACCTTAATGCTGTATTAACATAAGCTTTGGCACTTAATGTGTCTGTTTTTCACCTCCCCTCTCTCTTTTGCTTACAGGCAAAGAAAGCAGGGAGGAGAGACTCCGGGGAGGAGATGAGAGAGGCTGCACTTCAGCATCCAGCTCAAACGAGCCCCTGCCAGGGCGAAGTGTTCCACACTTTCCAAAGCGTATCACATCCATTATCTCTGTGGCCCAGAGACAGGCCTGCCAAGTGGGCTTGTGTGAGGTCACCATGCCCTGTGCGTGCTGCCCTCCAAAGCCTCTTTCTTCCCCTCCATCGCACCTCAGCCCTTATCAACTCTCATGGGTGAGGCAATAGGCTTCTGCCTGGCTCCCGCTCCCAGCTTGTGCCCTCTAGCCGCCTGAGTGCTCATTCTGCACTACAAATTTGTTCATTCTGCAGTTGGCTGAGCAGCCTCCGTCAGCCGCCGGAGGGAGCAGAATAAAATCCTGACTTCTTTGCACCCAAGGTTGCTTTCCATCGCTCAGCAAAGTCTTTTCTAGAATGCCCACAGTATCCCCACCCTGCCCACCCCCGCCCCCACTAGAAAGCAAAATGCACTTCTTTATTGCACCAAATACTTCACAGGCTCACCCTGGCTCATGCCATCCCCAGGCCTCACCATCCCATCTAACTCTTAAATGTTTTCTATGTCATAGCACAGTACTATCCCCTTTGGGCTGTGTGTAATACCGCCTACTTTCGCTCTCTATCTTGGTCCTATAGTGTTGGACCCTGATGCTCTTGTGGGTAGCTCTCACCAGCCATAATATCTTGATCCCTCCATGAGCCTAGAAACATTACAAACTAAGAAATTTCACATCCCTCACACCATGTCCCTGCTGCAAAACTAAGTAGACTCTCAAACCTTATTTTTGAGATTGAGTTTCCAAGGGAGGACAATATGACTCAGTGAGATCCACTACGTGCTCTGACATCCCAGAAACCGGCACTGCACTGGTCTCGTCTCACCCTCGCATCATCTGCCGTGTGCGTCAGCTTTGCACCACAGGAAGCTTGGATGTGGGAGAGGCAGGTTCTGAGATCACCAGCACCATCTTCCCATCCCCACCCCTAAGCTTCCCTCCCTCCAGGCTTAGGGGACCTTTGAAAATGAGGATCCCCCCCAAGCTGATCATACTAGCAACTCAGGGTTGCATACAAGCCAGGAAGAATCCAGGGAAGCGATGATGATGACAAACTCTTTGCTCACAACTTGTGCATGGGATCGAATGGTGCCCCCCCCCCCCATATGCAATGGTGTCTCACAGAATCTCATATGGGGCACAAATTAAATAAAGATCTTTGTGTCATGGGATAGTCTTTGGATAAGCCCACCCCAGAGCAGGACATCATGAATCCTTACAGGTATCCTTACAAGGGACAGAAAGGACAAAACACTCAGTGTTGTGGTCTAAAGGTGGAGGTAGAGACTGGAGTGATGTAGCTGAGAGGCGAAAGGTAGCAAGGACTGCAGGCCTTAGGGCCCCATGCATGATGGGAGACCACTATGGAAGCTGGGAACCATGAGGGAAAGAGAGAGAGAGAGAGAGAGAGACAGACAGACAGACAGACAGACAGACAGAGAGACACAGACAGACAGAGAGACAGACAGAGAGACAGAGAGACACAGACAGACAGAGAGACAGACAGAGAGACAGAGACAGACAGAGAGAGAGAGACAGAGACAGATAGAGACAAAGACAGAGAGAGATGGAGAGAAACAGAGCAAAAAGAGAAACAAGAGACAGAGACAAATGTAGACAGACAGACAGATAGACAGTCAGGGGAGGTCTGACTCATGTGAGGCCAGCCTGCATACCCCACACAGAGAGAGACACACACAGAGACAGAGACAAACAGAGAGACAGACAGAGACAGAGACAGACAGAGACAAAGACTGACAGAGAGACAGACAGAGACAAAGACAGAGACAAAGACACAGAGAAATGGAGAGAGAGAGAGAAAGAGAGAGATACACAGATAGACAGAGATGGAGAGAGAAAGAGAGAGAACAAGAGACAGAGAGAGACAGACAGAGGCAGGCAGGCAGGCAGGCAGACAGACAGACAGACAGGGGAGGCCTGACTCATGTGAGGTCAGCCTGCATGCACACCCCACACAGCCAGCCTAGCTGGCACCTTTGCTTTAGACTTCTGGCTTGTACAACGAGTGTTTAAAGCCACCCAGTGTGTGGTCATTTGTTACCTAGGCAGCACAAGGAAACAAACAGAGCCAGACAGTGTGAGAATCCGGTCAGCGCCTGCAGGGCTATGAGAACCGAGTGCATAAGGACCATCTGCCTCTGCCTCTGCCATCAGGGGTGGGCCCTCTCTGCTTTGCTTCCCACCTTGGTACCTCTAACTTCCTTCTTTGCATGGTCTCACTTACCTTGAGCTGCCCTCAACTTGCCTTGTTCCCCTTTCCTCACGTATCTCTGAATTAGGACCACGTTCCAAGGTCCCTGATGTCCTCCTGCTTGGTAGCCTTCTCAGATCAGCTAGCCAACTCTCACCACCCTGAAGCCATCAAAACCTAAAGTTGTGACTTAAACAAACAGAAGTCATTCCAAGCAGGCAACACTCTCAGTTGAGGGCTCGTAGGCAGCAGGCTCTATCTATTCCTGCTCATCCTGGGTGTGGGTCCCCTAGCAGGTCAACTGTGTCCTAAGGTGCAAGGCTTATCTTTTGGCATCAGCAGAAGAAACCTCAAGAGGCAGGATGACCCTGCTGGGGCAGGCTCAACCCCTGCTGGGACTCACTCTCTATGAACTTGGACAATGTCAGTAGGGAAGGAATTGTGGAATTTATTTCTTTATACATTTATTCACATATGTTATCTCCCAACCACAGGTTTCCCTACCTCTACACCTCCCAGTTCTCCCTCCCCTCCCCTCCCCTCCCATGCTTCCCTTAAAGAAAAAGAGAGCTGGCCTCCCAGGGCTATCAACTGAACATGGCAGAACAAATTCCAATAAGCCTCCCAGGGCTATCAACTGAACATGGCAGAACAAATTCCAATAAGACTAGTCAAAAAACCAAAAAACAAATAAACAAACAAAAACACCCTGAAAAACTTCATATCAAGGCTGGACAAGGCAAGCCAGTAAGAGGAAAAGGATCCCAAGCACAGACAAGGAGTCAGAGCCAACCAAGAACACCATGAACACCAAGCTACACACTCATAATGTATCTTCACAGTGCACAGTTGTCACGTGAGTGTCTGTGAGCCCCTAGAGGCCTGCATAGTTGATTCTGTGAGGCTGTCTTCTCATGGTGTCCTCAACCCTTCCGGCTCCTGGAATCCTTCCTTTCCATGGAAGAGTGGATTTTAAAACATAGAAGGGAAATTCTGTAGTCCCAAACTCTAGAGAGGGTCATTGCACCAACCAGAGGAAGGTGCTCCCGACATGTGTCTCAGAGGAGCTCATTGAGCTGGGTCAGTGTGACTCAGGACACCCAGCCTGAGAGCCCAGTGCTTAGGGACCATCTGAGATGACGGCCCTGGGTACCTGCCTCTGCTCACTGTGACCTCAGTGCTTCTGTGCTGATGACACATGTGGTCATCTTCTCAGTCATCTTCCTGCATGCAGAGGGCTGGCCTGTTCTATTCTTGCTGCATCTGTCGGGGTCTGGAGGTGAAGGCTCAAGGTCACAGGACAACTAGTGAGTGGTGGTCAGAGGGGCCAGAGAGCTGAAAGGATGTCTCAGCGAGGAGAGACAGCTGTCACGCACCTTACAGAACAACTGTTAACATTCAAGTATGGGGTTCATGCCAAAGTTCTCTATTGCGAGAGCTGTACTGTGGAAAGCAGGAGAATGCCTATTTGGCTAACGGGGGACAATGTCTTGGACTCACCTCTCAAACAGCTGAGGAAGCAGGGGAAGAGGAGAAAGGTAAAGACTGCGGGAGGAGGCTGCTTAGAGGAAGCATATTCAGGGGATTCGCCACCATTCTTGCTATTTTATACACTCAAAACTATGCCACAGTCAAAATTATATATAAAAAAAGAAACCTCTGAAGTCTGGGCTTTTTATTTTTTTAAAGTCACCCTTTTTGAAGTGTGTTTGACACACAATAAACTAAAAGTGTGTGCTTTGATAAGTTTTGACATCTGTCTGCAGGCAGAAATCTGTCACCACAGTCAAGAATGAATGTAGCCAACACACCCAAATCTACCTTTCAGCTTCCTTACACCTCCCGTCTGTCATCCCCACCCAGTACCCAGGGCGCGCTCTGTTCCTGTAGATTGCTCCCACACCCCTCCCCCCTTCGACTGGCTTTCTTCACGTTGAATAATTATGCAGAAATTCACCCATGCTGTTTCATGTGCCAGCAGTTTGCTCCTTTTTATAGCCGAGTCCTATTTACTTGAATGGATATACCACAGTTTCTTTAACCATTCCTCTGTGGATGGATTTTTCTTAGGCAATTACTAGTAAAGCTGTTGCTAACAGCTGCATATACTTTCATCTGTCTTACCAGGAACAGAGAAGCTGGCTGCTGCACTGCAAAGTGAATATTTACCAGTGGTGCATGGCCACTCATTTTGCCCCCATCTCTGCCCCATGTTGGAGTGGGCTGACCTCTTGCCCTTTTTGGCTGTAGTCACCTTGCAGGCTACACAATGGCATGTCAATGTGGTTTGGATTTATACTCCCCTATGGTCAGCAGTGAACCACATACTCTTTCTCTGTTTCTCTGTGGGCATTGTGCCCCTTGGCTGAACGAGGCGTATTTGGGACAGCTGCTGAGGCTCTGAAGGGCATGGCAGGAGATGGGCCTGGGCAGAAAGCCTGCAGCCAGAGTGTGAGGACTCAGGTCACTGCAGAACAAGGTTCAAGAGCTCAGATTGCTGAGCCTACACTTTTGGTTGGGGCCCCAGTGGCCCAGCAGCCATCCCTGGGGCATTTCCAATCAGAACCCAGAACACATCAGGAGCTAACTGCAGGCCTCCATCTGGCTATTCACCAACTGCCTGGAGCCCAGCTCTGAGAGATACACATGTCATTGATGAGCCATGGCCAGTCCTAGTGGCTAGGCAACCTTCAGTGGCGACATGTCTAGGGTTACTCTTGACCAGGTCTCTAAATCCTTCTCTGTTCTTTCATCTGAATATGTCCCAGCTGCAGTAGGGTCCCAATGTCCTAGACCCACAACCCCCTTCCTGTCCCTTCACCTTCGTCTTCCCTTTGACTTTTGCCCAGGAGAGGCCTCAGCCAGCCAAAGCAGCAGCTCACCTGTGGAAATCTTCTGTATCCACAAAAGAAAACCTTAGTGGCAATACTGACTGACCTTGCAAGGCTGGTGGGGCCAAACTCCCTGAGCACAGCCACACGCACCTTATATAGGTAACTCAGCCAACTTTTGGCTTGTAGCTATATCTTTTGCTGTGATATCTGGGGACAAGTGGAGGAGGTGGCATCATTCATATGTGTTCACAAATCGCCCCCAATGCCAGAGGTGATACCTGGCCCTTCCAGGAAAGGTAAATCTGTTGCTACCCGACTCTTTATCACCTGGCAGAGTCATTATTACCCCGGAACCGTAACTGTGAGGTCCTCAGAAGGTAGCTGTTTAGAGATGCCAAGCGCCACAAGACGGGCACTGGCTTTGCCTGCGTTTCCCCTTCCTCCCTGATTTTCTTCTTGTTCCAGCAGCACATGCCCATCTGCACAGCACATCGAGCTATTCCCACCAGAAAAGCTGCAAACCCTTCCAAGTAAATATTTAGTGTATAATCCGGTCATTTAATGTTGTGAGTTACAAAGCCTTTATCTGGGTCCCACCTTTTATTAAATTTTGGGGTCTTGCTTTGGTCTCCAAAGAAGTTATGTAGCATCAGAATTAAAAGGTTTTTTTTTTTTTTTAAACAGGGGGCTGTATTGTTTGTTGTAAGTCATGCTAATGTTTAAATTTTGAGTCTTTTTACTGCTGATTAAACCTCTGAAGACTAAGGCAGCGTTTCCACTTCACTGATAGGAGCAAAGATGTTGGTGTGGCTTGGGGAAGGGAGAGCGCTTGAAAAATGTACGGGAAGGTTGCTGCATTTATGAATAAAGCAGGGCATTATCATTTTTAATAGGAATTAAACAGCTAGAGGGAGAAGTCGGCGATGCCGCGATCAGTGCGAAGGAAAACAATCTAACAATTTTAATTAACTGTATTTTAATAGCTTTAGTTATAATTGAATAATTTAAATACCAAGGGAAACACTTAAATCTCCTAAAAGCCTTTTTTTATTTACATTTTAAATACAGTTCACGGTGAGTAGGTGGCAGTGACTGTGCTGGGGGATCGCATGGGTGACTCTAGCAACTGGGCAAGGCTGAAAGAGGTGTGTTGGAACCCAGGGAGGGTTTCCACTACTGAGGAAAGACCGCTGGACAGTGCAGCAGGGACATCCCTGCCCACCTTGAGTTGCAGGAGACCAGGTGTGACCGCTTTCCAAGCAAGTAAGACTACATACTCACTCAGCATTCACACAATACTTACCACAGGCCTTTGTAGCGGCCACCACAACAGACACAAAGTAGCAGTAATAGTAGTTGTAACTATTGAGGGCAACACCCTCTGGGAGGGGTTTTCAAATGGAAGAGACAGACAGTAAGCAGATGAGCTACTGAAGAAGCAAAGAAAGTTATAAAATAAAAGCTAGAGGAGACGAAAGATGCTGAGACAGAACAGGGCGACAGGTACGGTAGGGAAAGTCGGTGGGGGTGGCTTTCTCTGGAGTGGATATTTAGGTGGAGGTTTTGAGAAGGGTAGGATGGGTCTGGTGATGAAAGCTGAGCAAAGCGGATTTTTTTTTTCTGATGGAGAAACTGGTATGTGTCAAAGCCCTGCAGCAGTGGAAGCTTGCTTGCATCTCAGAGGATCTAGCTTGAGAAGAAGGGGGTGAGAATAGTGTTGGAGGGAGATGGAGAGCCTACCAGGGCCGGAGGCAGCCCTTTTTAAGAATGGGATGACACAAAGGGATCACTAATTTAAAGACCATCCTCCCGGTCCCCCAAACCTGTGCTAGCATGTGATTTCGTTCTTCCTTCAGCTCGGAGGTGGGGGTGGGTGGGGCTTGGAGGCAGGGAAGGCTTCCAAGGACAATTAATGCACTGCCTGGACCAGGTTGGTAACTTGCCTGTTACCCTGAGGCCACACCCCTGTGTCAGAATCTCTAATAACTGCACGCATGGCCTCTTTATGAGTTCTTCACCTCTGAATGCTAATAGGGTTCTAGTTCTGAACTGCACACCCCTGAACTGCCAACCCCTAAACCCTAGAGCTGCTGTTCCCAGAGGCCGTGCAGCATCAGCTGCTGACACCTGCTGCTGTGTGTCCAGTCCTAAGCAGAGACGAGCAAAGCTATTCAGCACGAACCAGAACCGATAACCTGCCTTTGGGTCTGGGTCTGTACAATGTACTTTTTCCCCATAAGATCTTGCTAAGAAAGCCCCTTTGAATCTTGCAATCATACGGGTGCCTGAGAACCTCCATCAGGGACAGAGAATCCTGGGAGACATTTCATATGGTGAGCGTCCTGGGAGGAAAAGAGATGGCAGCTGAAGGGCACTGTCTGGAATCTCCATCCTCCCTCAATTGGTTCTAGGCCACCCTGAACTCCCTTGGGCTGCCTTGCTGGGAGAGGCTGGCTGTGCTTCAAGTGGACTCTAGCCAGCTGGGAGGAAGCTGTGCTCCTTATGAAAAGATTTGCAGACATGGAGCCAAGCAGCAGAGATCACAGTGTGAGGAGAAAACCACACCTGTCCTCAGTAGTGGCAGGGTGCCCAGCACTTGACTTTGTGTGTTCTAATTTCACTGAAAGGCTAGACTGGAGATAGTTGTTCCTTCCTTACAAAGAGAAAGCCAAGAGTGGGGCCTGCACCTGGTCTTGAACTCACTATGTAGCACAGCATGACCTTGAACTTGAGATCCTCCTGCCCCCACATACAGGTATGTTCCATCATGCCTGTTTTATGGGATGCTGAGAATAGGAATCAAGGCTTCAGGTATAGTAGCCAAGTACTAACTGAGCTGCAAACCCAGGTCCTGTATCTTAACTACTCGACCATGGACCCACTCCAAGCCCAATCCTGTCCGTGCCTGGGTATATGCAGCAGCAATCTCCCACAGATACTTAGGCAGGTTCATCCATTTCATTTTACAGAATAATTGGAGTTTCAACAATGGAAGAACCCGAATGAAGGGCTGTGGTCACTTACGTCTGGGATGCTTTAACCAGGAATCTGGGGGTCGTCAATGGCCTTGCAGAGAGGCTGCATCAGGCCAATTTCTTCCTCACCTGGTTCTATAGATGTGGCTTCTGGGGTGGGCTACTTACCTATTAGTTGTTGGTCAAGAAGGTCCCTAAGGCTTCCAAGGCAGAAGAGTCAATTTATTACCACTGCTTTTAGTTGCCCACCACAACTCGATGGTATAGCCCTATTGCTGAAGACCCCACATATTTGGATTGCTGACACAAGAGAGATAATGGTGGAACTGAGCTGGAAGTTTTCTCTCCACTGGCTACCATTTAAAGTACTAGAAGATGTTATAGACGATGTTGAAGAAGAAAAGTTACCAATCGTCATAACCACCTGTGGACCCTGCATGCGACACTGCTGGCTTGACAGGCAAGATGTGTCTACTTGTGCAATAGGGGCATGACCGTTCTGGGGACAACCAACCACTTTCTGAGTAGAGTTGGAGACTGCTCCACAGGAAAGAATTCATGCTTGGTACTGAAAACTCAGTCAAAAGCCCTTAGATGGGGAGATCATGTGATCTAGTGGAGAAGCATGTATGGTTGTTTTGTTGAGTGGATATGTTGTACCATCAAACTGCTTTCTAAATATTTATGTTTCTATTCATAGACTAGTGCAGCTTAAAGCTTTGGTCAAAGAAGCTTGCTTTTGCAGTTGCCAACAGTTGCTATAGAACTAATAATTGGTCAAAGTGCTGAGAATACCTGACTATTAAATATTCAGCCTAAAATAGGAGACGTGTGTGTGTGTGTGTGTGTGTGTGTGTGTAAGTCCCTTAAAAAGAATAGAAAATCTAGTTGATGTCCCTTCTACTGATCTTCTCGCTCAGAGTCAGTGTTCCATGAATGGAGCCCAACATGCAGGGTGACCAATGGCAGTAGCCACTAATCAAACAATCTGCTTCCAGCTCCTCCTTAACTAGCATATACAGGCCACAGAAACTCCTACATGGCCTCTCACTACTAGAAAAGAGGCCCTTGCTGTCATAGATATCAGCTCCTAGAGGCCTAAGCACCCACTTTTCCATCCCCCTCCAGGTATAGCCCAGGATTCTGAAGAAGCAAGGAGGTAACTTGGCCCTCTCTGCAGTGCTGCACTGTGGCCTGTGTACTGTCATGACTGCAACATGCATGTGTCCACGTAGCTCAGGAGCCTGAATGGAGTCCTCCCAGCTCCCTTGGAGCTGTCCTTCCTAACCTAACTTTTGAGTTAGCAGGGGAAAAAGTCATTTCTGTGGATCAGAGGTCTCCTCCTCTCACCGAGAGAGGCCCAGCAGGTTCAAGGGGCACAAGTCTATAGAGAGGGGGAACGCCTTTTTGAGCCTGAGCCTTAGTTTTCCCTCCAGCCTTGCATTGGAAACACGTGCCAAGAGGGTACAGGGCACCTTTGGGACGTACTGCAGACCTTCATGGGCTTTGGGGACCCACAGACAGAACACACTGCACCATTGTATATTGTGGCACCTGGGCCATTTTCTTTCTCAGGTATCTCTCAGGGCCAATAGTTGGAGAATGTGCCTTGAAAAGAAACGCTGTTTTTAAACATTCCTATTCTTCCTCAAGAGGGAAAGAGGCATTCTGTGCTGGTGGAGGTTTGCAGCAGAGTAGAGGGAAGGAAATGTACAAGGTGAGATGCAGGGAGGGGCCGGAGGCAGATCTCATCTTCTCCTACCTTCCAAATCTGGGACCTTGTAGGACAGTGCTGAGGACATGGTTTGAAGACCCGAAAAGGCGGGTGTAGAGGGTGCAGAGAGATCTGCCTCTGAGAAATCCCATTGTGGGCCAACAAAATAAACCCCAAGGGCACCAGGCATCCTTCCCTGGCTGGATGGAATGCTCAGGCCGCAGGCGCTGGCTCCAGTTCCCTCACTTCTGAGTTACAGCAAGTAGGAGGCAGAATCTAGCTGGCCAGAAAGGGAATGACGCCCAGATGTAGGGGGAGGAGGAGGACCAGAATAGGTCCTAAGGGCTGTGACATCTCAGGCCCGAGAATGTGGCCCTTCTCCCAGGAGCAAAGAGGGTACTGAGGGGTATGGTAAAGAGGCATTAACAGTGTGCGTGTGGGACTTTAGACAAATGTTATTTTATCTCACACGTCAGTAGGGGACTTAACTGTACCCTCCTTGCAGTGTGGCTTTGGTGGCATATGCTCAAGGGAGCCAGCTTACTATCTGCACACACGGTCCAGCTGCCGCTGGAGAAGATTCCTGCAGATGTAGTGTTTGTTTGTCCTACAAATTTGAGTTGCATCTTGCCCTGTGACAGATGTTGGGGGGCACAAACAGGATAGAACTTGGGAAGCTGACAAGTAGGAGAGGCCTGGGTCAGCAGGTCATCCTTGGTTATAGAGTTATCTTTCAGTCTCAAGACTTCTTGTGTCTTCTTCCCTCTGATGAGAAGGCTTTGAAAGCAGGGGCAGGCAGAGTGAGCAGTGGCCAGGGCCATCAGCTACGGACACTATGTATCTACAGAGGCTGCCTGCAGGCTCTTGCTTGATCTTCAAAGACCGGTTTAAATGTCACTGTCTCTAGGCCACTTATCAGCAAGGCAGAATCCTCCCAACACCTGGTACAGACCTTGGTTCTGAGTATGTTAACATCAGTTTTTGACTTGACTTATGTCACCGTTTAAGCTCAAGCACAAGGAATGTCAGGCATGAGTGCTGGGAACACGTAAGGGTGTAGGCATCCAGTCATGTGTGGATGGGGTCCCGCAGGCCACCAGATTGTCTTTTGGTAAACTTGTGAATCTCTAAGCTTCAATCTCAAAAAGCCAAAAGAAAACCAGACCTGTTGGACTTGAGGTTTGGAAGAAATGCCAGCCACGGGCGGGTAGCACAGCTCCTGGCAACTGTAACCACTCAGAGGCACTCTTGTCCCTGTCTCTTGGCGGATCTCCATCACTAGTTACTTACTGGTCATGTAGAATCAGCTCCCATACTGGGCCTCAACTATGCATGGAGAAGGAAGTTTTTCAGATCAGTTCTACTCACTCAAAGGTACTCCAGGGTGGCCCAAGGTGACCCCTTTGTTTTACAGGTGGGAAAACTGAGGATCTTGAGGCTAGGAGTAGTGCTTGCAAGCAAGTGAGTCCAAAACCTTCTCCATAAGTGGGAATGTTCTGTGGGTCAGTCCTGGACACCCCTGACTCTCACTGGCCTGCCCCTCTCCCATCTGAACCGTTTCTGCATAGAGGAAATATCAAGGTATATGATGTCAGTGCAGTTAAGTAATCCAGCCAGCTGTGTAAACATCTGGACAGAGTAGAGACAGCCCCAGGAGTGAAAGCAGAGCTCAGCATGTCCAGACAACTCCAGGAGGTTCTAAACTGTCACCTGCCTGGGACTGGCTAGGAGAGACCCTGTTGTGAGCAAAAATGAGGAGCATGTATCTGTCCCCCAAAGGTCCAGAGGTCTGGACAGCTGGGCTAAAGGACAAGAAAGCCACTGTACTGGGCGTGGGAGACCATGGAAAACAGACACAAGGGTTAGGAAAACCCTGCTGATGACATAGTGTGCTGGAAACAGCTTGTCAGGTTCACAGAGAGCTGTTTCTCACTCTTTCCAAAGGTAGGAGTAGCCATGGCCATGGCCTCCATCCCAGAGGGGGAAAGAGATGGATTTGGAAGCCCAGAGCCTAAGGCTGGGGCCTGGGAGTCCCCGAGCAGCTTTGAAGTGATTGTGACCTACAGAGGATCTGCAGGCACTGTCAGCTCAAAGCTCCAGGTATAGATGAGAGAAACAGAGCTCAGAGAGGGAAGTGGAGTAGGCCAAGGCCACACAGCAGGCCAGGGAACGATCCCATTACTGGGAGGGGAGCCAAGATTTCTTTCCCCAGACCCATGCTGGTTCCCTCATTACCCAGCTTGCTCTCTCTCAAATCAACTCACATGTGTTTAGAAGAAAACATTGGTTTTAATAGCTTTTTAAAATTACACTGTTTACATATTTATTGTCTGTTTGTTCACCAAAGCATGAGCACATGCACACAGAGGTCAGCGAACAACTAGGGGTGCGTTGAGGGTAAGGTCTGCTCTCTCCTTCCACTCTCTGTGTGCTGGAGGTCAGAGGCAAGTCCTCAAGCCTGACTACCTGAAGGAGTTCCCTTGCCTGGAAAACATTGTTTTTACAATATCTAATTACAGAAGTAAGCTTGTAAGAAACGTGAAAGACAACGAGGAGAACAGACAGGAGCATAGAACTGTAACCAAGCTTCCAGCTAGAGCCAAGACATTCTCTCTCCACACAGACACAGACGCTCCACCACCCCTCATCCCCGCCTCCCCACCTCCCTGCCACCGTTAGCTTCTTTCTCTCTATACACATACCCGTACACACATGGTCAGCATCTTTGGTAAACTATTTCTTTCCACAGACCCTCCACAGATGGGAGTACGGCCTCCTGGAGCCCGGCTGTCTTGCTTGGCAAGAATCCTGGAATCCTGGATCTGGCCGACCTTTCACTTACTGTGCTATCCACTCTGAGCCTCACTTTACCAGTTTGCAAACAGAGTTATGGTCAACACCTCAGAGTAAACCAAGCTACACAAAAGATGTGAATGCCTCGTTGGAAACAGTCTGGGAAAGACTGGTCAAGGGTGGCCACAAGGTGATTGGGGACTGCTTGGTAAGAAGAGTTCAAGGGCTCTCTCTCTCTCTCTCTCTCTCTCTCTCTCTCTCTCTCTTTCTCTCTCTCTCTCTCTCTCTCTCTCTCTTTCTCTCCAGGGCACATTCCCAGATCTTTCTATTCATGTCTATGTAACACCCCACTGCAGCCACACACACAGAAGGTCTGTGCACTAGAGACAGTATGGACAGACGGGCTGGTGACAGCAGGAGCCAGTAGGAGTGGACTAGGAGGGCAGGATGGTCCACAGAGGACCAACAGCTCCATCTTTTATGCGTCGTTCTTGGCCAAGCTCCGGGGGTTTTCCTACCTACTCACTTTTCATATTTATGATCCTAAGTATCTTAAAGGTCTAGACTGGTCCTATCTGTCTAAAATGAGAATTTTTATTTCATCCTTTAGTTCCTTAAAACCTTCTTCTGCCTGGACAGTGTTTCTGTACTGACTTTACAATGAGGGTGCAGTTCTCTACACTCCATCACAGCCCAACTCCCATGAGAAATTTGCTCTAAAAGGGCTCTGAGAACTTGAAGCCACAGACAGGGAACTGTGGGTGTTGGTGTGTGCTAGTCAGGGACCACAGGCCAGGAGGCTACCTCTTTTGTACAGTTGCAGATATGTGAAGGCCAGTAGATGCCTTATTACCAAAACCAGCTTTGCTCTCAAGAACCAGCCAGACTAGAGTTGGGACACTGAGTCAGCCTGCAGCAAAAAGCTAAGGACAAAGGTTGAGGCTGGCCAATGCTTTGCCGTATACTTATTTCCACTGAGTGGGAACTGAATATTCCCACTCCTGAGCCTGAGGCTGGGTAGTGCAGCTAACCCTCAACCATGACACCATGGCCTCCAAGGAGAGGAGGAACAGGTGTAGGCTGCCTTTTTATGAGTCCCTCAATGGACAGAGATGATCTGTGTAGGCTGGGAGTGGTTCTCCCTTCCAGGTCAGCTTGTCTTGGGCATATGTCCTCTGTGGATTCGAGGCAGATAGACCTCAGTCTCATCATCATCTATAGCCTTGAAGTCCTGGTGGGGGCAGGTAATAGCTTCCAATCTCTCCTGCCCAGATGTGCATGTCTCCTCATGGGAAAATGACTCGTGAATCACTACTCCTTTTTTTTTTTTTTTTTTTTTTACCATGAGGAAGGGTCCCACTCCAAACATCTGAGCAATACTTGTTGTGCATTGTCTTAGGGAGTGGTGGGGGACAGATGTCATCTCTCCATCAAAGGCAGCTACCTACTCCAGGCAGCTTACTTTGGCTCTGGCTCCACCAGCGGTCTACTGAAAGGAGGCAGGGGAGGGGGGCATTCTCTCCTTTTCTAACAGTGTGCGCCCCACTGTGGAAAGCATCATGAACTATGAGGCCTGGAGGTCAGGTCCATGGTGACATCGGCTTTCACACCTAGGTGTTGCTTTTAGCTGTGCTCAGTGTTGCCAAGGAGAAAGGTGCTATCTCTTATTTCCCTTTGGAAGTTGGGTGGTTCTGAAGGCCTGGTCCCAGGATGCCAGAATCCCAGGGAGTCCTTTTAATAGGTCTCATCAAGTGGGCTCTGACTGAGCACTGATAGGAGGTTCCACTAAGGGAGAATGTTGCCAGGACCTAGGCCGGAACCCGGTCTTCTGTTCGTATGGGTGAACACCAGAGTTCAGCAGATAGAATCTCAACAGCAAGTCCTCTCCTCCAGGGCTCCCTGGGATAACTAGCTCCATTCTTAGGAGCTGATGGGTGTCTCCTCTCTCAGGAAGAGATGCAGATGTTTAATGGTGGAGGCTACAGGGTCTTTCAACATCCTTCCCTTTGTCTCTTCCCCAGTAAACACATGCTTTTGGAGCAGCCACAACTCCAGTGAATACAGTGCTCTCAGTTTCTCCACTGTGTGTGTATGTGTGTGTGTGTGTATGTGTGTTCATATGCTTGTGTTTGTGTGTCTCCTAAAAAGTGATATTGCAGATCCTACCTGTGTTTATCCTTTCTGCTATATGCAATGGATATTTAAGTATTGGAGATCCAGCACCTATTTTGGGTCTTGAGGTGACCTATGAAGACATTAGGCAGTGTTGTAGGAGTCCCAGGAATGACATAGGTGGGATCTGGATATATCTGAGTTCTAGCTGCAGAGTGGGGGAGAGAAAAAAAAAAAAAAAAAAAAAAAAAGAACAGTAGTTATAGGTAGGGATGAGATCAGCGAAGGCAACATGGAGTGGGGCCTAGGTGACTAGAGGTGGACAGGCTGAGGTCAGGGGAGGCCCAAGGGTGAGCTGAGAGTTTGAGAGTTGAGTGACAAGACATTGGCAATGCAAAGAGTGGAAGAGGGAATGTACAGGGTCAGTAGGTAAGTGGTATGAGAGTTGGTCACCAGGAGTCTGCTAAGGGCTCAGGAGAGTATTGACCAGGGCTGAAGGAAAAGCATTTGTGGTAGCAGCTGGAAAGCAGTAACCTCAGGCTCTGAGCGAGGTGTAGGCACAGAATTCTAGCACTTTCAGACACTATTACTCCCATTTTGTCTTGCACTTCTAGACCACCCTGTGAATTCATGTGCTGAATCCAGTATTCTCTGTTATGTACCAGACCCCACTGGCATCCAGAGTAACTGGAAGACACTATGTTTTGTGACAGATGCTAGTTGAATGGATGCATGGATGGATGGGTGGATGATGGATGGATGAATGGATGAATGGATGGATGGATGGATGGATGGATGGATGATGTAGTTGCCTAAACTTCCCAGGCTATAACAGCCGGTCTGTCACATGCACAAGCTCTACCCGAGGCTTATCAGCCCCCAAATAAAACCTAATCTGGAGGTAAGGGCCAGTGGTGGATGACAGGCTGTCCTGGAAGCTGGTTTGCAATGTTTAGCTTCTGCTTAGGACTGTAGGGATCTTTGTAAGGTGTGAGCTCCATAGGTAATTAACTCAGGCACAGGGAGCCATATGCCGCCATACTGTCCTTGGGTAGATCCACAGAGAAATGATTTGGCAGATGAGTCTTCCACAACTGGAGAGGGGCATGGCTATAAAGTGACATCTAAGAGAGAAGACCCAAGGGGACATTCTATAGTCTAGGAGACCAGCACCTAGACAGTGAGCTATAGGAGTGGCAAGAGTCTTGCTGGCTTCCTCTCTAAGGGATCTTGGATCAGCCCAAGCATCAGGAGACAAAATTAGACTTCTGGACATTGACTCCAGCACTACCCTGTCTGCAGTGTGCATTGGACACAGTGGAGCTCACACTGTTCACAGGGAATACTTATATATTATTCCAGTGTAGATCCTCTGGAAGGCTGCTGCTGACCCAAGGATGGAGGTGTGAGTGACTTTCCAGGAGATGATCTTAAGGAGCAAGTGGAGAAGGGTGAGGGAACTGGGCAAGGGAAATCAATAGCAGAGCCTCTAGTGACATCACTGATTCAGGAAGACTTACCAAGACTTCTGGGATGTTCTGAGGATCCTCTTCTGTATTGTCTGGGGATTGGGTCCTTATCATCCAGTCTGGTTTGAAGGGTGTACCTGGGAGCAGTGAATCCCTGCACCTCTCTTTGCACAGGCTGCGTGGCTTCTTACCATGATGGGGAGGCTGAGAGGCAGATGAGTCATTGATTGGCTTTGCCTGGGTGGGATATTTTATCCCCCTTTCAAGATTTTGTTCAGTTTTCTGTGTGGCAGTTTCACTAGACATAAAAAGAGCTTGAAGTGTAGCTAGGGAAAACTACTAAGGCCATCTTTGTTTCCCAGCCTCTTGGACAGTTCTAGATATGTCTAGAAGGTTCTAGATATTATAGAGTTCTAGATATTTTTACATGCTGAAGTTGGCCTTGGGAAAGGACTTTATGGCCCAGCTCTTTAACAAAAATCATGTCTCTCTGCTGTCATAGGGGAGGACACAGTTGCCCAGGGTGATGAACCTCGGCCTCCAGAAGGAATATCATTCTTGTAAGAACACTATGGGGTGAAGTATTGGGCACAGATGATTTTGGGCCAGTGTCCTACTTGCTTAGGAGATGGATATGAAGTCCTGAACAGCATGTCTAGGAAGGTTGACAAGTAGGTAACAGTGCCAAAATTGAGTCCCTTATGATGGTCAAACACTACTACTACCCTAGGTCTTCTCTTTCCCTATAGTGCAACTCTCGGAGTAGGGACTGGCCGTTCACTGGAAGAGGAACCCCGGAGGTGGAACCTCCTGCAGCAAAGTCCTTTGGTTGTCCACTGCCACGTGTCTGTTCCCATGAGGCATTTGGAACATCTCTGATGTCCATGAGATGGTCCCCATCTGTCTCCCAGGGCTCTCCATCTTCCCTTCCACCTTCTATGAGATGAGCAGCAGAGATCCTTTTAACAGGGCTCCACACCCCATGCCTCCATAGCTTAAAATGCCACCTCCTCTCCTTCTCTGTTAAAGATGTTTAAGTATGCAGTCTGCCCTATGTAATGAATGGATCAGGATTGACACCAAGATGTGACTGACCCTTAAGCTAGGCTACTCTGATATCAAGTTCTGTGGCTCCCTAGACTATTACTCTCTGTTTCTAGCCCATTGCCTGATTTCCACACATTTGACTCTTAGAGCAGCCGGTTGAGGAATATATCCTTCCAGGGATGGGGTAAGGGGCCTGGGCTGGGCTGGGTCATTTAACTGGGCTCCAGGGCAGAGAAAGGCACCAGGCAGGAGACAGCCAGTTGTAGCTTCAGTACCTCTGAGAACGTCCGAGGAGAAGGCGACTGTTTTTTTGTTGTCATCTTCCCATCCTCACTGATGGTGGCTGTTGCTTTTCAACTCCAGGCTGCATCATGGGTGGAATGTGGGAGGCCTGGGAGAGGTAGAGGAAGAGAGAAAGCCAAGCTGTATATGTGTGTTAAAAAATAACCTGAGGGATATGCAGGGTCTACGTGACCTCTGTAGTAAGGGATTCTGGCAGTGGAAGGCAGAGGAAGGAACAACATAGACCATGTAGACAGTGGGCTGGGGTCTGTGCAAACACATGTTTTCTTCTGTCCTCTGCACACACTTGCATGGTGACTTTGATATCCTTAACTGATAGATGCCCTAGCAAGATTTAGAAATACATTTAAGCCCCACATCTGTAATAAGTGATGAGACCAGAGTTAAAGCCAAAGTGCCGATGACCACAAGAACACACAACTCTGAAGTCCAGATCTAGAATGCTCCCTGCACTCCCTCCCTCCCCTCAATTCCCACCCTCCAGTCGACATAGGGCATCTCGCTGTCTCCTCATAGCACTCTCCAAAATGGCTGCTAAGGCCCCACACCTTCTGAGAAAGGTCGGTCTTCTGAGGCAGCTGGGGTAGCTGGCCTTCCCAGCAGCCTGCTGCACTGTTCTCTTTTTGCCGCTTGTGTGATCTGCTAAGTCTCATTTTCAGCAATGGTCCCCCATCTCTTCTTCTGTTCCAAGAAGCTGCTTGAAAGCTTTACTGCCCTTGACTAAAAGTGTTCCAGGTCAGTTCACATTCTAGAAGCATCTATGGCTGAGGGTATTTTAGGAGTGAGTGAGCCAGGCAGATCTGGAGAGCAGCCAGCTCCCTGACACTTGTCTGTGGAGAGGAGCTTGGGCTGACAGGGAGGGTGGGGAGCATAGAAGGTTTTATTTTTTTTTTTCTTTAGAGACAGCGTACTTCCTCTGAAAAGGCATACTGGAGTGAAGGCAAGAGAAACATACATCAAAATACCGTTATATCTGGGCGTGTTTGTGCTGCTGTTCTTTGTGGGATCCCAGCCACCAGCATCATGGGATCCGCCTGGAAGGAAGTCTCAGCCTCTCTTAAGGCCAAATCTGTTCTCTGACAAGGTCTGCAGATGATGGTATGGGCATTGTGAACTTCCAGCGGAGAAAGCCTTGTGCTCCTACCTGCCCGGCATTGTGTCAGGCACCTCCACTGGGGACTGCCCAATGCCGGTGATGTTCTCGCTCTGTCCAACTCACTCCACACTCTGCATTTTTGACTCCAAGGCAGGACCTTGTCCTATTGCCAAAGACTAAACCAAAACTATTCCTCTGCTTCTTGCCTCCCATCCCCAAGTCTAGGAGTTTAAATTGCTGTACACATCACTGACTGGTACACTGTCCCCACTGTGACTGTCCCATCACCTCCAGTCTCATCTGGGCCTTCTGATAGCTCTCTGCACCGAGGCTGAATTTTTCTTCTCCCCGTGTGGATTTGAGAGTCTGTTTTCCCCTCCATGTCTGCTTTGGATCCTTAAGGTCCTGGAAGGTGTTCTCCACCTTGGCTGGAAGGAGCTGCTCTTTCCCCTTGGGAAACCACAACCTGGCTCCCAGAAGGCTTTGTCTTTTCTCTCTGGTTACTTTACATTTTTTTTCTTTTTAATCATCAGCTCTAGCAATTTGATTCTGATGTGTTGTGGTTCAGTTTTTGTCTGTGTGTTGATCCTGCCTGGGTTGTTGACTTTCAGAATCAGGGAGTTTATAAATTTTATCAAGTTTAGAAATGTTTAGCCATTATTTAGTCAAATAATTTTTTTTGGCTTCCCTCCACTTTATGCTTCTGCTTGGTGGTTCAGTGTTGTCCCCAGGGCTCACAGGGGCCCTGCCAGCTTTTCAGTATTCCGCTTCCTGCAGGATCAACCCAGTCTGTCTTCAGGTTCACTGGTCTCCCTGGAGCATCTAATCCCTTGCTAATCCCATGCAGTCAAATGTGTTCTTTTTCTTCTTTGGCCCTTCTCTTTGAGACTCCCTCCCTCCCTCCCTCTCTCCCTCCCTCCCTCCTTCCCTCCATTCCTCCTCCATCTCTTCCTCTTCCTTCTCTCCCTGCTCCTCCTCCTCCCTGTTTTGGGTACAGTCCCCTAACAGCTGTGAGGCATCTGGCAACTCTACCATCTCTGCAATTTTTCATCTTCTGACTGACATTCTGTTTGTTTATGGTCCACACTGCCCTACTTCTAGGTGCATCTAATGGTTTGTGGTGTGTAATGGGTGGGGCACCTTTGGTTCAGTCAGATGTCTAGACTCTGTTCTCTTCCTTTAAAGCAGTGTTTCCCAACCTGTTAGTCGAGATCCCTTTGGAGGATTAAACAAACGACCATTTCACGAGGGGTGCCAAAGATTAGCAGAAAACACAGATACTTACATTGTGATTCCCAACAGTAGCAAAATATGAAGTAGCTATGAAAATAACTTTCTGGTTGGGGGTCGCTACACCATGTGGAACTGTATTAAAGGATGGAAGCATTAGGAAGGTTGAGAACCACTGCTTTAACAGAAGTGGATTTTGCTCTGGAAACTATTGTTACCTGTAGCTTATTTGGTCAGTTTTTGGCAGTTTCTAAGAGTTTCTGGGGGAAGTCTGGAGGAGTGTTTATCAGAAAGATCTAGACTGGACTCCAGAAGCCCCTCCCATTATTGAATTTATAGGCATTGAAGATGCTCCACACTCCTTGTACAGTGTCAATATTTCCTTGTCTGGGTGCTTTGGCAATAGGCATTGTATAACCTCCCAGTTGTTGCCTGTCCAGTTTTGTGGCACTTCATGCTAGGCAAGCATAGCCCGGTACGCATCAAAGACCTACCAAGACACCCTGCAGCTTCCTAGACATCATTTTATATAGTCTTATTTATCCAGAAGTTGGTCTTGCTCCATACAGCTACCTCTGCCTCCCAGATGTCCATCTTTTTTGCCTCAGCCAGGCTGTGACTCCACCTTGATCTCTGCCTCCTTGAGTCCATAAGCAAAAAACAGGGCAATATCAGGCTAAAGACGAGTGAGAATGGACTAGCCTAGGCACCCCGTTCTTCTCTGGGGCTCTTGCTCTGCACTGCCCACTGTCACACATGTTGGCAGCTATAGGAAAAGTTGCCCCTCATATTGCCACCTGCTGCCTGCACAGGGTGTGACAATGGTTTTCCTGGCTACATCCTTCCATTGGGCTCTCCCACTTGACTCTCTAATCTCCCTCAGTGCCTGCCTATGTTGTCTAGTTTTATGTCAACTTGACACCAGCTAGAGTCATTTGGGAAGAAGTGGAACATTATTTGAGAAAATGTTCCCACCAGATTGGCTTGGGGTGAGTCTGTGGTGTGTTTTCCTGACTGATTGACGTGGGAGGGCCCAGCTCACCATGGGTGGTGCTACCTCCGGCTGGTGGTTCTGGGAGCATATAAGAAAGCAAGCTGAACAAGAACTGCATGGGTCTGTACCAGGTTCTCTGCATGTGTGTTTTGTAGCTTCCAATTTAGTGTTTTTATGGCGTTCCTGAGCATGCAAGTGCCTGAGTCTCTGATTCTTGTCCCTGAACTTGGGTTCTTTCTCTTCTACTTGTCTGATCCAAGTTGGATGTGACAGTTTTTTATTTTATTATGTTGTAGCATATTTTATTATATTTTATTATCACTTAGAAGCCTGTTCTTTTTTAAACTAGAGACAGAAAGGGAGTGGGTCCAGACAGACAGAAGAGGAGAAACTGGGAGAGAAAACCCCAATCACGACATATTATGTGAGAAAGTAAATAAAAGGAAAAACATTAAAAAAAAAAAAATAGATAAAGCAGGCTGAGAAAACTACAAGGAACAAACCAGTGAGCAGTGCCCTCTGCAGCCTCTGCTTCAGTTCCTGCCTCCAGGTTCCTGCTTGTGTTTCTGCCCTGACTCCCCTCAGTGATGGCATGTAACCTGAAGGTGAAAGCAGAAGAATCATCCTTTCCAGGTTGCTTATGGTCATGGTGTTTTATCATAGTACTAGAACCCTAAGACAGGCCCCTAAAAAGTGTGACACTTGGGGCTGGAGAGATGGCTCAGCGGTTACCAGCACTGGCTGCTCTTCCAGAGGTCATGAGTTCAATTCCCAGCAACCACATGGTGGCTCACAACCATCCACAATGAGATCTGCTGCCCTCTTCTGGCCTGCAGTACATGTAGGCATAATAGTTTATACATAATAAATAAATAAATATTAAAAGAAAAGAATACTTTTTTAAAAAGTGTGACACTTAGCTGGGTAAGGGTCAGTCCCCTTTGTTGGTGAGTTATACCCAGCCCAGGATATCATCTGCTTCTAGGAACACATGGTTGTGACAGATGTTTATTCAAAGCCATTTCCACAAAATTGCAAGGTGTCCAAAAACAAAAACAAAAACAAAAAACAACCACCACCACCACCAACAACAACAACAGTTCAGAGATGCTTAGAACTTGTTCCAGGAGTTTTCAGGGGACTTATCAACTCTGGAGTCAGGAAGGACCAGATGGCACCTGGTTCTGATCTTTCACCCTGTTCTTGAGGGGTATGCATGACAGAGGATGCCACAGTGAGTCCTTCCCACTGGGAGCGTGGAGGCTACGAATCAGAGGGGAAGAGCAGTGACAAGTAATGCATCCTGCAGAGAGGGTGGCATGGACAGGATGTCTCCTTCCTAAGAACTCTGACCCAGGTGTTATGTCCCCTGTGGTAAAGGCTGGGGGGAAGTGCCTCATGTTTCTGAAATACGAGAGCCCATAACTGGGCCAAGAAGAAGGAGTTAAGGGGTTTAGAAGGAGACATACAGAGGCATCCTTCTGTTTGTTGAGTACCCATCCCACACAAGAAATTGTGTTAGAGACCATGTTTTCCATCATCCTCACAGTGTACTCCTTGGGAGAGTTTAAAGACTATTCCACATGCAATGTACACTCACTGACAGGAAAAGCAGGAAGAATCCCAAACAAGCCAAACCCACCAGTGCTCACTCTGTCAGTCAGAGGCACCAATGAATCAGAATGCTGAAGAGTTTTCCAAAAACGTCTGACATCATCACTGTTGGGCACAACGCATCTACTAAAAAACTGGCTTACAAGCACCATTGCATGAGGTTTAGAACTGTGTATGATGGGAAAGTCCAAAGAACTCAAGATATAGATCTCCTCTGCCATCCCAACACTTGCTCCCGCATCCATCTTGTGACCAGGCTGACCTCACTGTGGCACATAGTCACTAAACCTGCTCCTACCTTGGCATTTCCAGTTCTGCCGCTTAGAGCCCTTCTGGCAGACGTGCACTGAAGCATCAATCTGATCTAACTCTGAAGTTATGTCCTTCAGCCCAATCATGGCGTGTCTCTTCTCCAGTGGTTATTGACTACTGCTGTGTAGTCTTTGGCGGGGTTCAGTTTAAATCCTTCGCGTCTTTTCAAAACTGCATGTTTCCTTTTTGTTTGGGTGTAAGTGTTTTTGATATAGTCTAGGTACATGCTCTTTCTCAACCAGATGCATGGCTTACAATTAGTTTCTCCCCATCTGTGGATCATCTTTTCACATTCTCAATGGTCTTAAGAAGGGCAAAGGTATTTTATTTTGATCAAAGCCAGCCTAACAATTTCCCCTTTCACTAAACTTTCTGTGTAAACACATTTGAATAGGATTGCAAAGGTGTAATCACGCTTTCTCTTGCTATTTTTACCTTGGTATGTCAATTGACTTTGAACCTAATGTTCCCAGACTACATCTTGCGTAATCACACTTCATTATTCTTTTAGACACTCTTCTGAAATCTGATACATATACATATTTATTTAGAATTTTTACATATAAATTCCTTAGTGATGTTACCTTATGGATTTGGTTTTTTTGCATATTGTATCTGTCAGGCATAGTTATTAAAAGGATTCCAACTTGGGACTGGGAAGATGACACAGCGGGTAAAACACTTAGTGCATAAGCATGAGCATCCGGGTTTAGGTACCCAGTGCCCAATGTGAATGACATGTTACCTTCTTCTTGTATTGCACATCTACCTACAACCCAGTACTGGGGAAGACAGAGACAGGAGGGGCTGAGGGGCTCATTGACCAGCCAGTCTAGCTAAAACAGCACACACTGGGTTCAACAAACAGACTGTGTTTCAATAAATATGGTGGAGGGCTAGAAAAGTAGCTCAGTGGTTAAGAGCATTTATTGCTCGTGTAGAGGACATGGGTTTGGTTCACAGTACCCATGTGGTGGCTCACAACCACCTGTAGATATGGTTCCAAGATCCAAAGCCCCCAGCCTCTCTCTCTCTCTCTCTCTCTCTCTCTCTCTCTCTCTCTCTCTCTCTCTCTCTCTCTCTCTCTGTCTCTCTCTCTCTCTCTCTCACACACACACACACACACATGAAAAGAAATATTCCAACTCATAAGATGAATTGAATATTATTTTTGTCATTTTTGACACCCTAGAGCAGTATACAAACTTTGGAAATAGTTTACCTCTTGAGATAAATTTTAAAAAAAAACTCTTTTGAAGACCCACTCTGTAAAGCCATTTAAGCCTGTTTTTTTTTTTTTTTTTTTTTAATGCAAAGTGTTTAGCGTTAGTAATCCTTTAACTTTACCCTGTCCTCAATTTCTTTTGGGGTTTCATCTGATGAAATGTCCATTTTTGCAGTTAATTTTAGCAATTCATGTTTTGGTAGAGAATGCTGTTTGACTTTGGTGTCAGCATCTTTCACCCCACCTCAGGGCCACAGCGTGCTCTGTGTCACACCAATGCTTAGTTTCCTTCTCCTATCAGCACCTTGAACTTTCTTCTCTCTTACTTTTCTCAACTGGACCAACTTATGGCTTCCCTAGTCTGTAGGTTGCCATGTTTTGTGCTCCCCAGACCCAACACCTGGTTTTGATTATTTCTTTTAGTTTCTAAGAAAGGCTGGTTAACAGAAAAATGTAAAAGAATAAGCTTCTGGAAAGCACAGCAGTCATTTCAGGATGGTTGCCCAACTGAAGATGCCAAGTTTCAGAGCAGTTCCTAGGGATGTGGTAGAACTGGGGTTGGATGCCAGACACAGATCACACTTCACCCATGAACAGTGATGAAATTGCTGGACTGAAAAACACTGCCCCCCAAACACCAGGAAGCAGTGCTCCTTATCTCTTGGGGTAAAAGCAACCTCAAAGCTCCTTTTTTTTTGGCTGTTGAACCCGATGATGACCCCAGCCTTTCGTTGTAGGGCCGTGGGTAGGACACCCACAGCCTAGAGTGGTGAATGTGAAAATAGGGCTTCAGAAGCTGTGTTTTCCCTCTGCATGTCTCAGGTCTGAGGTAGGTGTGGGATGGGTGCATTCATATAAAGAAAACAGAAGACCAAGCTATGTCAGCATAGCCCCGACACAAAAGGCTGAACAAATGTCTGGCAACATCCAACAGCATGATCTCCAAAAGATGCTCTTGGGAACAGAGGGAACAATCTAGCTCTGCTGTGGTCTGTGCCCATTTGTCCCCAAAGCCTCTTCCAGTAAACACAGACTCTAGTTCAAGGGTCAAGCAGAAAGGTGTGTACTGCAGATGGCCAATCCAGTCGTTGCTGGATCCTCTCTGCCATTAACACACAGTGGTCTTTGAACTTGTAAAGGACACAGGAGGACAGCCTGTGGTTCATAGCCAGAGACTCCTGATCTTTGATTCTGATTCCTCCAGGAAGCCCTCCAAAGTCTCTATGCAGGGCTGATGTGATGCCTCGGCCTCACTGGGCCTCTTTGGTTTGAACTCTCATCGATCTCCCTCAGGCCCTGTCTTATGATCATGAAGCAGGCCAGAAGGGGGCTAGGATATGTATGTCTGCGCAGCAGGTTCTTTCCTCCCCACTTTATTCTAGCATGTGGAATGGTGCTGTGAGATGGGCTGCAGTGGTGTACAAGTCAGACAGGATGTCCGCGTAGATCATAAGTGGCTATGACATGCTTATGACAGGCCCTCTTGAGAAGTAAAGGCCATCAGAGTGTCAGGACATGAGGCAAAGGGAAAGGACTTGAGGGGAAAGATTGGTGAGGCAATCAGGCCAGGTCAACTAGGGGACAGACGCCATGACCAGTGTGGTTCAAATGCAGTGACAGAAGGAAGGATGGACAAGGGTACCAAGGTTGACGTGGTACCACAAGTATTCCCTTGTGTCCCTAGCACCTTGCTCATCCCTTCAGGTAGCCCTATCATCACTAAGACCAGGCCAGGTGTCCTGCCCAGCTTGGGAGTGAAGGCTCTTTCTTGAAGTAAAATAATCAATCTGAGTCACCTCCAAGCCGTGGTAGTTACCTATTTGTCACCGTGACCAAAATGCCTGGTACAACTAACTTAGGGAGGGGCCTCAGAGTTTCAGAGAGCTCTGTCGATCGTGACAAGAGAGTGGAGAGGTGGAACAGCTCACATCATGGGGGCTAAGAACAGAGAGGGTATCTCCACTTAGCGGCTCCATCTTTCCCCTTCTATCTGTGGTATGGTCTGAATGCCAGTGGATCTTCCCTGTAGCCAGTTAGTCCTTTCTGAGAACATCTTCAGACACCCCGGAGATCTGTTACAGTTTTCTAGGACTTTCTAAAAGCAGCCAGGTTGACCACGGAAATAAGCCATTGTAGCTTGTCTCTGACCTAGACCACAGTTATAGAACAGGAGAGTGAAATATAATCCTCTCTAAGCAAATAAAAAATAAAAGAATGAAAGTCACCTTCCATCATAGAGAGAATGGGATTTTCTGAGTGGCCCCAGGGGTGAGCCAGATGGGGAGACTATGCCAAGCACTGTCAGTCAAACAGCCCCATTGCTATGTCAAAATCTGCTCCTCTGCTCCCCAAGGACAACTATGTTTGCTTTCTAGCTCCCAGATCCCCTCAAAACTCATGGTCCTAACCAGCCTGTGAGATCTCACAGGTGAACAGATGAAAGCCTGTAGGTACTCTCTTCACCTCCTCCAACCTGGCTTCCCTTTTCCCTTGAGCTGAGGCATTAGCATGCAACACTTGGGGGATTGTGACGAATGGTGGCTTAGTAAGTCTCTTCCTTCTTCCCCAGAGGGGAAAGGTAAGGCTTTGGGGTGTTCTGAGAAGGCATAACTGATTCCTCACCCTTTGGATGTCTTCCTGGGGGACAGAAACAGAATGTGCAACTGTAATCGAGAAGGGGACAGGAATTCTACTCTTAACTTGATGTGGCCATAGACCTGCTGAGCAGGACCCCGTGGTCATTAAGAAGATGATGAGTTTATGGGTCACCGCAGGCGAATGCATTCTGGCTGTAGGAATAAAGCAGACATCATTCTTGGATGCAAACACATGTCCTTGGAGGGAGGGGCTGGTTACTGGATAGTCAAGAAAGGCAACGCGGGTTCCCTTCCCTCCTAAGGCAAGCTTGGGAGTGGGTGTTCACTGTGAAGTGTGAACACGTGTCATTGCTACCTTTGCTATGAGCTAGTGTTCTGTTATGACAAATGCGGGGTCCACACTTCCATTAATTTTATTCAGTTTCAACAAAAGTGAACATTTCAGAGGCAAGAACGGGAGGATGATCTGTCTCTGACACGCGGTCATTGCTGGAGACACAGGCTCACCCCTGGGGGCCACTCAGAAAATCTCATTCTCTCTATGACGGAAAGTGATTTTTGTTCTTTTGTTTTTTATTTGCTTAGAGAGGGTTATATTTCATTAGGGCATTTTTCAAACAAAAATTGTTGCTGTTGTTTCTCTCTCCCCCTCCTCCGACATTCTCCTTCCTTCTTCTTGCCCCTTCCCCCACCCCCAGTAGTCTACTTTCCACCTTCCTGTACAGCAACCTTTGCACTCACCCACCTCTTCTCAATAACCCTTGGTCCCCGCTAGTGGTCTCCTGTCTAATTTCATTATCTATACTCACTCTCACACCCCCTTACTCACATGCACACAAACATTAAAAGTTAGGATACGCATATGAGGAAGAATGGGCAACTTCCGTCTTTCTGAGACTCATCAGAAGGTGCCTTTATAAAATAAGAAAGTAGAGTGCCCTCCCCCCACCCCCATTGCCTTTAGACTTTACCCGTTGGTAGAAGGGAAAATTCCAATTAAATGGCTCTTTTCCCGAGGCTAGGGCAGACAACCTTATAGAAACATGGCCTTTGTGCATGGAGAAAGGGTCCCAGAGCCCATCCCCAGCCCTGCCCTGCTGGATGCACACCTACTCCCTGTTCATTGCTGTCTTAACTAACAAACAAGGCATCAGCAGCCATGATGACGAGCCTCAGCCAGTAACTCTGGGGACTCTGTAGATGACAAGTTGCATACAACAATGATGATGACAACAACAGCAGCAGCAGCAGCAACAACAACAACAGCCAAACATGATTTTGACTGGCTTCATAGTGGATCCACGCGTGTCAAGAGAAGTGTCACTTGTGGAAAAGACTGGAGGCTTAGGCCACTGCAGTGAGGTTTGTAAGAAGTTGTTCACATGCACTATAGATATTTTTTCTGACTGTCTGCTGTGGCTGCATAGCTATGAAGCCATTTAAATATTTCTTACAGTCCTTGCAGTTCCAGGGAACTAATGCTCCCAGAGACTTTCCTGGGTTAAGACTCCTCCCTGGCTCACCAAATTGGTGACACATTTGAGACTCAAACCCGGGCCTATTTGGGTCTCAGAGCTCATGATTTCAAGCTGATGGCAGGCCCTTGGGGTCACAGAGAGAGCACAGCTTTGCCTACATACTCATGATTAAAGCAACAGCATGAGAGGCCAAGAACCTCAGGGCTCGCATCCCACCTCATCCCAGCACCATGACACAGGCAGGATGTGCCTCCTTGCTGTGCTAAGCACTGGTTACTGAGCTTGCCAGATGGCAAGATTCCTCAAGGATGTCTCTTCTCCCCGTTCACGGCGGAGGGCTACAGGGCATGGAGATGATGACAGGGCTATACAAATCATCTCTCTACCCAGTCATAGGGGCCAGGAAAGTTCTGGACAGTGTACCCAGAATGTCCACCTCTACTGGCCCAATCCCTCAGCAGGGCAATGGGTTAAGTCCAGCGATGCTAACACCACCTTCAGAGGGGGCTGAACAAGCTTGCTCCCTGCTGGCATAGAGCATTGCTTCTGTTTGACACTGACTCCCTAAATGAATGACATTTTTTTAGTTTGCCTTCCCTAAGTCCTTGCTACATGCTGGTATCAGCTGATGTATTACTCTTTCCCCAAGAGTTCTTTGCCTTGAGTCACTGGGATGCTTGCTCTGTGAGAGCCCAAGACCTGATCTCATTATCAATAGGTAGGACCCTAGGTCAACAGACTCAGCTGAATAGAACTTTTTTGGGGAGGGGGAGGTGGGAATTTGGAAGGTGGGGGAAGGCATCTAATATGGTGTCCAGTGTCTTCCATTGCTGATGGCACTTAGTGGCCATATGACGTTAGACGTAGCACCTAATATCTGTAAGTCTGGCTTGCTTCCCTGAGTAACAGTGATGGAAGGTTCTAGTCTGTTCAGATAAGGAAGTGGGAGGAGTGTGTTTGTGTGTGTGTGCACACATGTGTGTTTGTCTCTGTATGTGTCTGCTCATGTGTAAATGTTTGTCTTTATATGTATGTGTGTGTGTCTGTGAGTGAATCATTGTCTGTTTGTGTGTATCTGTATGTGTCATGTCCTTATGTGTCTGTGTGTTTGGTTGTGTGTTTGTCTCTATGTGTATTTTTGTATATGTGTCTCTGCATGTTTGTCTGTTGTGTATATGTATGTCTCTGTGTGTTTGTGTTCATATATGTGTTTATGTTTGTCTGTGGGTCTGTATATGTTTGTTTGTATTTGTGTGTGTGTGTGTTATCTCTGCATGTGTGTCTTTCAGAGATGCGTACTGTCTGGAATGGGATCCGCTGAGATGGCAAGGTAGGTGCCCAGCAGGAAAGGAGCGAGCATAAACACAGCAGGTCCTCCCTCAGGGAGGAACCCTATGTGACACAGATGAACTCACCCAGAGGGATCTGCTTCTAATGCAGAAGAGCACATCATACACAGCCCTATTGTGTGAGAGCAAAGGAATCAGACAGCATTTCTACAGGCGCTCTTGTGAGCACAGAGGACAGTGTGTGGGGGCCTGCTGTGGCCTGCACATTGCAGATATGGCTTGCAAAGTGAGGTCATGAGACAGAAGGAAAGAGGAACGGGGAGAGGAAGTTACCCATCCACGAGGGAAGTCATCCAAAGCAAACTGGCACACCTGCTATGGTATTTGCATGCAAATGTGCATGGAGAGATGGTTGAGAGACTTTGATAAAATGCCACTTTTCTACACAAGATGGTAATAATGTGTGTCTAAGAGGACCATCTTGAGGATCAGATAATGACGTTGTGAGTCAGACTGAGGGGATCATCTGAACTCACATCTTCTGGGAGATGCAGAGTGTGGGTGCCTCTCTGCTGACACCCAGCCTGGCGTTTTTCTTGAACACTGCAGCCGCTTTGCTAAATAAGCATGAACCAGACAGAGCTGTGATTGACTTAGTCATTCTCGAGGGCTACAAGTGTGGATCAAAACAGATGACAACCCCCTCACTGTAGGTGGGAGACTTTCACCCTGTCAGCCACGAGCTCGGCAATCACAGAGTCAAAGCAGTCATCTCATTCTGGTTTAAAAATAACTGGAAATGCCCACTTGACTCACACGTGTGACAAGTACAAGGCTGACGGGTGGGCCAGTGGGATGACTCTGACATTAAGCTGTCCGTGGTCAGACATGCGCAGTCATGCCCAGGAGATCTGGAAGAGCTGAGAAAATGGCTCTTTCTGTACAGAGTAACTTCACCCAGGGGTAATTCCCTCTCTCCTCTCTGCTCCCTTCCTTCTGTCTTTTGACTTCACCTGCACAGAAGAAAGTCATTCTTGCTAACACCTCCCTCAACCCCATACTGGCAGCCTTCTCAGAGGTCCGGAAACTGGGGCTCAGAGATGCAAGGGAGCTTGCTCAAAGTTTGAAAGCAGGTGTGTGGTAGGGTCACGATTAAACAGCACACCACAGTGAGGCAGCGATTGTGGGGGCAGATTCCTGTAGATTGCTAAGTGTGTTTATTGCAAGTCCCTCGATGTCTACCTGGCCCCCAGTACTATATAAACTATGATGTACATATTAGAATTATTGGAGTGTGACATAATTCAGTGTGGGCATCTGCAATGGGATATGTGATGTATGGGTCCTTTGGCCATTGAGATGGCTCAGGAAGTGTGCTTGCTATGTGAGCGTGAGGCCCTGAGTTCCAAGCCACATTAAAAAGCTGGTCAAGGCTGCTCATACCTGTAACACCAGCACTAAGGGTACTGAGACAGGCAGACCCCAAGAACTCACTACCCAGCCCGCTGCTCCAAAAATGGTGAGGTTCTGATTCACTGACACTGGTCAGAAGGCGATCAGGCAGAAGGCAATAGAGGGAGACATCTCATACGCTGTCCACACACGCTTTCCATGAAAGTTCCATGCTGGTAGTGTTTTTCCATGTCCCATGGAGACTCCTTGAAAAGAGGCGAAAAGGCCAACTGCTCCCTTGAAGATCGTTAATGACCACTGTGAGTCAGTCTGGGCAAGGAGCTAGAATAATTCTTCCTCTTGCCCCCAGACTCAGCATTAGGAGACAGGGGATCTTGGTCTTGTCACTCTCATCTCTCTGTGGAGGTGCAATCCTTGAGAAAACTCCTGTGGCCACTTTAGCTTCTGCTTGGATGTCTCTCTGGGTGGGCAACTCCCTACCAATAAAGTAGCTATACTGTTGTTCCTCTGACTAAAAATATTCAAGAGCCCCAAAGAAGGAGGGTGACTTCCTGGTACTAAGTGTGACACTTAGGCAATGGACGCTGTCCTCTGATGAGTTGAAAATAAGAATGACGTCACTTATGAATCTTCCTGTTTTCACTCTGCAGCTGATGTTTGAGCTTGTTGAAAATGGTCAGTTTTCTGGTTAGAGAGATGGCTCAGTGGTTAAGAGCACTGGTTACTATTCCAGAGGACCTGGGTTCAATTCCCAGCATCCACGTGGCAGCTCCCAACTCTCTGTAACTCCACATCCACGTGATTTGACACCCTCACACAGACCTGGATGCAGGCAAAACACCAATGCATGTAAAATAAAAATAAACAAATAAAACAAAAAAAAGTAAGAAAAAAGAAAAGAAAATGGTCAGTTTTCCTCATTAATATAAGAGCTGAGAATAATTCTAAGATTCAAGTGGAGTCCCACTAGGAGGCCCGTGAATGAGACCAGGGCTCTTTTGTCTCCTGGGAGTATGCACTTGCTATGTCTGCACCTAGCTTTGCAAGCCACTGCCCACTGAGTGATGTGGCCTGACTCTCCTCCCTCTGTCTTGTTTGTCAGTCCCTCTCAGCTCGCCGGAATCCATGGGCTTGATAAGGAGCTCTCTATGCCTTCATTCAAGTATTCACAAAATTTGTTTGAACAGGAGAGAGTCAAGGACAAAGGCTTATCTCAGGCTCTGGAGAGCAGCAGAACTGACAAGCTGAACGGCAATGAATTAATCAGCATGCCCAGAGCATGGCTCTTGAAGAGACTAGATGTCCACCTTCCTGATTGTGTGTAACCTTAGCTAGAGCTCTCCTTGCTACCCTAAAAGGTAGTGTAAAGCCTTTAGAGTGCACCGCCTGAGATCAATGCGTGTACTCAACTCACAGTCACACACCAGGGAGAGGAAGGGGAGAGGAGGGATGAAGGGAGACAGAGGAGGAGAGCGGAGGAGAGGGAGGCAAGGCAGGGAAGGGTAAAAAGAAAGGAAAGAGAAGCAAGGGAAAGAAGGGAGAAGAGAGGAGGAAAGGAGAGAAAGAGGGGAAGGGAGGGAAAAGGTGGGTAATGAGATGGAGGGAGGAGAGGACAGAAAAGAAAACCAGACTGCTTCCCAAGTTATTGGCATTTGAGTAGACACCTCAGCCGAGAACACAAAGCTCTCCTGGTTTCTTGGTAGAATGTGGCTCAGGTCCATCCCAGACACTGGCCTCTGCACACGGTCCTTGTGTTACCCTGAAGTCGAGGGTGGGGGGAGGGGGGAGGAGGTTGCGGCAGGGGGGAGGGGCGAAATCTGTTCACCTTCATTCATGGCTTGGATTTTGTTAGGAGCCTGCTCTCAGCTGCTTACTGGGCCAGCAGCCAGGCACACAAGATGAGGACACAGGTCTATAAGATGCACAATGTCTGCCTTTCCATGTCTCAGTTGCTCAACATTGACAGCCAAGGACCCTTTCTGACCAGTGGCCAGAGGTCTTGAAGGCATACAAACCCCTAGAAAGTTTCTCTTTCCTTTCTGGCATTGAAAGAGCCTCATCATGGGGTTAGAGAGATGGCTCAAGATGTTAAGAGCACTGGTTGCTCTTTGACAGGTCGTAAGTTGAATTCCCAGCAACCACATGGTGGCTCACAACCATCTACAATGAGATCTGGTGCCCTCGTCTGGCCTCCTGGCTCACACGCAGACAGAATGCTGTATAAATAATAAATAAATATTAAAAAAAAAAGAGCCTCAGCATGGACTGGTGGTGGCAGAACAAAGGTGGTTCTGCTATCATTGCTTCACACCGTATTGAGTGTGAACAGTGGCTCCATATCTTCCTCACTGTGTGTGTGTGTTGTGAGTGTGTGTGTGTGTGTGTGTTAGTGTGTGTGTACGTGTATGAGTGTGTGCCAGCGCCTGTGCGCATGTGTTTAAATGTCTATGTAGCTCAGAGAACAATCTCCGATGGCTTTCTTCAGATGCCTTCTGTCTTCTCTTTGAGGTAGGATCTCTCCATAGCCTGGAACTTCACTGGGAACTTCATTCATCTCTGCCTCCCATCTCTCCATCTCTGAGATTACAGGTGTCTCTCACACTTGAATTTTTATATGGTTTCTGGGACTCAAGCCCAGGCCCTTATAGGTTACTTGTGAGGTAATCACTTTACCAGTGGAGCCATCTTCTCAGCTCCTTCCTCCCCTTACTCAGAGTGAGGATTTTAAAATCATTTCTCTCAGACCTCCATGGAGTCCCTGTGGACACATATCAGGAATCTGGTTTTCGTGGTGACAGAGAACCAGCTGTAAACCAGGTAAAAACCAAACAGATGATTTCTCTGTTGGTTGCATGCTGTTCTGTTCAGGGATGCTCACATTGTCCCCAGCCCCAAACTTTTGTAGTGTTTGAGCTCTCCTCAGTTACACGCCTAAGGGCATTTCTGGCCTCTGAGAAGCTCAAGGCTTATATAGGCTTTAAGGCAATTACTTTATTGAGCAACAACTTTCTGCTAAGAATGTCTGCAGGGCCCTGCTCCCAGTAGCTCAGATGGTACCCAGTACTTTAAGCAAATCTGGGCATTACGTTTCTCAGACTCAGCATTACTCTGATGAAATACCAGAGAGAGTATCTTAAGAGAGGAAGGGTGATTTTGCTCACACCTTCAGGGGTTTCCTCCGATCATGGTGGGAGGGCATAGTGGGCAGGGCATCTTACATCATGGCAGCCAGGACGCAGAGAGGGGCTGTGTGCTCCAGGCAGGTTTTCTCGTCTTTTCCCTTTCATTCTATCCTGGCCCCCAGCCTATAGTATGGTGCTATCGATCTTTGGAGCAGATTTTCTTCCCTTTCTTTAGTTGACTGTGTTTGGAAAAGCCTCACAGCCATACCCAAGGGTGTGCTTTCCCGATTTCCCAGGTCATTCTCTATCCAACCAAGTTATAATCATGACCAGCAGTCACGGGTAGATCTACTTTAGTTAAAATGCTATTGCACACTTAATCAGGTATGGTGGGATGTGAGTTCTACATGTACTGAAAAGTCATACATCCTTGTGGCTTATTGTGTTGGGACATTTGCTTTAACACAGTGCTGTAGGATGGCAGCTGTGGTATCTCAGGTGTGCCTGTAGTCTTCCTTGCTGTGGAATACACGCAGAATCATGAAGAGAGAACGCCTGATTAGCTCAGACTCGAGCCTTGTTTTGGCTCCCAGGGGCAGTGTCAAGCTAATCACCATTACAAGGGGATGTTTTATTCTGGCATGTCCATTCACAGACCTGGGGTCAGGGCCAACTGTACCTAATACCAAAACTGGGTGTGGCCATGTTTCCCAAGGAATGCCTGAGAATACACAAAAAAGGTGAATGCTTGTTGAGTTTCTGAAAGCAGTATCCAGAAGAGCTTCCGGGTTAGAGAGTGCCTCGCCTAGAGCAGCCACTTCATAAATCTTTGGTGAGTGGTCTTTAAAAATCTGGCACCTGTGACATGTTGGCATGCTCATCTTTCTCTGATGCTCTTCATGATGCGGTCCACAGCCACTTTCCCTTTTTTTCTTGTAATTAGAACCCAACTTGGCGAGATCCAGAGGTCTCTGTGCTGCAGGAAAGATGATCCGTGGGGTGGTGGGCAACCTGGTTGATACAAACTTCTGCTTCTCAAGCTCCAGGTGCTCAGGGCTCCTTATTATGGACCGGCAGCCAGTGTGGTGTGTGGGGCACACCCTCGGACAGTGTTCTACAGGAGTCACTCTAGTCCCAGGAGGGATTTCTGAGAACTAGGATGCTCCGGGTGAAAGGATCAGTTAAATGGCCATCTTCACAAGACTCGAAGTGAGGAGAGAAGATACAAACACGAGTGCTGGCCCTGGGACTTGGATGGAAGGGCACGTGGTAGGATCAGGACCGCAGAGTCAGGATGGCAGGGTCAGGGTGGCAGGGTCAGGGTGGCAGGGTCAGGGTGGCAGGGTCAGGGTGGCAGGGTTAGGATGGCAGGGTCAGAGGCAGAAAGACTTGTCAGTGGATTGGTTACAGAGCCTGAGAAAATAAATAAAAGTGACTCCCTGCCAAGAAACAAGAGCCTCACAAAAACAGAGAGCTGAGGGTCTAACATTTTCTGTGGAAGTGAGTCAGTTGTCTGCATGGAAGGGAAGGGCTGGTGGTGCCTCTGTGGGGTTGTGTGGCACATGGGAAACAGGAAGAGAGGCTGGGGCAGAAAGACAGGTGACAGCAACCCTTTAAAACCAGAGCTGTATGAGAGGCCAGGAAACGAGCAGCCTCTCCAAGAGAAAGAATGGCGGCTTCACTTCAAGGTAACAAATCAAGGGTAGATACTGTGTAGGTTAGGTTGACTGCAGAGACAGGAAATAGGAAGGCAGGTCAGAGTGGACTTGAACCATGGAAACCCACCTGAGACTTCTACAATCAGCTCAGAGGCTGAGAGCTTCCAGTTTGGCAGACTTTATAGGTCAACTACTCTACTAAGGAGGGAAGTTTTTCCATCTTTCTGATCACTTAGCTCATCTGATCCCGCGGTAAGTTGGCTTCAGCATGCCCGAGCTTCACAGAAGACCTGAAGTTCTCCAGATGGAGGCAGCCACCGCTCTTCTATAATCCAAAGAGACTTTGCCCCAGGAGCCCCTTACCGCACAGGTCTAACCCCAACATCACAGCTGGTGATGGAAGTCAGTATTCCATGGCAGACCCTATGTTCTCCAAGGGTGGCCATAGACCAACAACATGCCCTCCCCAGTCCCGCTGGATCAGAATTTCTGGAGTTCAGGCCCAATCTCTGTTCAAATAAGCCTTCCCGGGGTGGTGGTGGTGGTGGTGGTTCTGAATCAGGTTCAAGTCCATGAAACTTTCAAGCCAGCAAACAAAAAGCCCAGGTTGGATGGTGGTTACAGGGCTTGGTGTTAAAGCTCAGAGAGGGCCAGGGAGAGAAGTGGCTCAGTGGTTAATGTGCTAGGCACATGGGCCTCACAGGTTTGGTCAACTGCATAAAGGTAGAAGTAATGGTTTGCCTCTGTAACTCCAACACTTCTGAGGGACATCAAAGGTGGAGACAGGTAAATTCATTAGAAGCTGGCTAATAAAGCTTGCCCCTAGCCTGGAGCATGCAGTGGCAGAAACAAGAGAGAGCCTGCTTCAAAGTTTTTAAAGATGAGACCTGGCACTCAAAAGTTTCCTCTGACCTCCATTTGCACACTGTGGTACATCTGACCTTATACACACATACTCTCTCTTGTCCCCCTTTCTCTGTCTCTTTTTATCTCATTCACACACATTAAATAAATAAGTTAAAATTTAAAAATCGAAATATAAGATGAGTTAAAATTTATGAAGAAGACATGGTGTGTCTTCTCTCAAGAGTCTTTCCAGCCACAGCTGGTCTGTCAGCTCTCTCTCTCCCTGGCTGGATAAAGCTAGGATTAAGCTTGGTTTTATGTCTCTGAATTGTTGGGCAGTGGCAAATGTCTTCTTTGTGAAGTTATAATTGAGCAGGCTCTTTTATGGCACCATGATGAGTCTCCTTGTCCTGAACTCAGCTTCTGGGACAGACACATGTCCATTCTGGTAAGCCCTATCCATCTGCTTCCAGAGAACAGAAAGTTCTAAATGCACTACGCAAAGTGCCACATGCTGAGTAGTCACTAGAGAGCACTAGCTAAGAGTTTCCATGTGAACACCAGACAAACCCTTGCTTGCTCCTGGCTTTGCCTAGGGGTGATCTGTGTCACTGGACAAATGATCTAATGTCACCAAGCTCCTGTGGGCTCATCTGTAAAACCAGAATTTTGCTAGCACTATTGTCATCATCTTTACATGAGGCAAGGTGCCTAGAGTGTGAGGCTCTGTACTTGCCACACAACAGGGCTCTGGCCTACCAGCATCTCCTCTTTTAGGATCATTTGCTGAGCATCACACACTAACCCCTAAAAAGGCAATTTAGACATAATTGCTCAGAAGCTGTCCCTACATCCAAAGCAAATACTCACTTCTACACCACCACTGTCCCTTGTTCTTGTTTCAGATGTGACCACCTCCCCGATGGGGGTGCTTCCTTGTTGACATCTGCTGCCAACAATAGATTAGGTCCTCCCAAGGCTAACCCAGGGCCTGGCACACAGGGGAAGGCCCAGCCACTGCTCTCTTCTGTTCTCTGGGGTGCTCTATTTCTTTGGAGGAATCTCTTCCTCCCTACACATGACCTCCCTGCCAGGAGGATGATGCTAATGATTCTTTCTTGGTTCTCGATTCATCAATTCTGACCTCAGCACTGGATGGAGAATGAGAGGCCTGAGGGTCAAAGAATGGCTGAGGAGGAGTGGGTTGAAGGGACTTATAGAGAGGCAGCTAGGGAGACAGCCAGCAAGAGTGAAAAGGCCATGAGATCATGGGCTTTAGCCTCTTGCTTCTGCCAAGATACTCCAGGCTCTGTGTAAAAGAGGCAGCTAGTACTGTGACTGGAGCCCAGGTCATCATCAGAGGACCATAGGCATAGTCACAGAATAAGCATCTTTTAGTGATGTGCTGGGGTGGTAGCCTGTCATTTTACTCCTGTACTATGTCACCAATGCACTCGTAGTGCTGCGCAGCCAGTAGGAGGCAGAGGCTGTTGAGTGTGGGGTTTGGCCATGTCAGCTCTTTGTCGTCCTGGCTTGGAAAGAGGGAAGAGGGTATACCAGGATCAAGTGTCTTAAAGTGGCTATCAAACCAGCCCCAGTCCTCTGGGCCCCACCTTTTCCTTTAACACTGCTAAATTACCCAGAAGGCCAGGGGGCATGCACTACCTTACAGACCAAGCCAACCAAACAGGAAGACTGCCCATGCCATCTTTCTTGTTAATGCAAGCTTCCCATGATGCATTGCGTGTGTATTCTGAGAAGGGGTCTCAGAGGCCAACCTTTGTAATCCTGATTCTTCCTTCCATTCAGTGGGTCCTTTGAGAAAGCTCCTTCGTGTATTTTAGCAGAACTACTCAGGGTTCTCTCAGCACAGCATGTGTTCGTATGAAAATCTTTCTTTGAGAACATTTAAAATTTTTTTTAAATAAAAAAAAATTTTTTTTTAGCCAACTAGGTGTTTCCAGAAGCTTTGAGCTTGTCTGGGATCAGATTTCCTTTAAAAGAAGAAACTTTCTTTTAAAAATTTAAATTTATTTATTTAAAAAGGCGGAGGGGACTGCAGAGATGACTCAGTTGGCGAAGTGCTGGTCTTACAGTGTGAAGACTTGAGACTGGATCCCCAGAACCCAAGTAAAATTTAGGAGTGGTGATATGTGCTTGTAATACCAGAGATGATGAGATAGGGGATGGAGGCTGATGGAACCCTGCAAGCAAGGCCAGCTAGACAGCCCACTTGATCAACTGCCAAGTCAGGGTTTGCCTGGACAAAAGATAGATGTCACCTGAGAAATAACAACTAAGGTTGCCCTTTGCCCTCCCGGAGCCAGAAACATACATGCTTGTGAGCACACACACACACATACACACACACACACATACACACACACACACACACACACACACACGCGCGCGCGCACACACACACACACACGCACACATGCACACACACACGCACACACACGCACACACACACGCACACACACACACACACACACACACACACACACGCACACACAGCAGGAACTTAGGATGTCTACACATTACCAGATAATGAAGGGAGCCCTATCTGGTTCTCAGGGTAATAAAATCATTTACCCATAAGCCACCAAAATGAGGAGCGACCTTTTTGCTTACTGAGATTTTTTTCTTTCTTTTCACCTGCCTTTCTTCTCCATACACAAGGATGGCAAAGGCAGCATCATTTATAAAGATCAAGCTCTCTTCTTCCAAGTTTCCAGTTAAGCATTTGCTTGTAGCTGACACTGATTAATAATTTAAAAGGCCTGCTCTTCTGAACAATGATCAAAATTAATCTATTAGCCACTTGGGGATATTTACATAAATTTGTCAGTGGCTCTTTAATAGCCATTTTCCACTCAAGATTCCTTGTGATCCTCACGCACCATTATCGAGCAGGAGAGGGCTTGGTGCTTGCATGGTCTTCCCCCTTCCGTATATTTGACAAACCACCACTGGGAATCGCTTAGGAGGTAAATAAGGTAACTCCTTCTGATTTCTGCAGGCTGCTGAAGTTACAGGAGAAGTGCAATTACTTTCAGATCCCTCTACATGCAATTTACTAATAAGCTACAGAATAGGGAAACATGTAATTAGTAATTACTCTAGTATGTGGTGATCCAGGGCTTACCCAGGCAGTCTGTGGCTCTATAATCTACTGGCAGAAAAGAAAGTGAACTCAGTATTAAGAAACAAGTCGGCCACACACTCATGCATATACACACCTTTTATTCTAAAGTTTCTATTGCCTTAATTTTTTTTTTTTTATTTCTGTGAGCACGCATGCACACACCATGCAGTATATACTGAGTGCAGAGCACAACTCGTGGGAATTGGTTCTTGCACCATGCTTCTTCTTGGGAGTCAAACTCAGGTCAAAATCTTGGCAGGAAGGGCCTTTACCCACTGAGCCAGCTCGCTGGTCCTTTGTGTGTGTGGATTGTTCTTGTTGTTGTAGACTGGGTATCATGAACCTCACAATGACTTTGGATTCCTACTCCTTCTGTATCCAACTTCCTGAGTGCCAGGATTGCAGGTGTGCCAAAGGTGGAACCTAGGGCTCTATGTGTGGTAGGCAAGTGCTCTACGAGTGGCCACCCCTGGCCTGTGCCTGGTACATCTGAAAGGAGTTGTTGATGGTAAATATACCTCTGTGCTTACACTTGCTATGGGTTTCCAAAATCACAGGTACGTCACTGGAGAAGTACCCTCCTGCCTG